>NC_064921.1:728938121-729258890 GCF_023897955.1 Schistocerca gregaria
TTTCATACATTGTTCGTGGCAAATGCTGTGACATGCGATTTCCTTCCCCATCATTCCCTAATCCGATCTTCTGCTCAGTCTCTATTGATCTCGTTATCTTACTTCCTTTTGCACTCTATGCCATTGGTAGCTCTGTGCAACAGGAATGTGTGCTTATGAACTCCATTTGCTGCATGCTGCCCAAGGAGTACCTCAAGCAACTAATAAAATACAAAACAAACATTGAATCAATACAAGCCATTGTATATGTATAAATGACTTCTTTCTGTAGTATTTTAACCATCATACAAATTATAATAAAATTAGTTTTAGACACACATGCTCATTTATAAACACTAAGGTATATAAAATTTCATGTCTGTGATGCTTCTTGGAAAATCCCCAAATTTAATTCAGCCAAATTTTGTACCCTCACAGGAGAGGAGCTTTTTTTTCTCCATTACCACTGATTTTTTATTCACAGTATCACTGGCAGTAGATCTGCTGTATCATTTTGATAACATGAAAGTTCAGTGAAAGTCCACTTATTACATTTTTTGTTGCCCTACCTTATAATTGGATTTTACTGTAGGTTGCTTTTACAATGTCGTCACACAACTTAAGTAGTAGTCTTTGAAGGCTGATCACTGTTGAATTGTTAAACATAATCAGTTAATTGTGGAATTATGGAAGCAGTGAAACAGGTGGGATTTGAAAAAGGTTTCATTGCAGTTACTACATTCAAGCAGTATGCACACTGATAGAGAAATGTATGGAGTATAACATTCCATTTCAGATAGCATCTATAGACCTAGGCACTATTTGAGATCAATGAACAGAGTCCTTATTGACTACAGATATACCAGCTTAATACGCTACATGTACGAGAATGCACTCTACATGTGAAAATAAAGGAAGACTGTGTCACTGGAAAGGTATCCGTTTGGATAGGCTTCAGACAAGGGGACACAATCTCTTCTATATTTTTACCTTGACTAGAGAAATGTAAAAGTGTCTGTCCGTCTCTGGGAACAGAAAGGTATCGGCAAAAATGGAAAGTGTCTCAACCATCTTCACTTTGCAGATGATATAATCCTCTTCAGCAACTATACAAATAAACTGACAACAATCATCCAAAATCTCAAACGTGCTTATGAATCTGCAGGCCTCAAAAATCGCCTTGAAAAGGTCAGAGTCATTAGTCCTGTCACTGTCAGTGTCTCCTTCAAAAACCATGCTCTGGACATAGTAAATCAATACATACTTCTGGGATGTAAAATCCAACTTGTGCAAGGTAACCAAACAGCAGAGATCACCTGTGATTTGGCCTCACCTGAATGGCATTTGGAAAAGTTGGTTACATGCTCTGTAAACTGACTATCTCTGTAAATTTAAAAATTAAAGTTTGGCATATGCATCGTGTCAGCAACAACAAACGCCCTGATACAGTGACACAACAGTCAGCGCAAATTGGCTCCAGGTCTGTCTCGTGGGCTGTAGGAAGACCTGTGATTTGAGTGAGTTTTAGAGATAGGATCAGGAATGAAGAGATAAGTAGAAGACAGGGGTCTATGACATAGAGTGGCTAGTGAGACTGAAGTGGTGTTGGGGTAGACAAATGTACCAAAACACTGAAGCAAAGGTGTCTGAGGGAGACGTAAAGTGTCAGGCACCCTCTGAGGAGATTTATTTATTTATTTACAAATAAAGTTCCGTAGGACCAAATTGAGGAGCAAATCTAAAGGTCATGGAACATGTCAGTACATGAAATTATAACATGAAAGAAATAACAGATAAAAGTAAAATGTTTATGAACCCAAAAGAAGTCAATCCAACAATACATCAAGAATCGGCTTAATTTTTCAAGGAACTCCTCGACAGAATAGGAGTGGCCCATGAGGAAACTCTTCGGTTTTAATTTGAAAGTGCGTGGATTACTGCTAAGCTTTTTGAATTCGAGCAGTACCTTACTGAAAATAGATGCAGCAGTATACGCACACCTTTCTGCACAAGAGTTAATGAAGTTTGATACAAACGCAGGTTTGATTTCTGCCGAGTATTAACTGAGTGAAAGCGCTTATTCTTGGAAATAAGCTAATATTGTTAAAAAGAAATGACAGTAAGGAATATATATATTTAGGGGCTAGTGTCAAAATAGCCAGACTCGTGTACAGGGGTCAAAAAGAGGTTCATGAACTTACACTACTTATTGCCCAAACCGCCACACCACTTATTGCCCGAACCGCCCATTTCTGAGCCAAAAATATACTTTTAGAATGGGAAGTTACCCCAAAATCTAATATAACATGACATTAGCAAATTAAAATAAGCAAAGTAGACTAATTTTTGTATTGAACGATCACTCCCTTCAGATACCATTCAAATAGTAAAAGTGGTAGCATTAAGTCTTTGAACAAGATCCTGAACATGCGCTTTGCATGACCATTTACTAACTATCTGAACACCAAGAAATTTGAATTGTTCAGTTCCACTAATCATATGCCCATTCTGTGGAATTAAAACTTCAGGTTTTGTTGAATTGTGTGTTAGAAACTGTGAAAACTGAGTCTTACTGTGATTTAGCGTTAGTTTATTTTCTACAAGCCTTGAACTTAGGTCATGAACTGCACTATTTGAAACTGGGCCAGTGTTACACACAACATCCTTTACTACCAAGCTAGTGTCATCAGCAAACAGAAATATTTTACAGTTACCTAAAATATTAGAGGGCACATCATGGTCAAAGTAGAGAGGATATAAAAAGTAGACTGGCAATGGCAAGGAAAGCATTTCCGAAGAAGAGAAGTTTGTTAACATCGAGTATAGATTTAAGTGTCAGTAAGTCATTTCTGAAAGTATTTGTATGGAGTGTAGCCATGTATGGAAGTGAAACATGGACGATAAATAGTTTGGACAAGAAGAGAATAGAAGATTTCGAAGTGTGGTGCTACAGAAGAATGCTGAAGATTAGATGGGTAGATCACATTACTATTGAGGAGGTATTGAAAAGGATTGTGGAGAAGAGAAGTTCGTGGCACAACTTGACTAGAAGAAGGGATCAGTTGGTAGGACATGTTCTGAGGCATCAAGGGATCACCAATTTAGTATTGGAGGGCAGTGTGGAGGGTAAAAATCATAGAGGGAGACCAAGAGATGAATATACTAAGCAGACTCAGAAGGATGTAGGTATGCAGTAGGTACTGGGAGATGATAAAGCTTGTACAGGATAGAGTAGCATAGAGAGCTGCATCAAACCAGTTTCAGGACTGAAGCCAACAACAACAACATCATTTATATAAATAAGGAACAGGAGTGCCGCCACACCCCCCCCCCCCCCCCCCCCCCCTCAGTTGGCAGTACCCCACATATACCCAACATCACAGCCATTCTCAACACTGTGAATAATGACCTTTTGCTGTCTATTGCTAAAAATTGTGAGCTACTCCACATATTATGTAAAATTCCAGCTTCTGGAGCAATATTTTGTGATCAGTGCAATCAAACGCCTTAGTTAGCCTTAGTTAAATCAAAAAATATGCCTAGCGTTCGAAACGTTTTGTTTAACCCATCCAGTACCTCACAGAGAAAAGAGAATATAGCATTTTCAGTTGTTAAACGACTTCTAAAGCTGAACTGTATATTTGATAGTAAGTGGTGTGATGTAATATGTTCAATTATCCTTACATACACAGCCTTCTCAATAACTTCAGCAAACACTGACGGCATAGAAATAGGTCTAAAATTGTCTACATTATCCTTTTCTCCCTTCTTATAAAGCAGCTTTACTGCTGAGTACTGTAATCATTCAGCTAACTGACCATTCCTAAAGGAAACATTACAAATACAGCTAAATACAGGGCTGACATGTGCATCACAGTACTTCAGTATTCTGTTAGGCACTCCATCATATCTATGAGAGTCCAGTCCTCAGTGATTTAATTATTGTCTCAATCTTCCCTTTGTATTTCAGACATCAATCTCGGAAAGGCATTTGCCAAGAAAGTTATACGATTCCCTGTAGAAACTAAATTTTTGTTTAATTCACCAGCAATGCTCAGAAAATTATTGTTAAATACAATACATAAATCTGATTTATCAGTAACAGAAATATTTCTACTACAAACTGAGTTTATATCGTCAACCTTGTGCTGCAGACCAGATGCTTCCTTCACAACTGACCATATGGTTTTAATTTTATCCTGTGAATTAGCTATTCTGTGAGCATACCACATACTTTTTGCCTTCCTAATAACTTTTTTAAGCATCTTACAATACTGTTTGTAATGGGCTACTGTAACTTGATTGTGACTGCTTCTAACACTTTGATATAGTTCCTGCTCTGTTCTACATGATATCCATATCCCACTAGCTAGCCGCCCTGGCAGCCTATTACTGCTAGTACCCCATTTAGAACGTTCTAATGGAAAGTTACGCTCAAATAACATGAGAAATGTGTTGAGGAAAGCATTATGTTTATCTTCCTGCCACTCTTGTTCCTTGACAAGGTTTAAAAAAAACTCTCTATTACTGTTGGATTAACTTTCCTATGTAGTTTGTAATTAAATGTGGTATTTGTTTGAGTACTAAAGCCTTTAAGTGTTAAATTGTGCAGCATGGTCTGAAAGGCCATTCAACCTTTTACTATCCAAAATGCCCATCAAGTAATGAAGACTGAATAAAAATATTGTCTATGGCTGTGCTGCTGTTCCCCTGCACCCTGATTGGGAAAAACAGTGCATCAGATCATATGAATTTAGGAGATCTACAACATCCTTTTTCTTGCACCATCATATACAAAATTTATATCGAAGCCACCACATAAAACTATTTTCTGGTACTTCCTACAAATTGAAACAAGAACCCTCTCTAGCTTGAGCAGAAATCCTCTGACGTCAGAGTTAGGGGATCGATAAACAACAGCAATTAAAAGTTTTGTTTCACTAAATTCAACTGCCCCTGCATAACATTAAAATATCTGTTGAGTGCAGTGCTGTGATACATCTATGGACTCAAGTGGAATACTGTTTTTTTTACATACATAGCCACTCGCCCGCCCCACAAGGAACTCCTTGAAAAACAGCCAGCTAATCTGTATCCTGGTAAAGGAAGCCTCTGAATTGTGAAATTATTTAATGGGTGTTCTGATATACCAATAATTTCAGAGTCAACATCTATAATATCAGCTGACTTTAATCTAAGAAAGATGCGGCTCTAACACCAACTACTACAGGAATTTTTCCAAAAGTGATACCACCACCACCACCACCCACTACACTGTCACCTATAAGCTTTTCCAGCCTCCTCTTCCCATACCTACTGAGGAGCAAGCCATGCCTAGTGAAACCCTATCTACTGATAGACCCAGCTGGCACCACTGAAATGCGACCCATGCCCTCTACCATCAGTGCCCTCTCCAGCTCTATGTTAACGTGCCTAATAGCTGCATTAAGATAAGGACGGATCATGACGCTGAAACAGTTGCATGAAATGCAAATTAGTGCCACCAGGTTGAATAGCTATCTTTACCAGGTCACCACCTACATCATATTCCCCGTCCGTATCAAGACTGTTCCCTGCTCCACCCGCTATCACTATCTGATCCTCCTCTGTAAAATTCCTACGTAATTCTCCTATGCTGTCAATCACGTGTGCCAACCCTGCACTAGGCTTCACAATGCTGGTGACCTGGTACTCACTCCTCAACACTTCCTGCAACTGCTGGTCCACACCTCTACCATGCGAACTACCTAGCAGCAGAACCTTCTTCTTACTGTTAGACTTTGCAACTGACCTAGGCCTCCTAACTGCTGAGGACTGCTGAATGTTTCCTACACCTACAGCTACAAGAGGCTCCTCTCCACCCAACTCTTGACAGTTGGTCAATTATATTGCATAAATGCGAAGTATAACTGAATACCACCTCCTCCTAGCTGCCTTCTTGCCAACTGCCAGTTCCCATTCCCTACCACCCTTCTCTCTCCTCAGCCTATTTAGTTCCTCCTTTGTGCATTGTAACTTCACCTGAAAGGCTCAGATCTTATGCTTCTCCTCCTCTATCATCTTATTTCTACTACAGATTTTGCGTTCCCAGGAGAGGATCCCGTTAGCATTCCCACTGGCTTCTCCACTGCATTCCCCCCTCCCAATGAAAACACTGAACAAATCTCACATCATAACCCACTACTCTCAAACCTACAACAGAGCCCACAATTCTCACTCATGGTAAAAAAATTTACAGTTAATGAAAAAAAACTAAATGTCTTTGTTACCTAAGTTCAGTTACACTAGTAGAACTATTTATAAAACTAACAATAGTGGACTCTGAATTCTCTGTCTACTAAGAAAGCAACGACTTGTATTAATACAACAACACCACAGCTAATACAGATACTAACAAAACTATTAACTAAAATCAAAAATTCAAGTGGCCTCTGGAACACTCAGTGAATCAAAGTTTTACTGAAATATTTTACTAGAAACAATAAGAAATGTCATTTGAAAACTAAACCACGAAATTTACTAAACAACTAAAAAAAAAAAAAAAAAAAAAACTGGGGGGGGGGGGGGGCAAACGAATGTTCCCAGAAGTTTATTAAATGATTGCTGGAAAGGGTTTGCACTTACTTAATACTTTCACAGCATCCCCCATATCAGCCTCTTATTCTATTCACTAATACTGCGCTGATTATTGGAATTCACTCAATGATCCTTTAGTCTATTATTACATTTTCTCATCCTGTTTATCCACAGACATAGTGCTGTAGTAGTGTGCACACAAGAAGGCGGCTGCATTATGCATTCTGGGCAAAGAGACAGAGCATACTTTGCAGTGTTGCCAGTGAGCTTTCTTTCTGTTCCACACTGCATGCTCCAGCTGTTGCCTGCCATGGTAATTGGCAACACTGGGGTAAGTGCTACACTGGGCCACTGTTCCTGCTTCTTATCCTCCCTAACATAATTTATATGCTTTGACAATCACCTCTCTTGCTTATTGTGGTAATAGTTGCTGTTTGCTTTATGCTGCCCTTAATTAACATTATACTGCAATGGTTTCCAAACTGAGGCTAATACCCCTTCCCCCGGGGAGCAAAATTAAAGTTTCTGAGGGGAAAACCAAAAGGGTTTGATGTGGGCTTAGTGACCACTCTGATAATGCACAAGATTTGGTATGTAGGACATAGACGGCTGATAATTGTGCTAATTAATTACAACCCTGCCTCAGTTGTACTAATTACTTACTCAAACCACAACTGCTTTCAGGGTTTTAAAATCTCATCTTCAGGTTATGAAATTACTGTATTAGGTAACATGTGGTTAGACCAGTCAGTGCAAGTTGTCCACGGACAGTTCCCACTGACATGCAGCGATTAGGGCCCTTGTGACTAGCTCAGCTGTCATGGTTTGGATAGATAATTAGTAAAAGTAAAGCTGATCTCTCTGAAAAGGGACCTATGACTTCAGCAGTTTGGACCCATAAGACCTTACTACAAATTCTCTCTAATAACTGAAGCTGATCTCTCTAAATTAATTATCAATTTGATAATATTTTTTTAAATTGTAGACTCTAATATGTAATGCATCCATTTCTTGAGCCTCTAAAAGGCAATACATTCCCAACAGTTTTCCTTGCAACATAACTAATATTATTTTAGTAAAAGATCAGTTTATTAGTAGCTGTTGTTATTGGAAGAACATATTCTACCTATTACATTTGCAACTTAAAAGTGTGAACACAAACCTTTGACTATGGTAACAATGAAAATGAAAATCTGATTGAACTTCATGCATGACATAAGATTTGTAGTTGTGCACAGAAAACCAGATATAAAAAAAGTATTTTGTAGCATTTCCAGGTATCAGGTGGGATCACGTCACAGTTTTTGCATGAGATTATGCAAACCTGCTCGTCGTGATCTTCAGATGGTCCCAGACTACTCATAAGGGGCCACCTGAAAATGGCAATGTGTCTGTGTGTCAAAATATCATGGAGAAGTTATGACATGATCTGGCTGGACACTCAATAATTCTAAACGTTAGAAATACACTATGAGAAGACAGATCACATAAAAAAGCAATATTAGACGTAAGCAGAACCAGACACCCCCCTCCCCTACGCATTATTTCTTAGTGTAGTGAAAAACTTGGAAAACATGAATGTTTCAATTGTTTGATCTTTAACTAAGTACAGTGAAACCCCACTTTTACACTTCTCAAGGGACTTCAAAAAATAGTGTAAAATGTGGGAAATAATGTTTTAAGCTGTATAAGTTACATATAGGATACCCCCCTTGCACTTTATGTATGATGTATGTACATAACAGACATAAAGAGACTTGTCAGTGACTTTTTATTATCTAATAAAGGTCTATTAGCTAATAAAAACCGCTGATGTAACTGGGAGTGATAGCTGTCTGGGAAGTGGAAACGTTTGACTTGATTTCAAATGTCATAATCGACGTTTTTGGAAAGCCTACAGCTGTCATTCATTATTTAAATAATGAAATACTGCATTTTTTCATGATTAGCATGACACATTTCAAGATCTTTTTTTTTATCAAGTGCAAATATGTAAATAAGTATTTTGTATGGTGTTTGAGTATGTTATTCTGCGTCTTTTTGAGGTTATCAGGTACTGTGCCTTGTCAGTTATGTAGAAAACCACACTTACATGCAAACTATCACTCACATTGTTTGTTTGTGTGACTTCACTAAAAATACATATGTAAATACTGCACTTGACATCGAGAATAAATTCTCGAACAAGTTTTGCTCAGCATGAATAAAATACATAACCGGCACTGTGTTTATACTAACAATATTTGAGCAACACAAAAGTGAATGACGGTGTCAACTAGCGCTCCACGTGGCCATACACTGAAACACGCTAAATATGGTTCGACAAAGGTGTCACCATGATCACAGCAATCACGAAACTGCATTTGCGCAGTAGAGACAGTTTGTAAATGGTTGTGATTGGTCATGATATCTTCATTCGAACGAACGTAGTTATATACTTCCATCAACCATCACGCCACATAGAGCTGGGCAGCAGTCTGAGAGAAGGCACGAATTGTTACAACTTTTATTCATTTAACCGTTCGAATCTACTGAATAGAGTGCCCTGGTGTCAAGAGACTTAACCACTTAATATTTGTAAACATTACTGGACAGCCAACATTATGCCAGCATCATATTTTCTCCACAGCCTTTTTTTCGTAAGTTGTAAATCGCGGGAATATTATAAATTGTTGACGCAAAATCAGGTGCAAATTAATATTGTGGGCATAGGAAATTTGATGGGACCGATAAAAAAAAGTCGTAAGCGGCAGGAAAGTATTAATTCCAGGAACGTAAAAGTGGGGTTGTACTGTATTATAAATAATTTTATCAGTTTAAAAGAAAATGCTGATAGTTATAATCTGGAGTTAAATTAAATTCAATGTTTGTTTGGGGTATTGGATGTCATCTGATCTTGTTTGGGGGTAACAATCTCAGAAAGGTTGGGAACCACTGCTAAATTGGATAAGAACATTACCGTAAGTAAATTAACATGTTCTCTGTGCACGCCAAAGTGTACTTTACAGATTTACACTGCAGAACAATGTTGTTGGCTGTACCGTGACATGGTAAATAGCTTCTTGCCTCTGTGAATTGTCCCATCATCCACCTTCACACAGGCACACCACTATAGCAACATAATTGCAGCAGAAAGCTCAGGGAGATGTGGATGACGAACTTTGAGAATTGCATGTGATATGACTCGAACTAATTATCAAAAAAATCTGTGATGAACAACATTATTATATGAAATTTAAACCCCAAGTTTTTAATTTCTTACCAGTATGCCTATGGCAGTTTATAGTATTTTATACATTTAGATTATTGAAAGCATATGCCCACAGTTTCTATGTTACCAGCACGCAGCCAGCCACATTTCACAAAGCTTAGCACATACCTGCAAATCAGGCAGTGCTGCAAGCAGTTGGCACTTGAGAAAGAATTGAGGTTGAATGGTGACTCACACATACCACTTGAGTTACTGAAACATTAGTCACAGAGAGATTTTAATCAGATCATACTTCCACTCCTACCTGTGCGGTGGCCTGTTGGTAGTTGGAATGCTTTGCTTCATGTAGTTTCCATCCCAATCATAACCTGTCATTGCCATGTACCATTATGTAACACATCTTGGCAACTTGTCAGTTAAGAATGGGAGGGAGGATTATGGTTTAACATATTCAGCATTTCATGTTATTTTTTCCCATGATTAGATGATCCAGTGGCTGTCTTCCTAATCCTATTTTAATCTCTTTTGCCCTGTAATGTTTACCCTGCAAAGAGATACACATGGGGGAAGTGTTTTCTATGGCTTATAGTATGGAGATTGTTCTAGGTGGTGTGGCAGCTGACCATTTGATGATACACCATAAAGGAATTCAGGTGACCACTGGGGCCTTTTGACCAGCCCCATACCGAGCTTTTGTGCTGACGCTAGTGAGGCAGTGCTCCACATCAAGTGATGACTTCTTATGGCGTGCCAGTCAACATACACATCTTTGTACCATACCATACTGTTGCTCAGCCATCAGTTTCATACTTGACACCGAGGGTAAGATCCCTGTGGGATTGGTGTGAAGGAATGCATTTTGGAGATGGATGTGGTTGCTTTTAAGATTCTACTTCAAGGTTGGAGCAGATCTCTACCTTGGCTAATACAGAGGCCCAGATTTAATGCAGATTTGAAGAGTTTTAAGAAATATTGCTCTCAAAATCTTAAATTTCAATCTCTTGTTCTTTACAATTTCAGGTAGGCATCCCAGTTTTAATGCTGTCTACACTATTGGCTCCCAAGACAGGGACTCCCTTTGATGTTAAGTCGTCTTCTTTGACTGTGTCCTCAGGATTTACCTTTTTTTACCTTCCACGTAACTATAACGTATTTTCTGCAGAGCCTTGTGATTTTGAAGACACTGGAGCAGATGAGATATCTTCCGAGCAAACAGTTTCTCACCTGCTCCAATTCCCTTCACGTCCTTCAGCCGTTGCAGCTCATGTATTCAGCAGAGAAAATTGTCCAGTTCACGTGTGACTAACTGTACTTACTACAGCAACAGGGGAAGGAGTTGTTATTCTACTGGGTACCAGGATACGTGGTAACTTGGAGAAATGAACTGGCAGACAAAGCTGCCAAGGTGGGCTGCAGGGAATATAATGTTACACAATGTGCCATTCCCATGCAAACTATCTGGTTGTGGCATACCTCATACTAGTTCCCCGCCCCCATGCACCTCAGTGTTACGATAAGTAGGCAGAAACAAGTTTACATGGGGATCTACCCTCTATTTTATCTGATGACAAAACACGTGATTGAGCTCTTCAAATTTTGAGTTATCTTGACCCTAGTGTAAGCTTCTAGTCTGGAGATTTTTAGCTTGTTGCAGAGTGGATGGCGTGTCCTCTTTATTCCAGTTGCCAGCCAGCTGCAAGTAATCTTCTTTTATTTATTTTCATTGCTTCTTCACTTTTTACTGTGTGTTGCATCTGACCACATGAAATTCTTGTTGGCCTTTTTTCGGAGGGGGGCGGGGAGTGAAAGAATGTGCAAGTTTGCAGGACATTCTTTATATTTTTGTTTGAAGTTTTCATTTTAATAATTTTGCGAACTTTATTCACACTAGTCTCATTACTACTGAAGGTGCTAAAGTCCTTGCTGTCATGTGCCCTCACCACCTCCATAGATTGATATCAGCAGGTACCTTCAATAGGCATGTTTTCCCCGAATTGAGGTATCTGTGATTCCCGTCCCCCGTTACACAGTGGTTCCCCCAACTTGGTACCTTCATGACTTTGGAGTATCTCATGTGGCAAATACTTAGACGATATCTGTGGTTTAATTTCAAATTTTATATCTTGTATCTTCCCAGACCTGTTTTGTAAATAATTAGTTCTAGGTCAGACAATGCCCCGATCCCATGGCATCCCGAATTATTTGTGTTCTCCATCCATTTGGGAGTTTTCATTGTCATTCAAACTCCAGTAACATTTGTGAAAATGGGAAAACGAGCGATACAGGGATCCAGAATGAACTTTGTTTTGCAAGTTGGGTTATGGTAGAACAGTATATGACCCATGTTGAGAATTCAATATGCGGTGAAACATCCATGTGCCGCAATCGGAGCCCTTAAATGTGGGCGAAGTGAAGTGGCACATTGGCTAAATCTGTGGACTTACACTGAAGAGGAGTAGTTGGAGGAGGCCATTCCAGTCCCTCCAGGACAACCCGAGTTCCACTCAGCCTGTTGTCTACATGAGTACTGTGGAACTTCCCAAGGGTGAAAGGCAGCCCGGGTTTGGGTGAAGGACTCGCCACTCCTCTCCTTCTTATTTCCTCAGTCTATAGAGCAGTTGCATGCTACTGGCAGTCAGACCACTAGCGTGTTCACTGGCTCGCACCACAGACTTCGGCTTTACTGTTTTGCTTAAATCTCTTACCGTATGTCCCAGGACAATCCCTTAAAAAAACAAATCAATAAATAAATAAAAATAAGAAAAAAGACCCACAATGGAGAAGTGCAAATTTTCTCCCTCATCCTTGTCCAGTCTGAGTTAGAACAATGTATTGAATGTTTGCGTCACAAATTTAATGTTAAAACATATTCTTCTCTCGTTTTGACATTCTGAATGTGTCATAAGTTAAAGAGAGCATGCATATATTCTGTGATAGCATTACTACGTGCTGTTTGTACACGAGTCTACAAAGTATCCACAATGGCTGAAATTAACAAGTTATCTAACAGTTTTACCTGAGCTGTCATTCTTGGTAGAATTGCTTATTCCTCAACAGTTGTGGCTAGATCTTCCCTGCTCAAATATAATTCATGTATACACTGATGAGCCAAAACATTATGATCACCTGCTTAATAGCTTGTTTGTCCATCTTTGGGACAAAATACATCAGTGATTATGCATATTGGGGATCCAGCAATTTATTGGTAGGTTTGTGGAAGTGTACGGCATTTGATGTCTACGCACCAGTCGTGTAATTCACGTAAATAACGAGCCACAGATTTGCGTACATAGTTATGGCGCCCAATAGCGACCCAGATGAGTTCCATAGGATTTACATCAGGTAAATTTGGTCTTTGAGGCATAAATGTGAGTCCACTATAATGCTCCTCAAACCACTGTAGCATGGTTCCGGCTCTGAGATGTGAACAGTTGTACTGCTGAAAAATGACTTCGCTGTCAGGGAAGATAAGCATGAAGGGATACAGGTGTTTCACAGCTGTCTACGTGTCTTCGATTACTACCACAAGTCCCATGCAAGTGCCGGAGAATGTCTTCCGTAGCATAATACTGCTCCCACCACCCTGTCTCTGTGGTGTGCTGCATGTTTCAAGCCGCCATTCACCTCAAATGATGGCATTTGTGGACACGGCCAGTGACTTAGTGTAGTAAAAATGTGATTCCCCAAAGAGCCAACCCAATTTCCATTGGTCAATGGTTGAATCTTTATGGTCCCTTGCTTGACTACAGACGTAATTAACAATGTCGTTAGGCCAGCATGTGAGCACATAGTGGTGGTCTGTTGTAGACTCAGCGTTCCACAATATAAGATGAATAGTGTGCTCCAAAAGACTTGTGCATGTACGAGCATTGTGCTCTTTCAGCAGTTGTCACAGATCATCATCTATCGTATTTTATAAAGCAGACCAATCTACAAACCATTTAGCACCTAGTGGTAGTTTCACTGTCTTCCTATCTCACTTGTAGATGCTCATGACAGGAGCACATGAACACTCGACCAGCTCGCCATTTTTGAGATACTCGTTCACAGGCTCTGCGTAATAATAATCTACCCTTTGTTAAAGATGCTTACATCAACAGATTTCCACATTTACAGCCTACACCTCCGCTAAGGTGATCCCTAGTCCATGTCTGCTCTGCTCACACACTTTTGTCGCCGTGTCATGTGCCCGCAACATCACCAGGTGGCATCTAACTTCATGGAGGGCAGTGGTCATAATGTTCTGGCTTATCAGTGTATTTACTTGAGGGAAGTATAATATCTTTGGCTTGCAGCTGCTTTTCCGAATACTCTCGGTGGATACAAGTACGTATTGCAAGTTGTATGCAGTGCTATCTAAAACTGCCACATTCAGTATGTTTGATGTGCTACTAAAGGTACGGACTACCGGGTTTCATTCAGTGTGGCAGCATCTAGTGTCTTGTGTTTTTTGAACCAGTGTCACTGTAGGTTGCTCTGTAAACATGGCAGCTTGCATTTACATTATGCAACTCAGTACACAAACAGTGGCATTCATATGCTCATTACAGACTGAGGCGTTCAAGGTTTTTGTACATTGGGAACGTCGTGCAGCGACTTTGATGTAGTGAATTCAGATGTACATGCACTGGTGAAACATTGCACTTGACAGCTGGTGTTACGTCAAGTTAGGTTGACTGTACTGCGATAGTGATGTAGCAGCAGCAGCAGCCTCTGTACATGTAACAACTGTACAGTTTTCCATTCCATCTCGTAAATGTAAGCAGTGACGTTGTTCATAAGAAATCGTTTTGGAATTGCTGCCACAGTGATGGAAAATAAACAACTGTATAATAATGTAGATATAAGCGTAACAAAGGCTACGCTTTTGATAATGGAGCAGGATAAAACAGGAAGAGCCTACATGGACCACGATTCATCTAACTCCTCTTATCATTGGCTTATGACCACTACTGCTTGGAGTGTCATCTGTCCAGCATTTACTAACAGCTTCCCCACTTATGCCCCACACTTAGTGCCTCACACCTCTCCTCCTCCACTTTTAAACTGTTATGTTTCGAACATGAAAGTGCAATATTTTAGATGTCTGGGTATACATAAGACTGGAATGATTTGTGTGAAATGGCCCTCATCTTTTGAGTGATGCAGCTTCACTGCAAAATAATATCCCAACCTTGATGTTCAATCCCAAGTTGGACCTTTCATGCACTGTTGACATTACATGGGACAGAATCCACGTCACTTCGCTGAAGCCGTTTCTGTCCATTAGTTCCTCACATGGACCATTGTTTTAATACCTGTACATGTACAAGTTGAAATTTCAGCACATATAAAAACTAATCATTTCCCCCTTTTCACACTTGATCTTGGACGTTGATGCAAATTGCTATCACTTGCTGTCATATTCCATTTTAGTTGTCCACTCTTTTGGGGTGCTGCAATTTCTACGGATATTAGTTTATTTTAATATAGTATTCAAATAATTGTTTGTTTGTTTAGTAATTATTTTGGGGATGAATGAGGGGAGCACTAGGAAGTTTGAAACACTTGGGAGCAACTGACAGGAAAATAGATAAAGAAATGTGCCCTATGTCTCCAAGCTCATGTAGCTAACACATAACACACTATCACTCAATGCAGTGCTGCAGGTTTTTGATGCATTTCTTGGGCTATTGTATTGACAACATTAACTATCACAAAACAGCCAGTAACAACCTCAACATCTTTTGAACCCAGTTTTGCATGTAGATGTTTGTCACTGGTTTGGACAATTAATATACAAAGTAATTCCTTATCCACTGTTAGCAAATTGCTACAAAGAGAATAACCAAGATTAATTTTTATTGTAACTCTTACGTTTTCTTCTCATTCTATTCATGACTTGAATGTGATCAGAGATAGCTGTCATGTGCGTGAGAAGTGTGTGTGTGTGTGTGTGTGTGTGTGTGTGTGTGTGTGTGTGTGTGTTTTCCCTTGAAGTAGGCTTCGGCTGAATGCTCAGGGATGCAACAGTCTTTTTTGTTGTGTCTGTGTGCAACTCAGTGTGTCATATTCAGTCAGTAGCAATCTATCCTTTTCATAGTGTTATTATTTCAATCTGGACTTTCCATTTTTAGTTAGTTTCGTGTTAGATGGATCATTTGCACACTAAATTGAAATGATGGGGAATGAGTTATTTTATATTTACATCACACATTTGTAAACATAGTTACAGGCTAGCCATTTATAAGAGGTCTTTTTTATTTTTTTATATATACAAAAATACAAAGTTATATTAAAAACAAAGATTCCAAGACTTACCAAGCGGGAAAGCGCCGGCAGACAGGCACAATGAACAAAACACACACACACACAGAATTACTAGCTTTCGCAACCGATGGTTGCTTCTTCAGGAAGGAGAGGGAAAGACGAAAGGATGTGGGTTTTAAGGGAGAGGGTAAGGAGTCATTCCAATCCCGGGAGTGGAAAGACTCCCCCCCCCCCCCCCCCCCCCACACACACACACACACACACACACACACACACACACACACACACACACACACACACGCGCGCGCGCGCGCATATCCATCCGCACATACACAGACACAAGCAGACATATTTAGGCATATGTTCAATTACCCGAAAGTTCCTAAATGCAATATAACATATACCGTACAGTTAAAAGGAAGTCACGCTTGATCGAGGTCCGCGTCACTTTCTACTTTTGACCTGACATAACGTCTGAGATGAGAAAGAAAGAAAGAAATAATAATAATAATAATAATAATGGAGGTATAATGAAACTGTCACCCTCCCTTTCTCGGATCCTCTCATCTCGTGAGAGTGAAAACATGGTGCTCAGCATTTTTTCATGGCCATACGACATATTGCATACTCCTTTGGGGTAGATCCAATGGGTCAAAAAGGTTTTTATGTGGCAAAAAAGGCTGTCAGGTGTGTAATGGCTATTTTGTATCTTGTAAACCACTTTTCAGGAAACTGTATCTTGAAGTGAAACTGTTTAGTGACTGCCACCACAAGCATACTCTCATCTCTTCAGAGGTGTTCTACAAAATTGAAAGGAATTTGTTGATTGTGCAAACGACGATATAAAATTTTAACTCATACTCGTATGTCTGTATGCAAAACTGTTTTGTTAGTATGTGTACCATTATGTATTACTTAATTTGTAAAAACTATGAACATCAATAGTATGCAAAATGCTTTATGATGAAATAAATAAATAAACTAAATATATCGAAGACAATGAGCTCTCTTATCTGCTTTGGCACGTGATTGAGTTACCTTTTTGTGTATATTATTGATATACGCTATTCTGGTATTTGTGTTGTAGGTAAATATTTCACCATCACTGCATTCATCATCTCCACTTGATCTGGCTGTAAAGGGTCCAATGGTGTGTGATCTCATGAACATGGCAGGTTATCAGATACCCAACAAGCTACATTCTTCACTGCAGGAAGAATTACTAAATCGTTTTGGACTGAAAGGTCGAGTTACGAATCTTTGTTTTGATAAACGTCTGTATACAACAGTTTTATCAAAGGAGGAACGTGCAAAACACAACCATCACCTGCAAAACAGCACACGCCAAGAGGTATGTAGATCAGCATCTGCTGTTTCATTGAATGTGGAGATAAATATAAGAGCCAGTAATTCAGGTGATGCTGATATATTTGGGCATATATCCATTTTTTCTTTCTCTTTGTCATCAGTACCTAGAAGACATCTTACAAGATTTGACTCCTGATGATGTGAGACACCTTATTCAATCTGAGGATGAACTCACCCAGGCTGGCAGGTACGTATGTGTTGTTGAAATCGGACCCGTACAGTTTTTACTTACAGTTAACTGATTCTACTTTCCATAGATTATATCCACATTTTATGTTGATACAACAAACTGTATATGTATATATTTAAAGATTAAAGACAGCAGTGCACTACATATAATAAAAGTGAACATATTAGTCCTCAACTCTTCTCTTATATAATAACAGAAGTAAATATCTTTGCCTTATATACTACACATTACTAGTTGCCCTAAAATTTGTCTATAATATAGTGACCAAAAAATATTATGTCCGTTTAGATTTAAAGTTTGCTTGGCTGCTTGTTAGACTTTTGGTTAGACACTTTCGTAATAGGCCCATCATAAAAGATTTTTGTCACTCCATATTGAGAACCCAATAGCCGTAGTGGCAAGTAAAGGATGGCATTTATTCAATTTTTTCATTGTAGTGTATTCTTACACACATGCATTTATTCTTCAGGAAGCAGCCCAAGTGAAAAGTTAATAAATAAGTAAAAAGGTCATACAGTGTAGGCATAGTTCTTTGTTTTTGTTTCATCACAAAAACAATACAGATTTAATAGTTTATATTTCTCTGGAAGTTTTGAATATTAATGGAGTAGTCGAGGAAATGATTCTTGTTTAATGGAGACTAAAACTAAAATTTGTTTGTCATGAGTGAGAAGAGTGTGACTCGCCGTAGGATTGTTAGTTCTGGGGTGTGGTGTGAGGGTTGTTCCAGTGTTTTTCATGTGGGTGACTAGCGTTGTGGAAATCGGAACAGGAGGAAGAAGATTGCTGTCCATCAGGTGGAATTAGATAAGGCAAAACAAGATCTGGAAAGGTTAATGGGGAAGAGAGGTGTGGGAAGTGACAACAGAACAGGTTGTAGAAGAAATAGGAATAGGACTTTCTTAGACAGTGTTGATGCCAATGTGGAAAACAGGTTTGATCTGTTGTCACAGATGAAAACTGATCAGCCACAAGTATGTGTAAGAGTAGACAGGACACAACAAACTTTCAAAAAGTGTCTGGGAAGTAAATAGTCAGAGAAAATTAAGAAGAAGAAAGTTTTGTTGTTAGGTAGTTCACATGGTAGAGATGTTGGCCAACAGTTGTAGGAGAACTAGGGTTGGGTTACCAGGTCACAAGTTGTTGTTGTTGTTTTTTTTTTTACCTATGTGCAATTCTGGGTCAGGTGATAGAGGATGTAGGTTCACTTTGCAAAGGCTTAAGAGAAGACACTGTGTTAATAGTGGGTTGGCTTGTACCTGTTATGAGGTGCCATAACTGGCTTTATTTAATCTCTTCTGTTAGTAGAGTTAATTTAGAGGTGGAATGACTGCTTGGATCAGGTGTGGGGTCTCATATCGGTGTGGTTCCTGAGAACCAAAAAGTGTTCAGAGACAGACTGAAAATGACATTCACATTGATAAAACAGGCAACCAGAAACCAAATTTTAATGTACACAATTCATGCAGACAGCCTCTGATTGAAACTGGGGATATTCAAAAACTGGCAGAAAAAATAGGTTCGTCCAGTTGTAATTCAGCCAGTGCACAAAATCAGTTATCCTCATTGCATCAGAGTATTCTATGTCTAAGCATAAGCATAATGAATTGCTTATTTGTGTCGATACAATTTGTGTCTATGAATATCATGTAACCATGGGTATAGATGTGTTAAGTGTTACAGGATTCAAGTTAGCTTCTTACTTCCATAGAGGACATTAGAAAAAAGGAGGTGGTGCCACATTTGTCAGAAACTGCTTTGATTTCAATAGTGTTAATATTAATAAATTTTGCTCAGAGCAGCACTTGAAGCTGGTGCAACAGAGGTATTATTTCATAATAAGTCCTTTATAATAGTAAGTATATACAGAGCACCTTCGGGAAACGTTAACCTCTTCATAAAAAATCTAGAAGCTTTTCTGTCACACAGAAAGAAAGAAAATAGGAAGTAGTGGTTGCTAGTGATTTATTGAAAAGCTCTGTCGGTGAACAGTTATTGCAATTGGTAACCCTGTCGTTCAGTTTGACTCCTCCTGTCAACTTTGCAACTATGGTATCTAAAGTCTCTGAGAGTGCTATTGACAATATCTTTGTTCACAAATGTGGGAAAAAGTCATATCAAAAAACCAATAGAAAATTGGCTATCTGATCATGACATGCAGCATCCTGTGTTAAATGTTGAAACTTGTCACGTTAAAAATGTGTTAAATCTGAGTGCAGGAAGGTAATAAATCAGTCAAAAATTGAGATCTTATGAGATTGCTCAAGACATGAACTGGATAGATGTTTACAGTACTTCTGACTCAGATGGAAAATACAAAACATTCATTAATCAAGTTACTTCCTTTTTTTCCCCTAAAGGCAACTGAAATCAAACAGAAGTCTAAAAATAAACTACGGATTATACAAGGATTAAAGATATCATGTGGGACAAAAAGGAGACTGTATCTACTATATAGGAACAGCTCTGATGTTAGTTAGCATTGTAATGTGTTACAGAGAATACTGCAAAATTAAAGCATGTAATCCATAAATCTAAATAGCTTTATTATAAGAAAAAGGTAATTACATTAGGCAACAAAATAAAAACTGCATAAGATATAGTGAAGACAGAGACAGGTGGGACCAACAAAGGGAGAGGAACAGATAGCTCTACAAAGAAATGAGACATTAATGACAGCTTGGGGTCATAAGGTTCGGTAAACAATGTAATGAAATACCTGAGACCAGTTTTTACAAATAATGTTAGTAAAAAAGAAAAGACATTCATGTCTCCCAAAGAAGTAGCATCCATCACAAAATCCTTCAAATCTAAGTATTCTAGTGGTTATATTAAAAACAAAGATTCCAAGACTTACCAAGCGGGAACGCGCCTCTTGGTAAGTCTTGGAATCTTTGTTTTTAATATATTTTTCCCATGTGGAAGTTTCTTTCTATTTTATTTATATTCTAGTGGTTACGATGACATATCAACTAAGGTAACGAATAGTGCTCATGCAAGTTGCGTTCTGTCTTAAGTTATTCGTGTAATCAATCCCTTTGAGCAGAACATTTCCAGACTGGCTAAGATACTGAAAATAGCCTCTTTACAAGAAGGGGGATAAAGAGATACCATCAAATTATCGACCAATTTCACTTTTGCTGACTTTTTGAAAAATATTGGACATTGTTCCATAATATTTGGAAAGGTTGTGTTCAAGCAC
This sequence comes from Schistocerca gregaria, assembly GCF_023897955.1. Lineage (NCBI taxonomy): Eukaryota > Metazoa > Arthropoda > Insecta > Orthoptera > Acrididae > Schistocerca > Schistocerca gregaria. The sequence continues at coordinate 728,958,897 of NC_064921.1, forward strand.
CTTCTTAAGCATCTGATGACAAATAAAATATTGTCCTAGTCACAGTTTGGATTTCTTAAGTGTTTGGATATAGAGAAAGCTATTTACATGTACAGTGAGAGTGTACTTAATTAATTAGATAACAAATTAGAGGCTATGGGCATTTTCTGTGGCCTGTCAAAAGTCTTTGACTGTGTGAATCACAGCAGTCTCATAAGTAAATTAAAATATACAGTGTCACCGGCAGTGCTGCGAAATGGTTAGTGTTATCTAACTAACAGGAAACAAAATGTGTTGTTGCGAATACCTGTGTGGTAAGCAGTCAGACTTCATCTGATTGGGAATTAATTACATGTGGTGTTCCTCAAGCTTGCATCTTGTGTCCGTTACTTTTTCATTACCTACCTCTCGTCTGTTACACAACCAGATCCTAAGGGGTTTTTTTTTCCCCTCCCCCTGATGATACAAACATTGCAATAAGTAGCAAGTCGAGTACAGATTTAGAAAAGGCTGCTAATCAAATTTTCACTGACATTAATAAATAGGATAAAGCTAATTCACTGTCATTAAACTTTGAAAAGACACACTATATCCAGTTCAGAACGTACAAGAGATTTCCTTCCAGCATACATATAACATATGAAGACAGGCATATCAAAAGAGATTGACAATGTCAAGTTTCTTGGATTACAACTCGATAATAAATTCAGTTTGGAAGGGCATACAACACAATTGCCCAAAACAAGTCTATATTTGCAGTGAGGATGGTGTCAAATGTAGGAGATGTAAATATATATATTAAAAAAAAAAAACACTTGCATCCTTTGCTTACTTGCATTCTGTTATTGCTTAGGGGATCATATTCCAGAGTAACTCGTCTAACAAAGCAAAAGTTTTCTTGCAAAAGCTGTAATATGACTCATTTGTGGTGTAAATTCAAGATCATCGTGTAGAAACCTGTTGAAGGAACTTTGTATTCTAACCACTGCTTTTCAGTATATTTATTCCTTAATGAAATTTGTTGCAAGTAATATATCTGTTTCCAATCAATAGCTAGGAATAAGAACAATCTACATGAAGACCTAAAATTGCTTACCTTGATCCAAAAAGAAACAACCATTAAAAACTTAGTTTCAGATGAAGTACAGTTTAAACAGAGCATGAAAGAATTTTTGTAGACAATGCTTTCTACTCTATAGATGAATATCTTAACAGGGCTATATGAATATCTTAAAAGGGACAGTTAGACCAGATTAAGTAAAAATGCCTGTTAATTTCAGTTTTGGCAACACTTGGTCATAAGTCAAGATTAGGTATTTTGTGTGTGATAAATTTATTAAGTGTATAACTGTGTTTCATTCTGACAAATTATTGATTTTATAAATATTAACTGTTCCAGTTTACTGTAATGTATTCACCTATTTTGACAGTCCCTGACAAATGATCAGAGTAGTGAGTATTATATACAAATGTTTTATATTTTCTACGTTATACTTCCTGACTTGTTCCACACCCACTAAAGTCACCTCATTTTTTGGTCTGTGGAATGAAAACTGAATCTAATCTAACCTCTAAAGGTGTTGTTATTGTGGACATCACTATTATTTTCAAATTGTAGGGAATTGTTTCTTTTTGACATCACTAGCTACATAAATGGCACGTTGACTTATTTCCAAAACTAGCGCTTATGGAAAGAGCAAATGTTGCTGAACCCAGCTGTTAAAGTAACAACAATCTACACCTACATCAATACTCAGTTAGCCACATTACGATGTATGGTGGAGGTCCAGTCTTTTTTTTTTTTTTTTTTTTTTTTTTTTTTTTTTTTTTTTTTTTTTTTTTTTCTTCAGGTTATTGTCAGTGTGTGTTACTTCCATAAACATAGGAACATTGTACCATGTTCAGATTCCTGTTCATTTACTACATTTATCATTCATGTAGATTTACTTATTGTTGTACAAAACTGAACACACTTCCTGCTTTTTGCAAAATTTTCAGCAGTTCTGGAAACTACACTCCTGACAAAAAAAATTGGTACACCCTTTTAGAGGTTTCCAATTCACTCAAGATTTATTGTTTCAACAGTGCATAAGTAGTATATGAAATGATTAAATTTACTGATCAATAGCTCAGGCAATTCTGAGGTACTAGGTTTTGATCCATGCTGCAACACCCGTATTAGTAAGTGTTGTGGTAGTCTCCACATGCGACTATGCAAATGCTGACTCTGGCATCCAGCGAATTGTACAGATGGTGAATCACTCTCCTGGGATATGTTATGCCACACCTGCATGACCTGTTGACATAGTTTTGTAAGAGTTGTTGGTTGATGAGTCACACAAATATTTCTGGTCCCATCATATTCCACACATGCTGGATTGGAGACCAGTCCAGAGATTGTGCTGGCCACTGAAGTTGCGACACATCTTGCAGAGCCTGTTGAGTTTCACCGGCTGTGTGTGGCAGAGTATTACCATGTTGGAATGACATATCACCTTCCTGTTGCAAGAACGCAAAAAAAGGTCTCTCAACATTCTGCACATACAGAGAGCTGGTTAATGTTCTTTCCAAAACACCCAAAGGTGAATGAGAGTTTTAGCTTATCGCACCCCAGAGCGTAAGGTCTGGGGTGGTGCTAGTGTGTCTTGCATGTTCACAAACCTTATGTTGTATGCGCAAACAACTGTCACTTGTGTGCAAGCAGAATCTGCTGTCATTGCTGAAGACCATGGTATGCAGTTCGATCTTCTAAGTGATCCTCTGACAGCATGTCGATGCTCTGGTGTCAGTGGAAGATGGGCTGTAGTTCCATTGCTAATAACTGGTTTGCAACAGTTTTTGTTAATATGTTTGGACCCACAAGTCCTCTTAACTATGCTGTGGTAGCTGTACCATTTGCTACTGCTGTCCTTGCAATGTGACAATCATGGTAGGCATCTGTACTGAGTGAACATCCAGGACCTACTGGCGTGAGAATGTTCACATGCCCACTGATACCAACACCATTGCACAACTGACACTGCTTTTCCGATTTGAGTAACAAACAGGCAAACAGGAGTTTCGAATAGCACTGCAAGGTTTGGTCTGCATTCCACAGAATAAGGACAAATAATGGAAGATGTGCTGGCTCAAAGTATAAACGGGAATTAATAACATTGCTTGGTTGTGATTGTGGTGCAGAAGGACAAAACTGTTCAGCTTATCATTCCTACATGCCCAAAATGCATTCCTCACCAGGAACAAAGACATAAATTGAATATGTCCATGGCATTCTGTGCTTTGTAAATACTATAAATTTAATTAACTTATAGATGTGATGTTTTAAATAATTAATGGAAAATCTCAAATAAAGATGTGAAGCAAATACTAACAAAGAGATAGAGGGGCTAGCCAGTACTTAGCTCAGTACAGCCGATAGATACACAAAAAACAACCGAAAATTTACGCTCCTACCTTTCAGAATAAATGTTCCTTCATCAGAGAGGAGAGAGGGGAAAGAAAGGGAAGAAGGGAAATTGGATTTAGTTACTCACAACCCAGGTTATGAAGCAACAGGGAAAGGAAAACAGGTAGGGTAGCAAGGATGGAGGCCTGGTTGTCAGAGGGAAGCCAAAGATATTCTACTGTAGGTACTGTGCCAGCTTCAAACCAGAGAGGATGCATACAGAAGTAAATAGGTATATAGTATAAAGATGTAGGATGAAAAGATGCATGAATGGCTAAAGAGGAAAGGGAAAGAGGAGAAGACTGAAGAGTAAATGGGAGTGAGGTTGTTTAACGTAGGTTCAGTCCAGGGGGATGGTGGGATGAAAGGATGTGTTGGAGTGCAAGTTCCCATCTCCGCAGTTCAGAGGGACTGGTGTTGGGTGGGAGAAGCCAAATGGCACATACGGTGTAGCAGGTTCCTAGGTCCCTAGAATTATGCTGGTGGGCATGCTCCGCTACTGGGTATTGGACATCTCCTAGGTGGACAGTTCGTCTGTTTCCGTTCATGTGCTCAGCCAGCTTAGTTGTTGTCATACCAATGTAAAAGGCTGTGCAGTGCAGGCATGTCAGCTGATAAATGACATGTGTAGTTTCACACGTGGCCCTGCCTTGAATTGTGTGTGTTTTACCAGTAGCGGGGCTGGAGTAGGTGGTTGTGGGGGGGATGCATGGGGCAGGCTTTGCAACGGGGTCGGTTACAGGGGTAGGAACCGCTGGGTAGAGAAGGTAGTCTGGGAATATTGTAGGGTTTAACAAGGATGTTACGGAGGTTAGGGGGGCGATGAAAGGCAACTCTGGGTGGTGTGGGGAGAATTTTGTCAGGGGATGATCTCATTTCAGGGGTTGACTTGAGAAAGTCATATCCCTGGCGGAGTAATTTATTGATGTATTCGAGGCCAGGATAATATTGGGTGACAAGGGGGATACTTCTGTGTGGTCTGAGGGTAGGAACATTGTTGTTGGACGGGGAGGAATGTATTGCTCGGGAGATCTGTTTGTGGACAAGATCTGCAGGATAGTTGCGGGAGAGGAAAGCACTGGTCAGGTTATTGGTGTAATTGTTGAGGGATTCGTCACTGGAGCAGTGCTCAACAATTACACCAATAACCTTACCAGTGCTTTCCTCTCCCGCAACTATCCTGCAGACCTTGTCCATTTTACTGGTTGTTGAGCTCTGTGGCTATGGATTATATTATTTTAAGAAATACCACAACAGTTTTTTTTTAAAATGCTACTCTCCACAAGTTATACATTTATGATATGTTACTTGTTATATGTGCTAACTTTCTATTGTGCTTCTTATTATTCAGATTTTTTGCACTTATAATTTTGGCACAAACACTTTTTTTGCATGAAACTTCCTGGCAGATTAAAACTGTGTGCCCTACCGAGACTCGAACTCGGGACCTTTGCCTTTCGCGGGCAAGTGCTCTACCATCTGAGCTACCAAAGCACGACTCACGCCCGGTACTCACAGCTTTACTTCTGCCAGTATCTGCCTCCTACCTTCCAAACTTTACAGAAGCTCTCCTGCGAACCTTGCAGAACTAGCACTCCTGAAAGAAAGGATATTGCAGAGACATGGCTTAGCCACAGCCTGGGGGATGTTTCCAGAATGAGATTTTCACTCTGCAGCGTAGTGTGCGCTGATATGAAACTTCCTGGCAGATTAAAACTGTGTGCCCGACCGAGACTCTAACTCGAAGGTCCCGAGTTCGAGTCTCGGTCGGGCACACAGTTTTAATCTGCCAGGAAGTTTCATATCAGCGCACACTCTGCTGCAGAGTGAAAATCTCATTCTGGAAACTTTTTTTGCATGTTGCACAAAAACTGACCAGTATCTGCCATGTTGCAATTAACATGTTTATTTACACTGGTAAATTATGGCTATGATGAGAGTTCCTTTTTCTTACAAATTCAGAAATTATTGTTTAAGTCATTTTGGTGTTTGTACTACATATTTATTTTACCTTCTGTATGATCAAAAAAGCTGAAATTGCTTAATAACTATCTCCTCCTCCTGACACCAGTAAATCTGTTATCTAGCCACAGACTGGCAGTTGTCTGATCACGCAGTATGACCTGATCTTGACAAGCTCAACAACACCTTTCACCAGTGCTTAGACCACCACTTGCCACTCTCTGTGATGTGCCCACAACACTGAAAGTTGGGTTCCGGTGCCAACTCAACCTACAGAGTATCCTTGTCCATCCCTATTCCAATCGAGCTCCTCCCCTGTGCTTCATGGGTTATTCCTTTGTGGTTGACCCTGGTGTAAGACCTGTCTCATACATTTGCCCACCAACTCCTACCAGAGTCCAATCACAGGCATCTCCTACCCAATAATAGGCCAGACCATGTGTGAAAGCAGCCATGCTATATCAGCTCTGCTGCAGTTATTGTATAGCATTCCACATGGGCACAGACACTGCAAACTGTAGCAAACCACAAACTTAATCATCTAGTTGCCAAACATGCTGCGCACAACACCCAAACTGACTTCAACAGCTACTTCACATCATGAGCCATTTGGATTCTCCCTATCAGCACTAGTTTCTCTGACACACATACAGGTGGGAATTTTCTCTCCTTCCCCTTGGACTAAGCCTCCATTAACCTGTTGCCCACTGTCTCACCTTACCTTTTCCCTTCTCTCTCCTCTCCACACCATGCCTGCACAATACAAATCATGCACTGCCTTCTTCCACCACCCACTCCTCAATGTGGGTCCTCTCTCTCTCTCTCTCTCTCTCTCTCTCTCTCTCTCTCTCTCTCTCATGCGCGCACAGTAACCTCTCTTTTGCTCCCTCTCTCAACCTAATCTCTCTTTTACTCCCTCTCTCCCTCCCGCTTTACCACCCCTCTCCCTTTCTCTTTTCCCTCTCTGTATCCTTCATCTATCTCCAGCATCCTCTCCTTTCTTCCCTTCCCATATCCCTCCTGTCCCCCCCCCCCCCCCCCTCTTGTTTCCTCTTGCTTTATGTGCTCTACCCTCTGAATTCCTTTCATCTTGTTGGGCAGTTACTGAGTCATTGGTGGAAAGACATGGCTCACAGTATCCCCACTTCACCTCGTGCATCCTTCCCTAGCATCCTTCCCTACCATCTCTCTTTCTCTCCATCTGCCCAGTCAACTGCTAATCAGAAGTCCGTCCCACCATGGCCAGAGGCATGTCTGTTTGGGTGTCTATGTGATCATGTGTGGTTGATGTGTGTACTTCTTTTAGGGAAAGAGATGAGCTCAAAGGCTAGTATAAATAGATAGAAGTTGGGTGTAACAATGCGCTACACACATCAATCGGCTGTAGGTGAGAGGTTGCCTTTCCTTTATTTTATGTAGTAAATTTAATGTTTAAAAACTCTTTTTTTCTGTGTTTGTTTGGGATATTTTCTCCTTTCAGTTCTCAGTACTCTTTGATTTCTCTCTGCCCACTTCTATGTATGTTTCATTTGGTATTTCATTTGTGTATCCTGTAGCCATAACTGGCACAGTTTCATACTTCTCTCAACTAAGTTTCCTTGTTCCTTACAAAACCATCTTTTCCCCTATCCCCCCGCCCCCCCTCGGTCATATCACTTTATTTGCAGCAACTGTCACAGCTGTCTTCCCAATGTGCCACACTTTCACATCACCTGCATTCCATACTACACTGAAACAGTTATTTATTTCTAACACATACTCTTTCTGTTCTTTCTCACTTTAGTTTCAGAACATCAAACACCAGGATTCCAATTTTTTCTTTCTTACAAAATCTGAACTTTTCTGGATCTTTTGCTTCCACCAGAAAACGATCTGCCCCACAGTCTGGTCCCCATTGGGATGCAGTATCTTTTAATATTTGCCTTTGCTGTATGTCTGTCATTACATGATTATCTGATTGACCATTTTTCTGTCTTGTGACTAGTGTTCCTAGATGGTCAAATAATAGATATTTTTTCTGCCTACTTTTGTGTTAAAATCATCTAGAAGTACATGTATGTTCCTTTTCAGAACTTTTTCATAAACATTATCTAGCCCTTCATAAAAGTTATCTTTGCATAATCTGTCTTGACCTTGGAAATGGCCTGAATTTTGATGGTCACATCATAGTTTTTCTGCTCAGTTGTCATGTATGACAAATGTTTGCTCACAGTTTGAACTCCTTTACTTGGTTTGCCTTTGCTCTTATTGCAGACAAAATCTGTGTCAAATTCTTTCCGATCCTCCTCTGTAGAATATTGTAGTATTGCTACCTGCTTCACATACCCCTTTCATTTTCCACATAGTTTCCTGAAAGGCAGCTACATTTATTTTATAATGTATTCTCTCTAAAGCTACTACCATAGCAACCCCTGGACAGTTGAGGCTTTGGATGTTCCAGGTGACTGTGATCAAATTGTTGATCACTTTTCCTTGTTGAGTTATCTTCCAGGTAATCTAGCACATATCCGAGGCTGATTTATTGTCTTTTTAACTTTTTCAACTTTTATTGTGTATAATGTTCAACCAGATGACCAACCCCAACCTAGAGGATGAGGGACTCTTCTATCAAGATTTACCATGTCTTAGCCAAAAGGACCATTTTTAAGATGCTAGTCATCTGCCCTCATTCTTCCCGACAAGGAATGGTGTTTACTGGTTTCACACACAGATGCCATGTGCGCCAAAAACTTAGCTAAAGTTTTAGTGGTTATGTCTGCTTGACATTGGCATAACCTAGAAAGACTTACCATCCATCCATTCATTTACCAACCTCCTTTTCTCAAAACAGGCTTGTGACCAGCTATGGCCCTACTCTGCGTCATCGTCTATCGACATTGCCCACTTCTTGCACTGCTGAAGTAATTGATGGAAGGGAACAGGAGATGGAAAAGAACAGGGAGGGAATGGAACATAAAGGAAGATGGTTCACTGTGAGGTACACTTTGCATGGCTCCTCCTGCTACATAAGACCACCTGCCAGTAGCTATGGTACCACTGGTACAGCTCTCACCTTCACAGGAACACGCAAACTCTCCTTGCCTCATAGACAGTGTTACAATAATGCAGTACCTCCTGAAAGAGGATAATAATAACAGTAGAGCATTTTTTAAATTACTCATTTCATGATAAAAACCATTGGAAGGAAGGAACAAATTGTATGGAAGGAAAGGCAAAATGTATGACTGTAAAGTGATTACATATTTTGTCTTGTGTACTGAGATCACAGAAATTGGTCAGTCCTTGCATTCTGCTGTGTTAACAAACTCGTATGCAATGTGTATCATTTGTTCTGTTGCAGCCAATTACAGTAAACAATTAAGTCGAATGTTTTTATCGGAAAGGAAAGGAGGGCACCATCCTATAAGCTTGCCAAGCTGGGAAGCAAAGGAGGGGACCACACTGTGTGAGGCAATACCCTATCAGTTGTTCATTCTATACTGCATCATTGGTCTCCTTGAAGAAATAAATTTAGCAGTGTTCGTCTATTTCATTATGCATGGATCACTGTGAAATTCATGGAAAAGGCTACTTTTTGCTGTTCCAGACTTGGTCTGTGTTCCTTTTCCTTCCACAAAAGCAGTTTGGGAAGAATGATTGCTTATAGAGCTCTGTCAGAACTGTCATCTGCCACACTTTATCATAATCTCTGTGACAGTCATGAGATGCCTCCTAATACAATTTCGGGCCTCCTTTTGCCCGGCATAGTGCAGCAGCTTGACATGGCATGGACTCAACAAGTCATTCAAAGTCACTGCAGAAATATTGAGCCATTTTGCCTCTTTAGCCATCCATAATTGCGAAAGTGTTGCGGTGGAGGATTTTGTGCATGAACTGACCTCTCAGTTATGTCCAATACATTTTCAATCAGATTCATGTTGAGCAATATGGGTACCCTAATCATTCAAGGCGTTCGATACAGTTCCCCACAGTCGTTTAATGAACAAAGTAAGAGCATACGGACTATCAGACCAATTGTGGATTGAAGAATTCCTAGATAACAAAACGCAGCATGTCATTCTCAGTGGAGAGAGTTATTTCAGGTGTGCCGCAGGGGGGTATCGTAGGACCGCTGCTATTCACAATATACGTAAATGACCTTGTAGATGACATTGGAAGTTCACTGAGGCTTTTTGCAGATGATGCTGTTGTATATCAAGAGGTTGAAACAATGGAAAATTGTACTGAAATGCAGGAAGCTCTGTAACAAATTGACGCATGGTGCAGGGAATGGCAATTGAATCTCAATGTAGACAAGTGTAAAGTGCTGCGAATACATAGAAAGAAAGATCCCTTATCATTTAGCTACAATATAGCATGTCAGTAACTGGAAGCAGTTAATTCCATAAATTTATATCTCGGAGTATGCATTAGGAGTAATTTAAAATGGAGTGATCATATAAAGTTGATCGTCGGTAAAGCAGATGCCAGACTGAGATTGTTGGAAGAATCCTAAGGAAATGCAATCCAAAAGCAGAGGAAGTAGGTTACAGTACGCTTATTCGCCCACTGCTTGAATACTGCACAGTAGTGTGGGATCCACACCAGATAGGGTTGATAGAAGAGATAGAGAAGATCCAGTGGAGAGCAGCGCACATCGTTACAGTATCATTTTGTAATCACAAAAGCGTTACGGAGATGATAGATAAACTTCAGTGGATGACTCTGCACGAGAGACGCTCAGTAGCTCGGTACGGGCTTTTGTTGAAGTTTTGAGAACATACCTTCACTGAGGAGTCAAGCAGTATATTGCTCCCTCCTATGTATATCTCGTGAAGCAACCATGAGGATAAAATCAGAGAGATTAGAGCCCACACAGTGGCATACCGACAATCCTTCTTTCCACGAACGATACGAGACTGGAACACAAGGGAGAACCAATAGCAGTTCTCAAGGTACCCTCCGCCACACACCGTCAGGTGGCTTGCAGAGTATGGATGTAGATGTAGATTCACTCGAATTGTCCAGAATTTTCTTCAAACCAGATGCGAAGAAATGTGGCCCGGTGACAGGTTGCATTGTCAACCATAAAAATTCCATTGTTGTTTGGGAACATAAAATCCCCGAATGGCTGCAAATGGTCTCCAAATAGCCAAACATAATCACTTCCAGTCAGTGATCCACTTAAACACAGCCCACACCACTATGGAGCCACCACCAGTTTACACAGTGTCTTGTTGACAACTTGGGTCCATGGCTGTGGGGCCTGCGCCACACTCGAACCATACCATCAGCTATTACCAACAAAAATCAGGACTCATCTGAACAGGCCATGGTTTTCTGGTCATTTAGGATTCAACCAATATGGTCATGAGCCCTGGAGAAGCACTGCAGGTGATATTGCTCTTTTATCAAAGGCACTCATATCGGTCATCTGCTGCCATATCCAGTTTACACCAAATTTTGCTGCACTGTCCTAATGGATAGATTTGCCTTATGTCCCACATTGATCTCTTTGCTAATTTCATGCAGAGTTGCTTGTCTGTTAACACTAACAACTTTTACACAAACACCACTGCTCTCAATCATTAAGTGAAAGCTGTTGGCTGTTTTGTTGACCATGGTAAGAGATAATGCCTGAAATTTGGTATTCTCGGCACACTCTTGAGACTGTTATCTCAGAATATTGAATTCCCTAAAGATTTGCGATATGGAATGCCCGAAGTGTCTAGCTCCAACTACCATTCCACATTCTAAATCTGTTAATTCCTGTCATGCAGCCATAATCACATCAGGAACCTTTACAAATGATAGCTCCCCCAGAACACTGAAACTGCAGCTTCCCAGTATCATACCATTGAATCATAGCCTGCCACATGCTTTACACACTTAAGCCTGTGTGGTTGTTCCGCTCCATACATACATACATACATACATACATACATGCCTTGTTACTCCTAAGTATTTGTATGCTATGATGAACTCTAGTTGTGGCTGATCAATATCATATAGTGCCACAAATACTTATATTTTGTGAAGTGCACAGTTTCACATTTCTGATACGTTAAAAACCAGTTGCAAGTGTTTGTACCAGGCTAACATTTTTTCTGATGGGATTTCCTCTTATATAACTGCATCATCTGTGAATACTCTTGAGCTTTCAAACTAATGCAATGTGCTAAGTCATTAATGTGTAGCATGAACAGCGATGGTCCTATTAAACTCCCCTAGGACACATCAGATACTAATTTAGTATCTGTAGATGACTCTAGGTTGAATATATCGTGCTGCATCCTGACTGCTAGGGAATTCTCGGTACTATCATAAACCTGCAGGAAAATCTATCTAATTGTATATTGCATAGATATTTACTTTAAAACGTTAGCAATATCTATGTATTCACTCCGGAATCAAATGATTAGGTTAGGTGTCCACCATACGCAGGAGGCGACTACACGGGTAGCAGGGTCCGTGTGTCGTGGACTGCACGGTTTTTTAGGTTAGAGGGTCTCGGGAAAACACAAGATGGGCTTTAGTCACAAAGTGTGCAGGCTGAAAACATGAACATATGTACAGGAACCATTGGTATAACAGTTGTAAATTGTCGTAGCTGTGTTGTGAAAGTACCAGAGCTCCAAGCGCTAATAGAAAGCACTGATGCTCAAATCGTTATAGGCACTGAAAGCTGGATATAAGCTCAGCCGAAATTTTTGCGAAGAACCTAACAGTGTTCCGAAAAGATAGGCTAAACATGGTTGCCGGTGCCGTGTTTGTTGCTGTCACAGGTAGTTTAACTTGTCACAAAATTGAAGTAAATACTGCCTGTTAGTTTATATGGGCAGAGGTCATTGTTGGCAATTGGAATAAAATAATAACTGGATCATTTTACCGACCTCCCAGTTCAGATGATACAGTTGCTGAATGGTTCAGGAAAACGTACCCAACTCATACGATAATAGTTGGTGGTGACTTTAATTTACCCTCGATATGTTGGCGAAAATACATGTTTAATTCCGGAGGTACGCATAAAATATCATCCGAAATTGTGCTAAATGCGTTCTCTGAAAATTATTTTGAGCAGTTAGTTCATGAGCCCACACGAATAGTAAACGGTTGTGAAAATAAACTTGACCTCTTGGCAACAAATAATCCTGAGTTAATAACCAGCATCAAAACTGATTCAGCAATTAGTGAACACAGGGTTGCTGTAGCAAGATCTAATATTGTAATCCCCAAATCCTCGAAAAATAAGAGAAAAATATACCTATTCAAAAAAGCAGATAAAAATTCACTTGACACCTTCCTGAGAGACAATCTCCACTCATTCCAGATTAATAATATAAGTGTAGACCAGATGTGGCTTAAATTCAAAGAAATAGTATCGGCAGCAATTGAGAGGTTTGTGCCAAATAAACTAACAAACGACAGAGCTGATCCTCCTTGGTACACAGAAACAATGAAACAAACATGCCAAATTTAAACAGACGTAAAATCCCCAAGATTGGTGATCCTTTACAGAAGCTCGAAACTTTGTACGGAGTTCAATGTGAGACGCCTATAACAGTTTCCACAACGAAACTTTGTCTCGAAACCTGGCAGAAAATCCAAAGAGATTCTGGTCGTATGTGAATTATGTTAGTGGTAAGAAACAATCAGTGCCTTCTCTGCAAGATATTGACAAGGGATTTCAGATTGATTCCTTATTCCTGGATATCCGGAAGGCTTTTGACACTGTACCACAAAAGCGGCTCGTAGTGAAATTACATGGTTAGGGAATATCGTCTCAGTTATGTGACTGGATCTGTGATTTCCTGTCAGAGAGGTCACAGTTTGTAGTAATTGACGGAAAGTCATAGAGTAAAACATAAGGGATTTCAGATGTTCCCCAAGGTAGTGTTATAGGCCCTTCGCTGTTCCTTATCTATATAAACGACTTGGGAGACAATCAGAGCAGCTGTAGTCGGTTGTTTGCAGATGACGCTGTCGTTTATCGACTACTAAAGTCGTCAAAAGATCAAAACAAACTGCAAAACGATTTAGAAAACATATCTGAATGATGCGAAATGTGGCAGTTGACCATAAATAAGGAAAAGTATGAGGTCATCCACATGAGTGCGAAAAGGAGCTCCTTAATCTTCGGTTACACAATAAATCAGCCTAATCTAAAAGCCGTAAATTCAACTAAATACCTAGGTAGGCCTATTACAATTACGAACAACTTAAATTGGGAAGAACACATAGAAAATGTTGTGGGGAAGGCTAACCAAGGCTGCGTTTTATTGGCAGGACACTTAGAAAATGTAACAGACCTACTAAGGAGACTGCCTACACTACGCTTGTCCGTCCTCTTTTAGAATACTGCTGCACGGTGTGGGATTCTTACCAGGTAGGAATGACGGAGTACATCGAAAAAGTTCAAAGAATGGCAGAACATTTTGTATTATTACGAAATACGGAAGAAGAATGTCACAGAAAAGATACAGGATTTGGGCTGGAAATCATTAAAAATTAAAGGCAGTTTTTCACTGCCACGGAATCTTCTCATGAAATTCCAATCACCAACTTCCTCCTCCAAATGCGAAAATATTTTGTTGGCACCGACCTACATAGGGTGGAACGATTACCACGATAAAATGAGGGAAATCAGAACTCGTACGGAAAGGTATAGGTGTTCATTCTTTCCGCATGCTATAGGAGATTGGAATAATAGAGAATTGTGAAGGTGGTTCGATGAACCCTCTGCCAGGCACTTGAATGTGATTTGCAGAGTATTGATGTAGATATAGATTTTAGTTTTGTGTTGAATTTGAGGTGCATTATTCATTTCATTGAACATGTAAACTTTCCTGTATACTTTGTACTTGGGTGTCCATTGTCGCTACAACTGCATTATTGGATGACAATGAATTAACCACCATTTTTAAGATTGTTTGACTAGACTAAAAGATACCAGGAAATAGAAGAATCCTGTGTGGCATTTTAGCTGTTATTTGTTCGTTGTGCCATTACATTACAGTAAGGAGCTGTCCATCCCCAGTTTCCCCATCCCCCTGTCCATCTCCAACCTCTCCCCTCTACTTATCAGCCTGTCACCCCCACCTCAGAGAGGTAGGTGGTTTCTACCCCCACAGTGCATTTTTCCAGACAATAAGTTATGTGTACCAAGTATGGTTGAAATCAGTCCAGTGTTGTAGGAGGATATGCAGAACAAACAAGCACACTTACATTCGCACAATGAACTAGGGCAAGTGCTGATTTGTTTCATGCAGATTCTACGAGGGGTTGACTGAAAAGTAATGCCTACACCTCTGTAACTCTTCAACAGTTGGCAGCAGGTGTTGGCTTGTTCCGTAGCCTCTTCTCTACAGCTCCAGTTGGTGGGAAGCCTTAGCATTGAACGGTTGTTACATTGTAAAGTATGAAACCGTGCGCAGATGGTCGGTCAATGTGATTTAAGCAATATGCAGTCATTGAATTCTTGACAGCAGAAGGTGTCACCCCAAAAGAGATTTATCAGAGAATGAAAACAGTTTATGGCTATTGTGTTGATGTGAGTACTGTACGTTGTTGGGTGAGTAAATTTAAAGATGTTGAGGCAGGAACATCTGACCTGCATGATATACAAAGAATTGGACGTCCTGTGACAGTAACCACCGAGTTTCACAAGCAAAATGTTGGCAGATTGATTCAGAACAATCATTGCATCACTCAGAGAGAAACTGCAAGCAGAATCGGCACTTGACAAGAACGTGTGGGTTGCATTATTGCTTTGCTTGGCTATCGGAAGATCTGTGCATGATGGGTACCCCGGAAGCTGACTCCTGAAATGAAAGTGCACAGACTTGAAATTTGCCAGGAACTCCTCTCGCGTTATGAGAATGAAACTGACACCTTTCTCCATTCAATTGTGACAGGAGACGAAACGTGGGTACATCGTTACAACCTAGAGACAAAACGTCAGTCTATGTAATATCGACACATACTCGCCGCTGAAGAAGAAATTAAAGACACAGCCCTCAGCTGGAAAAATCGTGGCCACAGTGTGCTGGGACGCAGATGGTGTTATCCATGTTGATTTCCTTGATTGTGGAACAACAGTAAATTCAGAGCATTACATCACAACACTGCAAACTCTGGAATGATGGCTAACAAGGGTCTGAAAGGAAAAGGGAAATGTTTTCCTGCAGCCTGGCAATGCCAAACCACACACTTCATGTGCCAACACAGCAAAATTTCAGAGACTGAATCTCACCATCATATGGTATCCTCCAAACAGTCCAATAGTTCCTCATAATGAAAGACGATCTGCAGGAACATCATTATGCTGCTGATGAAGACATTGAGAAAACTGAGACTGTGTTCCGCAAACAAAATGTCAACGTCTTCTGGACAGGATTCAGAAAACTTGTTCATCATTGGCAGAAATTTATCCAGTTGGCTGGTGATTATGTGGAAAAGTGAATATTGGTAATTAAAGATCACTTTCTAAGGATCATTTTTGCATTTGATTTATTAAAATATTTCCATCCAAATCCAATTAATGAAGGTGGAGGCATTAGTTTTCATTTAATCCTCATATTATTGTTATATGCATATGCTGATTTGCTTATGAAACAATATTCAGACGATACTGGTGGCCACAGTTCTCAGTGATTGCTCATAGCCTCAATTATCTACTCTGTAAGTGATTTGCATGATGTGACAATTTTTTTTTAATGAAAGAATGGACAGTTATTGTAGGTTGTAGTAGACTTATTGTGGGCAACTCTCCATGACATTACAGGTGCACAGTAGGGGTACCATTTGTAATGTGGCAAATATCAATACAAGCGTGCAGTTCATTGAAGTTGTTGACAAAAATTGCCTGGAAAGGTGCAACAGCAACCCATGTTGGAAATCTGTTCATTAGGTTGCCTGTCTACTGGTGTGAACTGATTCTAGGCGACAGTTGGAACGAATCCGAACTTTTTACTCTATCCTGAATATTGCTTGAGGTATTAAATGTAATGCACATTATTCGGTTAACTTTACTGCTTCATTGACACAAGTTGCAACCCTCACTGAAGGGTGCGACTGCTACGGTCGCAGGTTCGAATCCTGCCTCGGGCATGGATGTGTGTGATGTCCTTAGGTTGGTTAGGTTTAAGTAGTTCTAAGTTCTAGGGCACTGATGACCACAGCTGTTAAGTCCCATAGTGCTCAGAGCCATTTGAACCTCACTAAAGGGTTATGAATTGTAGCATGTAACATGGTGGTGTATAATGTAACTGTGTAGGTGCGTGAGAAACAGCTTGTTGTAATCAAGTTTCAAACTGCAAAAAAGTTCCTCAAAATGAAATCCATAGAAGAATGAAATCTGCATATGACGATGATTGTACTGACACTGGTGATAAGACATTGGGTAGTTTGTGCTCAGAATGAAGTGTGTGTGACAAAGCTCATTGTGGGCAACCAAGTATGGGAACCAGCAAGACTCATCAGTGATGGGTTGATTAACCCATTAGAGAAAATTATCATATAACACAAACACAGGTCTCGGGTAAGTGTGGCAGATCACAAGTGTGTGTGAAGGCCTTCATTGCAGAACTGCAACACAGAGAACTGTGTGCGCGTTCGGTGCCTTGAATGTTTATTCCTGACATGAACTTTCAACAATTTCTTTTTCGTTATGAACGTGATGGTGATGAGTTACTTAACAACATTGTGAAAGGCTATAAATGGTGGTTTCACCATTTTGACCCTGAAAACAAAAGAGCTTTAGAGGATTTTCTCCGCAAAGGTGCACAGACACCAAAAAAGTTAAAGACCATGCTATCAGCAGGCAAAGTCATACTCGCAATGTTCTGGAATGTTGAAGGTGTGTTGCATGTGAAATTCATGCCTAAAGGTATTATTGTGAGACTCTCGGGAAACTGAAAGCATAAATTCGATTACTCTTGGAGCACCCTCTCCTTCAGTATGGCAATGACAGTCCACACAAGATTGCTCCAACAATTCGACACCAAGCATTCACAGTCATCAATCATCCTCCATACAGTCTCGACGTGGCTTCATCTGATTTTCATCTACTTCCAAAACCTAAAGATAACATTCGAGGACTTCTCTTTGATATTGATGAAGTATTGCAAAGCCGACGTGAGATTGTGGTTTTGTCAACATAATCAAATATTATACAGTGACATTATCAATAAAGTGGTCTTTCATTAGGAGAAATGAGTTTGTTACCAGAATGACTGTTGAGAAATATCTAGAAATGAAGAATACAGATTTAGAATGTTAATAAAGTTCTGTTTGTTTAGAAAGCTTTAAGAGTTTTCACATAAAAAAATGTAGATATATTACTTGTCAGCACTCTTTCATAATTTTGTGTGACAATATGGAAGAATGATTTGTCTAAATTTTCTGGAAAGCCTGCCTCAGTTGGTAAAAACAGAACCCTTACAGGATTGCTTATTTGTCTGTCTGTCAAGTCCGCTTTTCCTCAGGGAAAGATAGGTGTATCAGTTGAAATTTGTCTCATTCTTAAGGTCTACAGCTGCTTAGCGATGTAAAAAGTTTAAGCTTCTAAGTCAGTGCAGTCAAAATATACGGTCATTTATGTCACATATTTTGATACTCGCAAACTTGCTCATCAAAACCTATAGGGTAATTCCCATTGACTTAGAATCATAAACTGTGGCATCTCAGGAATTTTTGTAGCAATTGCACCCAAATTACACACACGTCTTGGAATTCCTAGGACCAGTATATTGCCAATATAGATATTGACTGTGGGCTAAAACGGTCATGATTCTCAACTCCCTGGATGAGTGAATTATGTATATACATAATTAAACAACGGAAAATCCAGAATGAAGTGTAACAATATTATGAGAAGGAAAGTTGCTACTCACCATATAGCAGAGATGCCGAGTCGCATATAGGCACAACAAGGATTTCACACTTAGTTTTCGGCCAATGGCCTTTGTCAACAAAAGACACACACACGCGGGCACAAATGCAACTCGAACACAGGACTGCAGTCTTAGGCAACTGTGGTTTCAGTTGCTTGAGACTGCAGTCGTGTGTGTGTGTGTGTGTGTGTGTGTGTGTGTGTGTGTGTGTGTGAGTGTGTCTATTGTTGACAGAGGCCATTGGCCAAAAACTTTAAATGTGTGAACCTTTTTGTTCTGCCTATCTGAGTACTCAGCATCTCTGCTACATGGTGAGTAGCAACTTTCCTTCTCATAATATACACATAATTAATTTTCTGTTGGACCCTCAGAGCACAAGTCCTAGTCGCACTAGGTCAATTTTTCTGTATGTCTTGTAGAGTTTTTGCAGCTATCTCCTGAAACCATGGAGACACTTATAACACGGTAGAATTATTCCATGCTACTGTAAATATTTAACATGACCAAACAAAAGATAAAAGAATCGATCAAAATTGAAACCCTTTCATGAATTAGAATACATTTCTAAGCATTTATCCAGGGACCATTAGAAATAGAACACTTGTGTATAAGTTATTTTGTTTTCGTATTGTCATGTGTCTGAAATTTCCTCATGTGATGATGTGTCATTCTACTTAAGACACTTGATTATACTGTGTATTAATATGTGAATTTCATGTTTTCTTAAATATGTTTTTCCCTCTTTTTGGCTTACAGATTCATAAGGATATTTCCAACACCATACACTTACACGTACCATGAATTTTTTGAATCTCCTAGATATTACAATATGGTGTTTGATGCTTGGGAAAATAAATATTACAGCAACAGACAAGAAGGTATGTCATGTGAATGTCAGATGTTACAATATTAGTAAAGAAAAAGATAATTTGTTCCTAAATTAATGATGCCCTTATTAATTATAGGTTTTTTAATTGAATGGCCTTGAATAATCAAAGACCCTCCCCCCCCCCCCCCTCCCCCCCCCACACACACACACACACGTGCCAGCAGAGTCCCGCTAATCCAAACCCCAGTACTCCGAACGTTTGGTTCATCTGAACATGAAAAATGTTAGTCTTAGTATGGAAAAACTGTGCGGTTAACTGCTGTACATACACACTATTTTAATTTACACAGTACAGTTAATATGTATTGGAAAAATTGCCAAGAAAACATTAGGTTTAAACAATGCATAACAATGAAAGAAAAGCTGTCAAACTTACTAAAATACAGCGGACCTTTTAACCCTACTTTTTAGATGACAAAAACTCATTGTTTTTTGGCGTAATGAAGGCAGTGTGTTATATGACGCATAGTTGTGCCACTTTCTCATAAACATCAAATCGGCAGTTGTAGCAGTGGACTTTTGCTCCAAATAACGTAGTGCAAGGTCAAGGGCTTCTGCTGCATCACTGTTTGGTACCAGCTCTCCTTTGTCACTTTGATTCATTGTCACTTCCGTCACAGCAGTCCACTTCTTCCTGGTCTTGAGTAACAGCAGTAACTAAATCAGTGTCAGTAAGGTTCTCCACACATGCCCCATCTGCTGCCATCCTCGTATCTATGTCTCCATCACTAGGTTCTTCACATCCAGGGATTGTCTGTATCATTTGTAGTAAATTTTTCTCTTCATTTTCAGCTAGGTTGTCCTGAAATTCAAGAGATGTCCACAGTTTTCTCCACGATTTTCTCAGAGTATTTTCTGAAATATTCTGCCATGCCTCAGCAGCCCAAGAAACAACAGGCTTCACATTGGTCTTTTTTATTTGTCTACTAAAGGAATGCTATCATCTTGGATGAGCATTCTTAAACATTGTTTTCTGTAGATCAGTTTTAATGTTTGCTGTATGCCCTGGACCATTGGCTGTAGAAGTGGTGTAACATTCAGCAGAAAAAACCTCGCCACAATTTCTCCATCACATAATTCATCAGTGCTGGGGTGAGATGGCGCATTATGAATCAAAAGGATTGCACAGGGTTTTCAGCATTTCCGTGATTCTCCTGTGATTGTCATGCTGCCCTTCTTTGTTTACTTTCATTAAATTGTTGGACCTAGTTCGTATGGGTCCCAGTTGGACATAGTTCATATGTGTCCCACAAAGTAGAGTAATATTCCAGGATTGTTTGCACGAGTGTTTTGCTGGAGATCTTGACTGCATTTTCCCAATGTAGTACAAATAAAGCAAAGTCTACCAACTTTCTAACCTGCAACTGAGCCTATGCGAGTGTTAAAAATTTCATATACACCCAAACTGTTATACCCAAGTATTTGTATTGGTTGTCTGATTAAACTTGACTCTCTAAGGTTGTTATTATAGAATACTATATTTTTGCAGTTATGAGGGTGCAAAATTTTACATTTCTCCACATGTAAAACAAATTGTCCATCTTTCCATCACTCTGAAATTGTATGAAGATCTGAGTGAATATTTGTACTGCTTTTTTCAGACAATACTTCTTATAGGTAACTACATCATCTGAAAGAAGTCTAAGTTTACTATTAATATTAACTATCAGGTCATAAACATTGACCTCAAAAGCAAGGGTCCAAATACTTTGCTGGGGCATGAGTGAATTTACTTCTACATCTGTTAGTGTCTGTACATCCAAGACAATATGCTGTGTCCTCGACCGAGTCACCAATTTCATTTGATACTATACAGTGGAACTTTGCACAATGAGCATAATTCATTCCAGAATCTTACTCGTGCAAACACAACTCTCACACGACTGCATTCTCTGACTACATTTCTTGAAGGCTCGTGGAGCTTCTGGATGGTAAACAAGTAGAGGTTTAATTTTCAAATTGTCACTTGCATTGGCACAGAATAGCAGTGTGAGACTGTCTTTTGTAGGCTTGTGATTGGGCATTGCATTTTCCTGTGCTGTTAAAAAGGTACATTTCGGCATCTTTCTCCTGAATAGACCCACTCATCACAGCTAAAAACCTGTTGCAGCAGATAACCCTCAGAATCCACAATCATTTTGAAGTTTCTGATGAAGTTCTCTGCTGCTTTTGTGTCAGAGCTGGCTGCTTCAGCATGCCTCACAATGCTGTGGATCCTGGTTTTTCTCTTAAACTTCTCAAACTACCCACAGCTTCCCCTAAAAACATTTCTTTGGCTGCTGATGATCCTGGCATCTTCATAACAAGGTCATCGAAAATCATTCTTGCCTTCTCACAAATGATGATCTCGTTAGCAGTGTCGCCTCGCAATTGCTTTTCATTTCTACATATAAAGAGTAACCTGTCAACATTGTCCAGAATACGAAACTGTTGTTTAGATACTCTTGTCAGTCTCTTCGGAAGCATCTGTCTTCTTAATCTTGCCCTTGTTCTAAAGGATAGTGCAAATGGTTGATGTAGACCGATTTTGTGTGCATACTAAATCAGCAACACTCACACCGTGTTAAAGTTTTCCAATGTTTTACGTTTCATTTCTAAGGTAATTTTCTTTCTCTTGTGATTGTCTTCTTACAGCTTCATCTTTGGGGACATTTCTATGGAGGTTGGAGGTTATTAAAATTTGCCTGCACACACACACACACACACACACACACACACACACACACACACACACTCTGTATGAACACAAGTTGAGAAAAATTTGTGTTCACAAGCTGGACTAAGATGGTAGCAGAAAGAGCAGTAAACCCAAACTGCAGGATGTGCTAAAGACATCATTCATATGCCACTGCCGACAATGAAATGTGCTCATATTGTGGTGACGTCGCACTAAATCATTGTCACTCGTTAAGCGAGTTATGTTTTTAGAATTTGTTTTGCTCCTTATACGAATTGTGGGCTATGGGAGGTTCCACTGTACTATTTTTATTTTAGAAAAAAAAAACCTTTTGGTATGAAGTGCATTTGTGGCAAATGAAATGCAATGCCTGCTATTGATATGTTTTATTGTTTTAAATTGCATTCATTACAGTAGATGTGGTATTATTGATTCAGTGTGATACTTTTGTATATGATACTGTCCTTAGTGATTTTTTCCCATTAAATTTTTCATGATTTATTTCATTTGTTGCTGTGGTGAGCCAGTAGTCAAGCCAGATCATGAAATAATGCAATAAATACAAAAATCTTTAAGCAGTCTCAATAGTACTACATGTCAAAGTTGATAATGATCACATACTAATTCCAGGAATTTATTTTCTCATTAATTTGTGTGAAACACTTTTGGGAAAATCATCTCAACTTGGGGTGAACTGTTTTGTTGAACAACTCAACTTAGTTGTTACTGTGATAGGTAAAGGTGAGACTTGGTGTAATGATGGATATGTTGCAAATCAAAATATTTTAACCTGTGGTTGTGTCCATAATCTTTGTTCCTTAAATAGTAAATATGTGAAATCGTAAATTTTATTTTACGCAGAGGAATCAAATTTGCTTTGCATGGCATTGTGGGATCAACAAAATTTCTAGCTGGCTGTAGTGATAGAGATGGTAGTGACTACACCACCACCACCACCACCACCACCACCACCACCACCACCACCACCATCACCACACCACCACCACTCCTACTCCTAATCCTGCTGCTGCTACTGCTACTGCTACTGCTACTAACACTGGACTATATTCTGTTGGAGGTGGTTAATTTCTTAATGTCTAAAGTGTTTTCTGTAATTATGAAGTCCTTGTTGGTCCCCCTCCCCCAATAAAGATGTCATCTTTATAGCAAGTCACCTGTAGTCCCCAACAGGACAGCTTTCCATTGTAAGCATACACAAATGTTCTGCTTCTGATTATTCTAATCTAGCCCCCTTTATTCCTTATTTGTTTAGAGAATGATAGTAGATTGCATTAAGCATCCCAGGTAACTGGTTGATCGAAATGCATATAAGATCACACATTACATGTAATTGTGCATTGAATGATAGATTGTATCCATACAAAATTGAAAGTGATGTTCTTGAAATTTAATTATTATTACTTTTGTGTGTACATTAATATCACACTTTGCATCATCTTGAATTGATGTGTTATTGTCACACGTTTCTAGATAGGTCTTGTCACGGTACGATAATCTTTTACACTGGTAGACCTCTCGATGTTTTATGTGATTCAGAGACAATGTTTGTTATAATATTTGCCACCTGGATACACATTAGAAGTGCCAGAAACATAAAAATTTGGTGCTACACTGCACCAAATTGTAGCAGAAACTCGTGAAATATACAGTCCATAAAAAATTTGTTCCAGTAACTGGAATTGGTTAAGTGTGGATCTTCAGTGTATATTTTTCTTATCTCACAATCATTTTAAATAATTCTTTTATCTGCAAAGGTTAAAAGAAGAATGAGGAAGGAATAGAGTATATTAGCTATGGAGAACAGTATGCTGTGGACAGTTGCATTCTCATAGGAGTTTATTTGCTTTTTGTCGAAATACACCACCAGTAATTTGTCTTTCACAACCAAAATTGTTTGTTCATCCATTGCATTGCAAAAATTGTTACTTTTTTGCTGTTAATGGTATGTTGTAGCCCCATATGACATTGATTACCCATACACCTGTCCTAAAATGTGTGTGTCACCTGGCTGATGTAAGCCTTCTCACATTGACATAGAGTTTTATACTTCCCAAATTGTCCTTGACAGAGCAGAGCAATTCTGTAATCATGGCATGTGAACAGATCACACTATTACGTTCTTTTAGTCTTAAAAGATATGCTCTCAGACTAAGAAATAAAGACAACAGGTCTACGCTTCTATTCATGAACCTCAAGGAGTGGTCCAAACTGCATAGCCAGATAATAATAATAATAATAATAATAATAATAATAATGTATATCTAAAAACAAAGTTGATGTGACTTAACAAACAAAAGCGCTGGCAGGTCGATAGATACACAAACATACACACAAAATTCAAGCTTTCGCAACCAACGGTTGCTTCTTCAGGAAAGAAGGAAGGAAAGGGAAAGACAAAAGGATGTGGGTTCTAAGGCAGAGGGTAAGGAGTCATTCCAATCCTGGGAGCGGAAAGACTTACCTTAAGGGGAAAAAAGGACAGGTATACACGCGCTCGCTCGCTCGCGCACGCACACGCACACGCACACAAGCAGACATTTGTAAAGGCAAAGAGTTTGGGCAGAGATGCCAGTTGAGGCGAAAGTACACAGGCAAAGATGTTGGTGAAAGACAGGTGAGGTATGAGCGGCGGCAACTTGAAATTAGCCGAGGTTGAGGCCTGGCGGATAACGAGAAGAGAGGATATACTGAAGGGCAAGTTCCCATCTCCGGAGTTTTGACAGGTTGGTGTTAGTGGGAAGTATCCAGATAACTCAGACGGTGTAACACTGTGCCAAGATGTGCTGGCCGTGCACTAAGGCATGTTTAGCCACAGGGTGATCCTCATTACCAACAAACACTGTCTGCCTGTGTCCATTCATGCGAATGGACAGTTTGTTGCTGGTCGTTCCCACATAGAAGGCTTGACAGTGTAGGCAGGTCAGTTGGTAAATCACATGGGTGCTTTCACACGTGGCTCTGCCTTTGATCGTGTACACCTTCCGGGTTACAGGGCTGGAGTAGGTGGTGGTGGTAGGGTGTATGGGACTGGTTTTACGCCGTGGTCGGTTACAAGGGTAGGAGCCAGAGGGTAGGGAAGGTGGTTTGGGGATTTCATAGGGGTGAACTAAGAGGTTACGAAGGTTAGGTGGACGGCGGAAAGACACTCTTGGTGGAGTGGGGAGGATTTCGTGAAGGATGGATCTCATTTCAGGGCAGGATCAAAGGAAGTCGTATCCCTGCTGGAGAGCCACATTCGGCTCTGGTTATTTGCTTCTGTACCAGGTTGGGAGGGTAGTTGCGGGATTCGAAAGCTGTTTCAAGTTGTTGGTGTAATGGTTCAGGGACTCCGGATTGGAGCAGATTCGTTTGCCACGAAGACCTAGGCTGTAGGGAAGGGACCATTTGATGTGGAAACGGTGGCAGCTGTCATAATGGAGGTACTGTTGCTTGTTGGTGGGTTTGATGTGGATGGAAGAGTGTAGCTGGCCATTGGACAGATGGGGGTAAACGTCAAGGAAAGTGGCATGCGGTTTGGAGTAGGACCAGGTGAATATGATGGAACCAAAGGAGTTGAGGTTGTAGAGGAAATTCTGGAGTTCTTCTTCACTGAGTGTCCACATCATGAAGATGTCATCAATAAATCTGTACCAAACTTTGGGTTGGCAGGCCTGGGTAACCAAGAAGGCTTCCTCTAAGCGACCCATGAATAGGTTGGAGTACGAGGGGGCCATCCTGGTACCCATGGCTGTTCCCTTTAATTGTTGGTATGTCCGGCCTTCAAAAGTGAAGAAGTTATGGGGCAGGATGAAGCTGGCTAAGGTAATGAGGAAAGAGGTTTTAGGTAGGGTAGTAGGTGATCGGAATGAAAGGAAGTGCTCCATCACAGCGAGGCTCTGGACGTGCGGAATATTTGTGTATAAGGAAGTGGCATCAATGGTTACAAGGATGGTTTCCGGGGGTAACAGATTGGGTAAGGATTCCAGGCGTTCGAGAAAGTGGTTGGTGTCTTTGATGAAGGATGGGAGACTGCATGTAATGGGTTGAAGGTGTTGATCTACGTAGGCAGAGATACGTTCTGTGGGGGCTTGGTAACCAGCTACAATGGGGCGGCTGGGATGATTGGGTTTGTGAATTTTAGGAAGAAGGTAGAAGGTATGGGTGCGGGTGTCGGTGGGGTCAGGAGGTTGATGGAGTCAGGTGAAAGGTTTTGTAGGGGGCCTAAGGTTCTGAGGATTCCTTGAAGCTCCGCCTGGACATCAGGAATGGGATTACCTTGGCAAACTTTGTATGTGGTGTTGTCTGAAAGCTGACGCAGTCCCTCAGCCACATACTCCCGTCAATCAAGTACCACGGTCGTGGAACCCTTGTCCGCCGGAAGAATGACGATGGATCGGTCAGCCTTCAGATCACGGATAGCTTGGGCTTCAGCAGTGGTGATGTTGGGAGTAGGATTAAGGTTTCTTAAGAAGGTTGAGAGGCAAGGCTGGAAGTCAGGTATTCCTGGAAGGTTTGGAGAGGGTGATTTTGAGGAAGAGGAGGTGGGACCCGCTGTGACGGAGGACGGAACTGTTCCAGGCAGAGTTCAATTTGGATAGTGTCTTGGGGAGTAGGATTAGGATCATTTTTCTTCGTGGCAAAGTGATATTTCCAGCAGAGAGTACGAGTGTAGGATAGTAAATCTTTGACGAGGGCTGTTTGGTTGAATCTGGGAGTGGGGCTGAAGGTGAGGCCTTTGGATAGGACAGAGTTTTTGGATTGGGAGAGAGGTTTGGAGGAAACGTTAACTACTGAATTAGGGTGATGTGGTTCCAGATTGTGTTGATTGGAATTTTGAGGTTTTGGAGGGAGTGGAGCTGGAAGTGGGAGATTGAGTAGATGGGAGAGACTGGGTCTGTGTGCAATGAGAGGAGGTTGAGGTTTGCTGGAAAGGTTGTGAAGGGTGATTGAGTTGCCTTTCTGGATGTGGGAAACCAGGATATTGGATAGTTTTTTGAGGTGGAGGGTGGCATGCTGTTCTAATTTGCGGTTGGCCTGTAGGAGGATGCTCTGAACAGTCGGTGTGGATGTGGGAGAGGAAAAATTGAGGACTTTTACTAAGGATAGGAGTTGACGGGTGTGTTCATTGGCTGAGTTGATGTGTAGGTGAAGGATTAGGTGGGTGAGGGGAATGTATTGTTCAGTTTGAAACTGGTATAGGGACTGATGGAAAGAAGGGTTGCAGCCAGAGATGAGAACTTTAAGTGTGAGGCCTTTGGGGGGTAATGCCAAATGTCAGACAAGCCTGAGAAAATAAAATATGGGAGCGAATAATAATGAGCGTATGGCATTGGTGGCCAGGAGACCCCTCGCGGGGGCAGTTCGGCCGATGCTCCACAAGTTCTTTAACGCCACTAGGACACACAACACTCAGTCATCTCGCAGCAGACAAAATCCCTGACCCCACTGCGAATCGAACCCAGGACCCCGTGCGCGGGAAGCGAGAACGCTACCGCAAGACCTCGAGCCGCGGACCGTAGCCAGATGAATCTGCTTTTCTGGGTAACCATTTTTCTTAAACACAGCTGCCAAGCTTGCAGGTTCCTGTGTTAGTCATCAGTGCTGGAAATAGCACCTGCCCTTCATACCAAAGACCTAAGGACAACACTGCATTGATATGTTGGGTGACAACTCTACATCAGATATTGATCAGGTGGAGGTACCACTGTCAAAACTGGACAAGTAAATCCTGAGGACCAGCCTCAGATGTTTCAACCATCTAATAAAATCCACCGAAAGGAGAGAGAGTATGTCAATACATGGGCAAAGAATAGATGTTCAGTACTTCATCAGGTTGTAAATATGCACACCCAAGTTGCTAGCTACAGTGCGTGTGGGTACTCCTGCGTATTGTATCTTTGTCAGACTTTACAACCTTGGTGTAACAGCAGCACCAAGATGAAATTTCTTGCACAAATCTTCTGACAACAAGCTAGTTTCAAAAATTGAGTGTTGTTTTTAATCCTTTCAGTGTTGTCAGTATTTAATCTTCTGTAAGCTGGTTAATTTAGAAATGAATTCATTTTTACTACATAATCATTCATTATCAAAACAACTGTTATATTCCCCTTGTTAGCTGGTAAACCTATATCGTCACTATTCCTAAGGGAACAAATAGCTGCTGTTTCTCCAGAAGAGCTGTTGTCCTACAGTGACCAACTCTGATGTAATGTGCAGGACACTTCTTGCTTAATATCTTCTGCGAGATCCTCAGGGATTCTGTGTAATAGTTGTTCTTCAGAGCAGATAAATTCCTTAACCAGGAGTCTACTTGGAGGGGGAGCAAAATTTAACACTGCCACTGAGGGTCCACCCAACTCGTTACTTGAAAGTGTGTTGACATGCATCTGCTTCTGACACTGTAAGAGCCAAGCAAACTCTGAGGGCTGTCTGGTAATCATATGCCTACATGATCAACCCAGTAGTGCCCACATAGAACACTTGCTCACTCCCAAACATCTTCTGACAGTTGGGAGGATAGGTCCAAATGTAAGTAAAATAAATCTCTTGGAAATAATATCTTGCTGTCTGGAGGTAAAATCAATGTGTTCCATGTCATTGTTGTGGTCTTCAGTCCAGAGACTGGTTTGATGCAGCTCTCCATGCTACTCTATCCTTTGCAAGCTTCTTCATCTCCCAGTACCTACTGCAACCTACACCCTTTGAATCTGCTTAGTGTATTCATCTCTTGGTCTCCCTCTATGATTTTTACCCTCCACACTGCCCTCCAATACTAAATTTGTAATCCCTGTATGCCTCAGAACTTGTCCTACCAACCGATCCCTTCTTCTAGTCAAGTTGTGCCACAAATTTCTCTTCTCCCCAATTCTGTTAAACACCCCCTCATTAGTTACATGATCTACCAATCTAACCTTCAGCATTCTTCTGTAGCACCACATTTCAAAAACTTCTATTCTCTTCTTGTCCAAACTATTTATCGTCCATGTTTCACTTCCATACATGGCTACTCTCCATACAAATACTTCCAGAAAAGACTTTCTGACACTTAAATCTATACTCGATGTTAACAGATTTGTCTTATTCAGAAACACTTTCCTTGCCATTGCCAGTCTACATTTTATATCCTCTCTACTTCGACTATCATCAGTTATTTTGCTCCCCAAATAGCACACCTCCTTTACTACTTTAAGTGTCTCATTTCCTAATCTAATTCACTCAGCATCACCCGAGTTAATTCAACTACATTCCATTATCCTCGTTTTGCTTTTGTTGGTGCTCATCTTATACCCTCCTTTCAAGATGCTGTCCATTCTGTTCAGCTGCTCTTCCAGGTCCTTTGCTGTCTCTGACAGGACTACAGTGTCATTGGCGAACCTCAAAGTTTTTATTTCTTCTCCATGGATTTTAATTCCTACTCCGAATTTTTCTTTTGTGTCCTTTACTGCTTGCTCAATATACAGATTGAATAACATCGGGGATAGGCTACAACCCTGTATCACTCCCTTCCCATCCACTGCTTCCCTTTCATACTCCTCAACTCTTATAACTGCCATCTGGTTTCTGCAAATTGTAAATAGCCTTTCACTCCCTGTATTTTACCACTGCCACCTTCAGAATTTGAAAGAGAGTATTCCAATAAACATTGTCAAAAGCTTTCTCTAAATCTACAAATGCTAGAAACGTAGACTTGCCTTTCCTTAATCTATTTACTGAGATAAGTCGTAGGGTCGTTATTGCCTCACATGTTCCAACATTTCTATGCAATCCAAACTGATCTTCCCTGAGGTCGACTTACACCAGTTTTTCCATTCGGTTGTAAAGTATTCTTGTTAGTATTTTGCAGCCGTGGATTATTGAACTCAGAATTCGGTAATTTTCACATCTGGCAACACCTGCTTTCTTTGGGATTGGAATTCTAATCGTCTTCTTGAAGTCTGAGGGTATTTTGCCTGTCTCGTACATCTTGCTTGCCAGGTGGTAGAGTTTTGTCAGGGCTGGCTCTCCCAAGGCTATCAGTAGTTCTAATGGAATAGTGTCTACTCCTGGGGCCTTGTTTCAGCTTAGGTCTTTCAGTATCCTGTCAAACTCTTCACGTAGTATCATATCTCCCATTTCGTCTTCATCTACATCCTCTTCCATTTCCATATTATTATCTTCAAGTACATTACCCTTGTACAGACCCTTCCACCTTTCTGCTTTCTCTTCTTTGCTTAGAACTGGGTTTCCATCTGAGCTCTTAATATTCATACAAGTGGTTCTCTTTTCTCCAAAGGTCGCACTAATTTTCCTGTAGGCAGTATCTGTCTTACCCATAATGAGATACCTCTCTGCATCCTTACATTTGTCCTCTAGCCATCCCTGCTTAGCCATTTTGTACTTCCTGTCGATCTCACTTTTTAGACATTTGTATTCCTTTTTGCCTGCTTCATTTACTGCATTTTTATATTTTCTCCTTTCATCAATTAAATTCAATATATCTTCTGTTACCCAATGTTTTCTACTAGCCCTCGTCTTTTTACCTACTTGATCCTCTGCTGCCGTCACTGTTTCATCCTTCAAAACTACCCATTCTTCTTCTTCTTCTTCTTCTTCTGTATTTTTTCCCCCATTCCTGTAAATCATTCCCTAATGTTCTCCCTGAAACACTCCACAACCTCTGGTTCTGTCAGTTTATCCAGATCCCATCTCCTTAAATTCCCACCTTTTTACAGTTTCTTCAGTTTTAATCTACAGCTCCATAATCAGGCTTAATCTTTTAAACCCTCCTGCCAATAATAAAATGGACACATCTTGGAAAATTAGTTACTGGCACCCCAGCAAGAACTTCCTCTAGAGTTTATCCAAAATAATTCAGGACGAAACGCGAAACGGAAAGCTGTTGAGGACACTCATCTTCTCACTGAGATTGCTTGAGGGAGATATCATTACTAATGTTGCCAGATTTGTCCATTTTATTGATTGCAGGAGGGCTATTAGGATTAAGAAATGTGCCAGCAAACACTGTAAGGGAACACATTTGTATTACCCATAGACAAATGGATGTTATTTCCAAAGATATATTTTACAGACATTTGGATTGCTCCTTGCAGTTACCAAGAGATGTTTGGGAGTGGGTTGATTGTTTCATGTGATCAAAGATGGACCGAGCACTTACAATTCAGGTTAACTGACAGCCCTCCTAAATTTGAATGGCTGCTTTCTTGTTCTACAGCATCAGAAAGGGATACATTCTTTCGAAGTTACAAGTTTGATGTTTCTACAGTGACAATATTAAATTTTGCTTCCACTCCAAGGAGATTTCTGGTTACAAAATTGTTTGTTCTATAGAACAAACATTACACAGCACCCCCCAGGATCGAGGAGGAGAAATAGGCAAGAAGTGTCCCACACAGTGTGTACAGGATAACATCTCTTCTGAGGAGAACAGATATTTGTTCCCTGAAAAATAGTGAAGAAGTAACAGTTTTACCAGAACAAGGGATTATTATGTATTTAAAAGGGATTCATTGCTAAATGAAGCAGCCTGCATTAAATGCAAGACTCTTATCACTTTTGAAAAGAAGCACTTTGTTGAAACATTTGTACAAGAAACTGTGTCTTGGTACTTCCGTTCCACTATGGTTGTTTGATCTGCCAAAGAGACACAACTAAGGAGTATCCTGATGCCCTATAGTTAGTAATTTGATTGTGTCCATTTACAGCCTGATAAAGTATTTACCGCCCATTTGCTGCTCACTGTATCTCCAACTTGTTGAATTTTATTTGATGGTTGAAATACTTGAGGCTGGGTCCTATGGATTTGTTTGTGAGTTTCAATGATAGTATCTCTACTTACATGAGTCCCTCTGGTAGAGTCCTTGAATACAACTCCTTCTTTGTCTGGCAATCTGGACATGATGCTCTCAACAGATTTTTGAGCCACTTCAGCTGTCTTCATCCCAGCATTAAATTTTCTGTGGAGGTTGAAAATGATGAGAAGCTTCCATTTATGATTTACAAAAAACCCTGGTGTTTACTGAAAACCAATACATAACTGATCAATGTCTGCATGTAAGGACTTGCCACCCACACTACCAATGCAGTGGTGTACTTACAAATTTTGTATGAAGTCAGTATGTTATTTCTGATGCTAACTATCTGACATGTGGACTTAAGCTCTTGGCATCTGTGTTTAAGGAAGATGGTTACTATCCAAAGCAATTTCTCCCTACAGAGTGTGGTTCATATTTGGAGTTGCACGAAAAGGAGTATAGATCCTTAGTCTTTATTCTTTATCCTGGGAGCATATCCTTTAAGACTGAAAGAATTTCAAGAAGTTTGACATGAAGAGTGGGTTCTGTGCACCTGTCAAGTTCAGGTAACTACTAGGCTCTGTCAAGGACAGTTTGGGAGTTACAAATCCTGCCATTTATAAAACAGCCTGTCAGCTCGCACAGTTTTGGACAGCGGTGTGGAACATCATTGCCAAATGAAGCTACTACACCCTAAAAATCAACACTTGTGGAACATTGTGTAACCAAGGGCAGGGGATGACATATGACTGAAACCATGATGGGTGCCAGTATGTCTGGTTTTTGGGACAGTGTTTATAAAGAGGCATTGAAATTAGGTTGGCAGACAACTTGATTGAGACAAGGGTTTTCCTCTTGTCAGGACAATGAACCCTATACTATCCCACATCAAAACACAACATTCTAAGGGCACCAAGAACCCGGTTTTGAACACAGCATCTGTAGTGGGCAACGCATGTGTTATCAGACTATGGTTGCTGGCCTTCGCATTAGTTTTCTCTGGGACTCAGCAGCAGCAACATCTCTGCTGAAGGTGGCGGACAGGTGGAACATCAAAATGTCTCATCGTGTTGATTTTAGGATCTGCAGCAAACCCAAGGGCACTACCATTGTAAAAGTTTTATGAATAATTGGGAAGTAGGAGCAATAGGTTTTGTTCGCAAAAAGTGATGGCTTTGTTAAGTAAAAACTGTTAACTTAATATATTTTTGGAGCATTTTTGAAGAGATTTGCTGCAAAGCTTACTTATTTCTGTGTTCCTTCTTTTACAGGTATTGATGTTCTGGAATCACTTTGTCGTAAAAAAGTACACCTGGCTGTACCAGTCCCCACACCAGGTGCAAAGGTGAGTCTTTCTGTGGTTTCCCATGTCTATCCTTAGTGTAGCTATTTTATTTCAGGCACATACAAAATATTTGTTTGTGTGCATCTTTATAAGTCTGTTGAGGCATTCAATGCATTTTCCCGTTATTGACATTGATGTGAACAAGTGCTTTCATAAATGTTATCTGTCACACTGGAAAAGCTCTGACAATGTTCCACCTCTTCCGCACAAAGAACTGTCCGTTTTGGCCAAATTTTTGAAAGCAGGATTGTGTAACATGCGTTACAAATTTGGTAACTGACAAAGATAGATGTGGAAATAAAATGAGAGTACTTACAGCTGTTGTATTGTCATGTACTATAAGTGTTTCATCATCATTATTCTAACAGTCCAATTAAACCATCTGTATCATACTCCGGGATTTTATTGTGGTTGTATGCTGAAAGGTTCGGGGAAAATTTCTGCTAAATATATATGAATATTTCCAAATTAAGACTGACATCACTTCACTACCCTAGCCTACACTTCACCATCTCCGTTTCACGTTCTCTGTGAAGAAAATCCTGTTTCTGATTGTATTTGATCTGCTGATTTGTATCTTTTCTGTCTGGAGAAACACAATAGCCCATCCATCTACTTACAGAATTCATAATGATTATGTGAATGGAATTAGTTTTGTGTTATTTATACCAGCCGAATGCCTTGTTTATTTACAGAAATAAACTTAAATGAGTTCTCCAAAATCACCTTTGAGGTAGGAAAGTGGTTAAGGCATTTGACTCATACAAGAGTAGGGTTGAAAAATCACCATCCAAACATCCATTTTAATGTTTTCCATTATTTCCCAAAGTAAGTTAAGGCAAATGCCAGGATTGTTCGTTTGAAAAGGAAAGAACTGGATTTCCTTCCTCATTGTGTGACAGCTTGCACTTAGCCCCTAATAACCTTGTCATTGTGTGGATGTTAAGACCTAATTTAGTATTTTCTAAAGACTAATTTGATAGTCATGTGTCATTTAAGTGAACCATTCTTAAAACAGTTTGATACCTCACATAAGCCGTTCATCAATTTCTTTTCTTATAAAAGCTGTATTTCATTGTAGGGTATTTTGGGATGTTTTTAGATTAATTTATTAAGATTTGTCACAGAAGCAAATTTCCATTTTTATGTTTTTATGCAATAATAAAAGTAAATGGTGTGTCTAAAATTTAATTACACTTGGAAATTGAAGAAAAGTTCCACATTTATGCCCTTTGACTGGAATATAATAATATTCGCTTTATCTTCACAAGATAATGACTGATTATTTCATTCTTTTCCTCGGCAGCTAAAAACTGAATAATAAGTTGTGTCTTTTCTTTGAGTTTTTGTAAGAGAGTTGTTGGTAGAATAGACTGGAAAAAAATTGAATGGTTATATACACAACTTCACTGTAGTCAGTTGTACTGTAATAGTGGAGCACATTTCTTAACTAAATATAGGAATAGACAATAATTATAAAAACTTAAATGTTAAGGGGTAATTAGCTCTAAGTTTCTAGTAATGTGCTGTCTGGTAAAGCTGTGGTTAGGAGTTGCATCACTCACAAGAATCTGAATGTTATGTACTACTTCATTTAGTAAATCTCGATCAATCTTCTTTAGAGAGAGGAACTCTGGTATAAATTGGAAATGCATATTGAATCAGTTTAACGCAATAATTAGAAAATCATTCTTGTCCATTCTTATCTAATTTTCCTTTGGAAAATTGGGGTGTTACAGAGCTTTTAAGCCTACATAGCAACAGTATTATAAATACTGTGGTCAGCTGTACCAGCTCTATATGCTAGTTTTAGATAATGGAATTCATCTATTTTTCGAAAAATGCAGAGTGAAATGTATGTGTCTTATGTTAAATTTCTGAAAATAAGGTTATTTTAGATAAAATTGTGCAGTTGGGTACCATTTTAAAAACCATTTTTGTCATTTTCTTTACTAAGGACAAAGTTTTTGGTCTGTTGAGGAAAATTTACAGCCAATATAAGAAAGCCGAAAAGAGTAAGTTAAAACTTGATTATTTAGGGTATATTGGATTTAAGTTTGTAATGTTCTGTTTTACTTTAGCATAGGCCATTTGTATTAATAGATTTGGTTATTTATAACTGTAAGAAACACATATTTTAAGAAGTGACACTTTATAGCATAGTATTTTATGTAGGTTAGACACTTCAGCTACAAATTAATAGTTTAATCTTGAGTTAGCAGTTGGTAAATTATTTCAGTTTACTGAGTTATTGTGTGAGAAATACTGGAATCAAAGGTAGTTACTTGATGTTTGCACTTCATTTTAAGCTAGTTCTGTTCCCTGTTTGCTTATTTATTTGTGTTGCTGCCATCAGAACAGAGACAAATTGCACTATGCAGTCCCTTTCCAGCATATAAAACTGTAGCTGGTTTAGAATCAAAGTAAAAATTAGTCCTTTCCTACCAGTTACTGCATTAATAATGCTGTGGTTGTTTTCTCAGACCTGTTATGGATTTCAGATGAACTCTTCTTACTTTGATCAAGATCCATCAGAGCTTTAACTGATAAATATCTTAGCTGCCTTGACATTTCCCTATTCTTCCTTATATTGTGTTACAGGTAGGATAGTTGTTTTTGTTTTTTTCCAGTGTTTGTTGGTGTTTCTGCCTGGCATGAATAACCTAATCTTTTTTCACACTTTTAAAAGCTTTTGTTCTAAACACAATAAAGTAATAAATGATTCTTCTAATTACATCTATGAAATTGGTGATGACTCATTACTGTCACATTTCATAGTCCATTCACAGCTGAACATTAATACACGATTTGTTACTGTGATTTCTTTTAAAGCAGATTTATTTGTTGCTGTGTTGTTTTCCTTTGTGGGTTTTTTTCCCCCCCAGATTGCTTTTTCCCCTCCCTTGACCCTCAGTCCAGTGTGATTGAAGCGCACGCATGCCGCCGCCGCCGCCGACCCCCCCCCCCACACACACACACAGACTCCTAAAAGTCATCAGGTGCACTTTCTCTGGTGTTTCAGCAGCTATTTCCAATTTCATTTTTGCATTGTGTATTTAAAGTTAGACCAAATAATTATTGTTTGTCCTGTCTTTCATGGGATGCCCAGTGTCAGCAGAAAGTGTCAGTTTGTTTTTCATCACAAACAAAACAATTTTTATGTCGGAATTTAGTATCCTCATTTGATAGAGCAGTATCAAATTAGTTTATTGGTTTATTGATAAATATTAACAGGAACAGTAAAACATGAAGAACAGACAACAATCCAGCTGCAATTCAAGTGCTGCATGCTGGGCGGTAGCTGTTGGCACAAGCTAGAACAGTCCTGTTGTTGCTGGTGTACTGGTTATTCTTCGATTTTTTACTGTTCCTGTTAATACATATCGATAAAACAAATATCTCACTAGACTAATCAGAGACCACTCTATAAAAATGGGCACATAAAATTCTGCTTTAAAAATCACTTTGCTTTCCATCAACAGTGGGTGTCAAATGAAAGACATAGTGAACTCATTTGTTTGGGCTGACTTAAGCCACACAAGGAAAAAACAGAAATAGGGCACACACACACACACACACACACACAGTGATCCAAAAATATTTTCACAAACTTTGGAGCCAGGTTCCTTCCTTACACCAAAGCAAGGAAAAAGTTCATAATAAATATATGACAGAAAATCCTTCATTTTTGACTTGATAATGAAACTTGATGCCCAGCAGCTTTCCAGATACAACCCAATTAGTTAATTTATCTATGCACCCATTGAATTCTGTTTTGTCCTAGATGGCATAGTGTTGCCACAGAGATTTGTTTACATTTGTCTTTCATCTGTCTTCAACGTGTCCATTGTGTACAGGTTGTGAGCTAATGGAAAGTGCTCCATTCAAAAATGGCAGGATATTCATTTCATGAGCAGAATGATTTGATTTTCATGTGCAGCCATCCGAATGCTAATTAACATGGAGATGGAATGACAAATTTCCACAACCAACAACAAGACCTACTAGATGATGTACCCCTACACATATGAAGAAATGTGGGCTATACACGATAAGAGCTCCAGCACCTTTCAGTTTGTGTTAGAGATGCACTGGCTAGTATCTACTATGACAGGTGAATAGGTAGAGGAGGACCAGTTCAATGGCCTGCATGTTCCTCAGTCCTTTGGATTATTATCTCTGGGTGCACCCTCAACAGTTGGTCTAAGCAGCAACTCTTCATCGACACATTGTGAAAGTCTGCATAACCATTCAAAACTGTGATGGAGTACATGAAAGGGAGTGACAGTCCATGATTCAACAAGTGTATGCATGTATAGAAGCAAGCAGAGGACATTTGAGGCATATATTATGAGTCTGTGTTGATGAGCTCCAATCGCCTAAATTGCAAACAAACTTTCAATAATAACTCAAAAACAAAAGATTTTCAAACATATGTTTACAGGAACTACATTTCTTGTTTTGATGTAATACAACTGTCGCCAGAGCATTCCGGAGTGTGTGTGTGTGTGTGTGTGTGTGTGTGTGTGTGTGTGTGTGTGTGTGTGTGTGTACAAACCCCTCAAAAAAAGAAAAAAGAAAGAAAGAAAAAAAAATGGTTGTCACTGTCTCTGCTTTAGGGAATTGCTTACATTGTGTGTTAATTAGGCTTCAAACTTCATTAGTTATTTAATAACATACTTGTCAATTTTCATTGTCCATATGGTCCTTGTTAAAGGTGATTATGCCAGTAAATAAACCTGAAGTAAAATTAAGGACACAACTTTCTGCGTAGTAAATTTGTTTCAGGAAATGACTCGCCCTAAGAAACTGATCAGAGTTAAATGAAACTTACAAGAGTACATGGCAGGGTAGTTTGACGTATGTGCATGCTTTCACTATTCAGTGCTTTTGGTATATATGCACAAAGTGTATAAACAGGAAGCTGTTAAACAAGTATTATGCTTTCATGGACAAGCTGTAAATTTTCTTAAAACGATCACGTTATGTCAACTGCAAATAGTGCCATGCAAAGTATGTACAGACTTGAGCAACTAATTGTCGCCCTTGCTGTGGTACAAATTTCTCCACTATATTGTCACTTCAGTGCAGGAACATTTCTGGAAGTAATGAATTGGAAACCTTAATGAAATGTTATGTCATGGGAGAATAGATTTGGCGACATGTGGTCTGTCACGAATGGTGTGTTTGTGAAAGTGTTATCACAATATCTAATCATTGAAGCTTTTTTGTCAGTCGAAACAGCAAGTGATGGTTTCGACTCTTAATAGTTAGTACATATGGCTGGCACACACAGGTGCAAATTTGAAAGTTTGCCTTATTTTCAGAGATGCATAAAATTAATTTGACATAGTTATATGTACATTACTTGATGATAATGATTTGAATACTTTGTCTGGCACTTGTATAAAGCTTCACCCTACTGTCATAGTAATAGTGGGAGTAAAATCGAGAACATTGATTGCTGCGAGCTACGAATACTCCAATAAAGACCTTCTTTGAAGCTGTAGCAGTTGAATATACTCTCTTCTTTTTGTGTGTTTCTGGTGCTATGTTCTAGCAGGATAATGGGATCCTGAATAATGAAACCTGTAACAGAACTTGGCTGTCAGTACTGCTTCACACTTAATTCTTCTCACTATTACAACGTACATTAAAGCTGACAAAGCAAGCAGTAAAGGGGTAATGTGACTGTAACTGAAACAAAATGGCAGACTTTATTATTAGGAGATTGTCTGATGATGCAACGGTTCAAAAGTACTGTAACTGCCAAAAGTACTATCTTGGAGTGCTGCTCTTGCATGAATAACGTCAAATAGTGATATTGAAATCACCCAAGTGATAATGATAATGATATTGGAATCACCCAAGTGATGATGGGAAATTCTGGTATGAGAGACAGCAATCATTCACCTTGTACAAGTGATGTGATGTGGAGCAGCAGATACGTAAATAAACAAGAAGGTGAATTTTCTAAATCAACATCTGGATCCAAGATTAAGGAAGAGTTGGTAACAAAACTGGAGCAGGATAAGAATGTGACAGTAAGAGACAGTTCACTCATATGCAGGCAGGGGTAGTACAATATTGCATTCTAATGAATTTAGGGAAGAGGGACTTGTAATTTGCAAGTCAGAGGAAAAAAGCCATGAAATTATCACTTTGACCTTTGAAGGAGACAAGTGATCTTTACACCTCAATAAATTGTAAAACTTTAAATATTGGCCACGGTTTGTTTTAGCATCACAGATAACTGGTTTTAACTTTCACCCACCATGGTAAACAATGCCCTTACATTGAAGCTCACAAGAATATCACTTGGGTTGATGTTAATCTCCCTCAGTTTTTCAATAAAATTAGCCAAGCTTTTAATGTAGCTGTCCATTCTTCAAATGCATGATTGCAGCAAGCTAGCCGGCTTACTTGCAAGATGAATTAAACCACTTATGGTCAGCCTTCATAAAAAATGGATATACCAGCAAGGAAATTGATCGAGCCCTCCATCAAAGAAGAAAAGAAGTCAAGAGCAACAACGGTCACCTACTGGAAAAGTTTTCCTACCGATCATTAATAAAGCCACGGACCGTATCAGGAAAGTTCTGGCCCGGTATTGGGATCGAAGCAATCTTCCGACCCACTAAGAAGATTAAGGAATACTTAAGAACTGCAAAATATGCCTGACACTCCCTAGCAGCACCTGGGGTATACAAAATTCCATGCAGTTGTGGACAAGTATATATTGGAGCAACGAAAAGAAGTGTAAACACCCGCTTAGCCGAACATCAAAGAAACTGTCGCTTGGGACTCATCGAAAAATCGGCCATAGCTGAGCATGTTTCTGAGATGGGAACTACAAAATTAAATTTAATGAGACAAGTGTTTTAGCACAAGCATCCCATTGTGCGCATGAATAGAGAATCAATAGAGATTCACAAACACCATAATAATTTTAATAGAAGAGAGGAAGTTTTAAAGTTGAACAAAATATGGATGTCGACATTGCGCCACCAGAATGACAATCGATTACCCTTAATCGAGAATGATGCCACCTTCCAAAGATATGCATACCGTCGGCATCACGTGTCGGATGGTGGTGCCCTCTATGCGCTCCATAAATGCAAGGATACCTGCACCCTCAGTGGCAATAGCCAGACAACCTCAGAAGATGTCTCCGACAGATGGAGACGAAACGTTGGGTGGAAATTTTATACATCAACTATGGCCTCTCAGCCCGGAAGTTTCAACTGAAGACAACACCGGCTGTGAAAACCTACAGTGTATGAGCAGTATTCTTTGTCCAGGAGTTCTCTTCTCACGTAATATTGGTGTTCGTAATGTATGTGCTTTCAGTACTAAGTGTTACACTTCATTGATGACCTTGTTTCTGGATTTGGACTAGAGTCTGTTTATGACGTAACATTGTTTGGTGAGGATGCTAGGTACTTCAAAACATCATGTATTGGAATTCTTTAACTCTTGTGCAGAAAGGTGTGCAGTATATTGCTGCATCCATTTTCAATAATCTTAGCAGTGATCCATGTGCTTTCAAATCAAAACTGAAGAGTGTCATCATGGGTTACTCCTTCTATTCTGTTGAGCAGTTCCTTGAAATATTAAGCTGATTCTTGTTGTATTGTTGTTTGCATTTACTTAGTCGTAAAGCTTGACTTTTCTCGGGTTCATAAATATTTTATTTTTATCTGTTATTACTTTTATGTTGTAATTTCATGCACTGACATGTTCCATGACCTTGGAGATTTGCTCCTCAATTTGGTCCTGCGGAACTTGACGTGTAAATAAATCAATAACTTCAATTAGGCAATGTAAAAGCCATCACCTACATGGATGAGAATCGGAATACAAGCAATACATTGGTCCATGGTCTGCATATTTAGAAGACCAATGGATTCCAAAACATCACAAATCTGGCATCCATTGGTGTTTTCCAGAAATGCCGATCAGGACTCGACTAAATTGATGAAAGGATTCGACCAAGTCACAAAATAAGACAGGTGGGATGACATGACACGATGTGTGTGGCAAATTTGTACTTTTACTTGGATGGTATGACCCAGCAGTGGCTAGAGAACAATGAAGAGAGAAAGTCAATAGCTGGGACAAATTACAAGCCAAATTGAAGAAAGTATTTGGCGATAATCAGCAGCAAGTCCATTTAGTGAAAGAGCGGTTGAAGAACAGGGCCGAATGTCATGGTGATTTGACTCTGTCATATATATAGAATGTTTTGAGTCTATGCCATGTCATGAATATTAACATGACACGAGCCAACAAAATATGATACTTTGTGAAAGGAGTTGCAGAAGACATGTACATTGTACCAAGCTCTAAATCTACATCTACATGGTTAGTCTGCAATTGACACTTACGTGCCTGACAGAGGGTTCATCAAACCATTTTCATACTACTTCTGTACCATTCCACTCTCGAATGGCATGTGGGAAGAAGGAACACCTAAATATTTCTGTTCAAGCTCTGATTTCTCTTCTTTTATTAATATGATCATTTCTCCTTAGATATTTGGGTGTCAACAAAATATTTTTGTATCCGGGAGAGAAAGTTGGCGATTGAAATTTCGTAAATAGATCTTGCTGCAAAGAAAATTGCCTTCGTTTCAGTGACTGCCACCCCAACTCGCATATCAT
Source organism: Schistocerca gregaria (assembly GCF_023897955.1). Lineage (NCBI taxonomy): Eukaryota > Metazoa > Arthropoda > Insecta > Orthoptera > Acrididae > Schistocerca > Schistocerca gregaria. The sequence continues at coordinate 729,000,520 of NC_064921.1, forward strand.
ATCAGTGACACTCACACCCCTATTGTGCGATAACACAAAACGAGCTGTCCTTCTTTGCGCTTTTTCGATGTCCTGCGTCAATCCTACCTGGTAAGGATCCCCCACACCGTGCAGCAATATTCCAGCAAAGGATGGACAAATGTAATGTAGGCTGTCTCTTTAGTGGGTTTGGCGCATATTTTAAGTGTTCTGCCAACAATGTGCAGTCTTGTTTCGCCTTCCCCACAATATTATCTATGTGGTCTTTTCAATTTAAGATGCTCATAATTGTAATTCTTAGGTATTTAGTCAAATTGACAGCTCTTAGATTTGTGCGATTTATCGTATGCCCAAAATTTATTGGATTTCTTTTAGTACCCATGTGGATGACCTTGCACATTTCTTTGTTTAGTGCCAATTGCCACTTTTTGCCCCATATAGAAATTCTCTCTAGATCATTTTGTAATTGGAATTGATCGTCTGATGATTTTACTAGACGGTAAACTACAGTGTCATCTGTAAACAATCTAAGGGGGCTGCTCAAATTATCACCTAGATTATTTATGTAAATCAGGAACAGCGGAGGGCCTATGACACTACCTTGGGGAACACCAGATACCACTTCTGTTCTACTCTGACTTTTCGTCTATTACTACGAACTGTGACCTCTCTGAGAGGAAATCATGAATCCAGTCACACAACTGAGATGATACTCCATATGCACGCAATTTGATTAATAGTCACTTGCGAGGGATGGTATCAAAAACCTTCTGGAAATCGAGGAATATGGAATCAAGCCTGAGATCGCTTGTCGACAGCACTTATTACTTGATGGGAATAAAGAGCTAGCTGTGTTTCACAAGAACGATATTTTCTGAATCTCTGTTGATTATGTATCAATAAGTCATTTTCTTCGAGGTGATTCATAATGTTAGAGTGCAGTGTATACTCCAAAATCCTACTGCAAATTGAAGTTAGTGATATAGGTCTGTAATTCAGTGGGTTACTTGTATTTCCTTTCTTGAATATTGGTGTGACCTGTGCTACTTTCCAGTCTTCAGGAATGGACCTTTCGTCAAGTGAGCGGTTGTATGTGATTGCTAAGAAAGGCACTATTGTGTCGGCATACTCTGAAAGGAACCTAATTGTTATACCATCTGGGCCGGAAGACTTGCCTCTCTCAAGTGATTTGAGTTGTTTTGCAACACCTAAGATATCTACTTTTATGTCACTCATGCTAACAGCTGTTCTGGTTTCGAATTCTGGAATATTTACTTCATCTTCTTTCGTGAAGGAATTACGGAAAACTATTTAGTAACTCCGCTTTAGTAGCACCATCATCGGTAACATTTCCAATCGTGTCACGCAGTCGCAGTATTGACTGTTTTTTTCCACTGGCATACTTTCCATATGACCAGAATCTCTCTGTGTTTTCTACCATATTTTGAGACAATGTTTCAGTGTGGAAACTATTAAAAGCATCTCGCATTGATGTCGGCACTAAATTTTGAGCTTCCGTGAAACTTAGCCATTCTTGGGGATTTTGTGTTCTTCTGAATTTGGCATGCTTTTTTCGTTGTCTGCAACAGTGTTCTGACATGTTTTGTGTACCATGGTGGATCAGGCCCATCTTTTCTTCACTTGTGCAGTATCAATCTATCTATTGCTTTTGATACTGTATCTTTCAATTTGAGCCGGTCTATACTTGCATAATTAACTTGGAAGGAATGGAGAGTCTCTCGTAGATATATTTTGCGTTTACTTTTAGTGGTTTTGGTTGATATGGTTTTGAGCCTCGCTGCAATGACCATGTGTTCACTAATCCCCGTATCTGTCATGACGCTCTATATTAGATCAGGATTATTTGTGGCTAAGAGGTCAAGTGTGTTTTTGCAACCATTTACAATTTGTGTGGGCTCATGAACTAATTGTTCAAATTAATTCTCAGAGAAAGCATTTAGTACAATTTTGGAAGATGTTTTCTGTCTACCACTGGCTTTGAACATGTATTTTCACCAACAAATTGAGGGTAGATTTAAGTCTTCACCAATTATAACTGTATGAGTAGGATACTTACTTGTAATGAGATTCAAGTTTTTCTTTGAATTGTTCAGCTATTATTTCATCTGAGTCGGGGGGGGGGGGGGGGTGGTAGAAGGATCCAATTATTATTTTGGTACGGCTATTGAATATAACCTCAACCCATAGTAATTTGCAGGAACATCTACATCTAGATGTCTATTTCAACTTCATTACAAGATAAATTAAAAACAAAGATTCCAAGACTTACCAAGCGGGAAAGCGCCGGCAGACAGGCACAATGAACAAAACACACACACACACACACACACAGAATTACTAGCTTTCGCAACCGATGGTTGCTTCTTCAGGAAGGAGAGGGAAAGACGAAGGGATGTGGGTTTTAAGGGAGAGGGTAAGGAGTCATTCCAATCCCGGGAGCGGAAAGACTTCCCTTAGGGGGAAAAAAAGGACAGGTGTACAGTCGCGCGCACGCACACACACACACACACACACACACACACACACACACACACACACACACACACACGTGTGTACACCTGTCCTTTTTTTCCCCCTAAGGGAAGTCTTTCCGCTCCCGGGATTGGAATGACTCCTTACCCTCTCCCTTAAAACCCACATCCTTTCGTCTTTCCCTCTCCTTCCTGAAGAAGCAACCATCGGTTGCAAAAGCTAGTAATTCTGTGTGTGTGTTTGTGTGTTTTGTTCATTGTGCCTGTCTGCCGGCGCTTTCCCGCTTGGTAAGTCTTGGAATCTTTGTTTTTAATATATTTTTCCCATGTGGAAGTTTCTTTCTATTTTATTTACATCATCATTACAAGATAAACTACTACCAACAGATGCAAACACACCACCACCTATTTTATTTACTCTATCCTTTCTGAACACGGTTTGTGCCTCTGTAAAAATTTCTACAGAATTTATCTCCGGCTGTAGCCAGCTTTCTGTTTCTATAACTCTTTCAGATTCAGTGCTTTCTATCAACGCTTGAAGCTCTGGTACTTTTCCAACACAGCTATGGCAATTTACAACTTCTGGTAAGGGATGTGACAACAACAGAGGAATTCATCAAATGGTGTCAGCGCATTGAGGAAATGCAGCATAAAGGAGTTAACAAAAGATGTATGGCCCTCTCCAGAATGTGGCCCCTGTGATATTTGGGGAAGACTGCCATGTCTTTGCCTCTCTCCTACACTATGTTGTAGGAGAAGAAAGAAAAGCATTTTATGACAGGCAGAACTGTCTGATGAACTAAGCAAGATGTAGCGACCGTGAATGTTAACCTCGTATGTCGGGAGGTAATATAGAATGTTGTATTAATCTTAAGCACCAATCTCTGGCAATAGTTATGCATCCAGGAAGAATGGATTTGTCCAATTCGGATTTAACGCCGCAGCCATCAACCACCCACTCGGCGCCTGACCACCATAGGACTACCAACTCCTCCACATTTGGGGACAGAAGACTACACATTGGTTTGTTTCCTCTGCAGAACTGCAGAGAAAGAAGGCGGTTATTTTTGCACCAATCGTCTGCAACCGATTTTAGTTGACATGTGGGACAAAACCCATCATTTTACTCGCCAACATGCTTTAGCTGTTACCCGTTGCAATTCACAGGTATCGGTCACTTGCATAGATACCAAAATTCGGGAAAACTACGTAGGTGATTGTCTATGGAGGTGAGGTCACCACAGATGAAAATCCTCCATGGGTGATAGTCTTGAAGATGTCAGGAAATCGCATTGACATCGTCATTGATAGCCAACCTGTCCGGTCACTAGTTGATTAAACACAGCCTTTAGACTTTGTCATCTTATCTGAATATAGTTATAATGTTCTTGTATGGAACTGCTCACAGGCATCACATGCAGTCATAGACTGTGGAAGATCAGAGCTCCAGATTGACGAAGCTATTTCAACAAGCACACATAACAAAACTATTTCTGGTGACATTGTTGTCCATCATCATCAGCAGCAGCAGCAAGACGAGTCTGTCATCAGTCTGGAAACTCAGTTAAACTGTGAATCTTTTGTTGATAGCAGAAATATTCTCAGGCTGGTAAATGAAAGCTACATGCCAGCAACTCTCATAAGCATTTTAGGTAGTCAAGGAGAACTGTGGATCACTCATTGACATAAGCAGCCACATCTCATCCCTCAAGGCATTTGCGTAGGGACAGCCGAACCAGTCCAGGAAGGCCAGCTTAATGCTATTGACAAAGAATTCTGCGTAACTACCACAACAACAAACCAAGGGGGGATGCTGATGTTGATCATCATCAGAGAGCATTAGCTGTTGTGCGCCACTTTTCGGAGGTTTTCAGATCTGTAGTGGAGAAAAGAGAGATCAAGCAGCATGTGGTCGAACACCAAGGTGCTACAAGATGACTTCATTGAACCTTTAGTGTGTCCTCTGCCCTTCCCCATGTTCCATTTGAAGGGGGAGGATAGCACATGGTGCTTCTGCATCGACTACTGACAATGATTGGAATCAATGGCTTGGGGTGTTTCCCAATGCCAACAAACAAGAATAGTCGGCACTAACTGACTTGCCTACTATGCTATCACCGAAGCTGTACTGACAACTGAAGCTCCAAAATTACGTTTCTTGTAGGTGACATCATTTTGAAGGATGGTGCATCCCTTGTGATGATCTCTGCTACTAGTCTCGACTGGAAAACTTGACCACTATCAGAAGTAATTTCAAATTGAGACATCACCCACAAGGTGATAACTGCCTACCACCCACAGCCAAATGGTCTCGCAGAACACTTAAATAAGATGTTGGCACATATGCTTTCCATGTACACCGCTGTCAAAAAGAGAGATCAGGATACAATACGGCCTATCGTGACACTCACATAAAACGATTGATCCAAGGTACTACAAGGCTTCACACTGTTCTTTTCATTTCACTGTCATGAGATTGAAACGACATTGGTTGCACTGTTCCCGTTTCAGTTGGGCAATACTGAGAGTGACTATGTGAAACGTCTCATCATCAGGACCGAAGAAGCAAGATAGCTGCCTCGCATGTAGACCTTGGACCCCCACAACATAGACCAAGAGCACTATAATGCCAAGCACTGCCTGTGCGAAACAGCGAGGGAGACTTGGTGTGGATTTGTGTGCCTGTGTGGAAAGAGGTTCTGTTGGAAAAGTTACTGAAGTGCTGCTTTGGGCCATATCATGTCCTTGATCGCTTGCCGGATGTCGCATACGCGGTCGTGGATTATGACCCATTATCAAGGCGACAAAAGTGCCGTGTTGTCCGTGTTCTGTACCTGAAGCCCTGCTGCAGTCTTGCGGCAAAGATCAGTGATCGGGGGAGGATGTTCTCGTTCAAGGAAACTGAAAACCTACCTCGATGAATGTGAAGGTTCAACAGGCTATATTCAATGCTCATCATAATGAAGAGGATGTGAGAACTTCTGAAGCAGCAGGTTGTTGTTTCTCCAGAAGAGCAAGCTGTGGTGAATGCAGTATGGTGTAACTATTACCATTGCTAACTGGTACATTTTGGGTTTCCACCTGAAACCTGATCATCAGAGTTATTTGTTATTTAGTATGTATCACATCTTAAAGGTTTTCAGAATTTACTATATTTGTATATTCTTGAGTATTTAAGCAGCACACACTACCCAAGAGTTCATTTCTGGCTGCATGCTGGTATTTGTAATAAACAAGCATTCACTGGTAATAGTTGTACTTAACTGATGACCCACTCTTTGGATTTAGACTTGATGTGGTTACGACAGGATTACATCGATCTTTGCCTCTACTGTGGCCATGTCACAGCTGTACATGATGTATTCACTCCCTCAACATCAGCATCCAGTAGTCACGCAAGTAAACTTTACCATGGGATCAATAGACCAGCTCTCCCCGTGGTTACTGCGGCACCATCTTCAGGAACTACTCACCACAACCAGCTGCAGCAACAGCATCCCTCACTAATGTGCATAGGTGAGGCTCCCCAGTTATCCACAGATTAAAGACCCGGCATCAGCCAGCAGCTTAAGGGGAAATGGACTGTAGGTTCAAGGATTGCTCCCACTGTTCTTCTGTCCCTACACCCAAAGGGGAAAAACTTCGCAAGAATTTTGACCACCTAAAGTTGTAAAGTTGGAGGAGAAGAATAATAAATCTTGGAAGAAAGCCCCTCTGCATGTGCCAGATCCCCCCATGCCGTATGACTCGAATGTTGCTCCACACTCACCAGTGTGAGACACTGATCATAAGTTACATCCTGTCCTGACCCCTTCATACCTAATGAGGCCACCCTCAATACCAGTATTATTACTCTCACGTTCTGCAACTACAACTAACTTCCTCTTGTTCTACGATTTGTGTTGCTCTCCAGGAAACACACTTAACTGATTTTGTCAATGACTGGATAACTGACACCCTACCATACCATGTTGGAAACAATTACAGTGCAAGTGCAAATGATTCCAGTTATCACCATTTTTAATATTAATTTACCTCCGGGCAAGACACTCACTCACCCTGAGCTGACCAACATAATCCAATAACCCCCGCCCAATCTACCTTGTTTGGCAATTTCAGTGCACAGTACTCCCTATGGCTAAGTACCACTGTGTCTGGTAGGGTCTTCTGTTTGACCAACTTCTTTCCAATATTGATCTGTCTCCTCTTAATGACAGTATTGGTACTCGCTTCATTGCATCTTTTGGGCTCCTGATGGTACGATCACTTTCCCCAATCTCGTGGCTTCTCTACAATGGTTATTAATCAATGATCTTTGTGACAGCAACCTATGTACTGTAATCGTGTCACTGCCTGACTGACCATTTAGGCTCTTTGAAGAGCTGACTGGCATTGTATACCTCTGACATTACCTTCACTTCCTGTCAGAATGTGATGATGAAGTTGTGGGAGATGTGTGTATTGCAGTCACTTGTGCCACTGCTACGGCATCATAGAAACTTGAGAGATTGGCTATTTTCTATTTCAACAGACGGTAATTACTAAGATGGTTCTAATCTATATCCCATAGTTGTTACTGTTTAACAAAAAATTGAAAGCAGCTTATCTCCTCTCCCTAACTTTGATTCTACAGATATAAACATATAAACACACTTTAACATTCTGAAGGAGAGTAGAAAACAATTAATACAAGTTGAAAATATGACTGTTAAGGCTTATGGTCAGTGTGTTATAATAGAAATAAATGGTACATTAGCTGTCTTGTATCAGCTCTGAAGCAAAAACCTACTGTAAAAGTTAATAAAATAAACTGTGACCATAACTGTGAACTCTGTAATTTAAAGAGAGGTTAATTGTTAGCATTGTTATCAGTCATAAGTAGCAATGCATTAAGCATTATTTTATTATTGCCATGCTGTCACAACTTTTACAAATGAGAGTAAGTGTAAACATAGGAAATGAAAAACATTTAGAGAGAAAATTAGTAGTATTTTTACATTTTTCTGGTCTTTCGTGGAAAGTGTTTTCCGTCAGTGAAAATAGGATTCCATAGCCAGTGTCAATTTCGGTACAGTTATTTCGGACCACTAAAACAGCTATACAACCTAAGTTTCAGCCATCTTTGCAGAGGCTATCTTCAGAGCAAGTATTTTACTAGATTCAGGGACTATCCATCACTGTATACAATGCTAGGCTGACTTAATCCAGAGCACATGCAATTTCTCTGGAGCTAACACATGGATCATTATCAACAGCTGCCAGAACAACTGTTTCGATCACTCCATTAGTAGTGTATCTATTTTCTCTTGTGTTGTGAAAGACGATAATGATTTCAAAGTAGCAAGTACTCAACCATACGTGAACAACACAAGCAGAATGAAGACTACATCTCCTCTGTGTCTTATTTGTACTGGAGTCACAGCAGTGCAAAACTCTAGATTCTCCTTTATCTGAAGTGATGTATTCCTTTATTTGGATATCAAATCACTAAGTTTCATGTACGACTGCAATTGTTTTAATATTCAGAAGAGATCCATGCTAAGCTAATTATTGTTTTGTAGGGCGGGCAAACGCAGCCAAACTTCGACATTTTTTCAAAGAAAATTCCGCACTGGCTGTATGAATGATTTTTATTAAATCTGCAACCATTTTATCACCACTTATTGGTGCATCCTCAGGCAATCTGTACAAAAATAGTATAATAAGAGCTCATATAAACTAATCAATCCTCCACTTTAAACTTTTAAATAGCCAGTTTTTTTAATGAAACAAGAAAGTACTCATATACGCTATTTACAACATAGTAACGGTGAATGTTGCCCTGTAGCCACTCCCCACCATTCACGTCCAATATACTGTCATCTGGTGAAAACGATAGTCAAAATTTTAAAGTGTTTTTTAAATAAAAATATATTATGATGGGAGTGGCAATGACCTATAAAATAAAAATAAAATACGACGCTGATAAAACTCCCCTAAACACGAACGACTAAGAGCGGAACATTAGCACGAACAAACAGTGGAATTAGGGCCATGTAAACATATCGGAACATACCGTGCAAGTTGAGAGGAGCCACACAGATGCGGACACGGCCTGACTGACTGGCCGAAACCCAGAAAGCACACACGCAGTGGCGCGAGAATTGCCAGAGGCCGGATGACGTGTACAAGGTGTGAAAGGGGGGGGGGGGTGCTAAACATTTGATAAACAATTCCTTTGTCTGTGTTTTTTTAAATACCATACTAGGTGGCCAATATAAAAAATGGGTAGTTAGTTAAAACCATAAGAATAATAAATGTGGCGGTTCTGAATATGTAAGGCCCGGAGTATGCATAAAAATATATTGGACAGGGCCTACTAACAAGTAAGCTGTAGGGGTAAGGCTAAAAAAGATTTTTAAATTTTAGCTATCGCTTTCACCAGATGACGGTATATTGGACGTGAATGGTGGGGAGTGGCTACAGGGCAATGTTCAATGTTACTATGTTAAAATAGTGCATGTGAGTACTTTCTTGTTTCATTAAAAAAACTGGCTATTTAAAAGTTTAATTTACACCTCAGTATTGGGGGATCAAATAGTTTATACGAGCTCTTATGATGTAAATTTTTTGCAGATTGCCTGAGGATGTGCCGATAAGTGGTGTGAAACAGGTTGCAGTGTTAATAAAAATCATTCATACAGCCAGTGCAGATTTTTCTTTGAAAAAATGTCTAATTATTGTGTTTACTTCAGAATTAACAATCGTATTTTGAAGGGTGAAGCAGTATTGAGTTCCTCTAGTATAGAACTGAAATACTAGCAGCAGAAATTATTCTAGTTCCATTTGAAAAAAGCAATGTTGATGGTGCTCTTTCTGTAATTAATGTAGCTATAAAGAGAGACTATATGTCATCCCAATTCATCTGGGTGAAAACCGAATTGATATCTTAAACAGTTCCAGGAATATTTGAGGCAAGCTGTGGCTGAATCATCCTTTATATTGTTTTACTTTGGTTGCCAGATGACTGCTGACATCACATTTTTGTGGGCCATTGGGCAGTTAGAAATAAATATGTCTATAAAGGTGTGGCTCTGCAATATTGTCCATGTTGTTCTGGTTGTTGATTGATAGGTAACAGTGAATCGGCAGCCTTTACTCAGGGTAGTGTTTTTCTGCAGTGCAATGTCAATTCAACATAACAGCGCTCATGTGGATGCTTGTTTAAATTGTAGAACTGATTCTTGTGGATCCAGTGACTGCTGTACACACAAAGCCCTTTGGATTGGGATCTCTGGCAGACAGGCCATTGGTAACTTGTAGCTATTCTCCATGTTCAAGCTGTTGGGGCATTTATTTCAATAGCCTTTTCTGTTTTCCATTGCTGCATCCACAGCTGTTGAGCAAGCACACTGGTTTCCAAACAGTTGATGGGTCAGCCTCAGTCCTTGTGATATTCAGCAGTAGATAATTTATTGAATTACCTAAGTCATACATATGTTCGTGCTGTGATATGCAAGAGGTTATCAATCTCATGATTTCATCAACATAACTTCTTCACAGCCACTTTTAAGTTTGTAGATGCCTCTCTGGAACCTCTTTTGGGGCCTCATCAGACATCGGCTCTACCAGCCACTCTGGAATGTTGGCTTAATTCCTCTGCAGTGCAGTGTAGTGCAGTGCAGTGCAGGTAGTGCCTTGCCATTGCGGTTGCTTGCCTTCTGTTTCTTTGTTTCATCTTTTCTGTACCTCATTGCTTGTTGCAAGTTTGTTGCAATTTGCTTCTAGATGTTCTTGTATACATAGTTGTACATCCAGGAAAGTAACTGTACCATTGTTGTTTTTTAATGTGAACAGTGTTTCTATATAAGCTGTTGGTGAAATGTGCAGAGTTCTGCTTGCAAATGTTGCCATACGCCAAAGTGTGATCCACGTACCTTAGCCAGCAGCATTGGTGCTGGGGTGCAGAACCTGCTGCTGTTTGTATGAATGCTTCCATGGATGTGTCAGCTGTTACAGGTGAAAAATGGGTGACCATTGCCAGTCTATCTGTCTGCTTGTAAAATTGTAGTATCTTTGGGATTCCTGAGATTGCTTAGGGTGACTCTTCCTTTATGTGATATGTGTCACCAAACATGTACAATCTGTTGCAGTTTTGCTTGTCATCAACACATTTCAGTTAGCAGTGCAAATTCTGTGAGCAGGCAAATGGATTGGCAATGGGCTCCCCCTTTTACCTGTGACAGCTGACATTTTCATGAAAGTATTCAAAACAACAGCAGTACGTACCACACTGCTCAGGCCACATTTTTGGCTGAGGTTCGTGGATGACACTTTCTTCAGATTGCCGCTTGGAGGAGCAGAACAGTGTACATTTCATGTGGGTCTCGTCAGCTTTTATCAAAACGTCAGTTTGTGCTAGAAAAGGAGAACAATGGTACCATTCCTTCTTGGAGGTAGAAGTACGCACATCATCTAGTGGCAAACTTGGGCATAAAGTGTATAGAAAACAGACACATAGCAGCAGATATTTGCTTGTGGAATTAAGTCACTAACCAGCCCGAAGGAATGGTGTTCTACAGACAGTGACGACATGAGCTCACCAAATTAACAATGCTGATAATCTTCCTCATGAACTAAATGGGCTTTGTACAACATTCTGTGTAAATGGATGTAGCAGCAAGAACTTGCAATGAGTTAGAAGCTTGCCCTAAGTGAGAGGTGTCAACAACATTATAGAAAAAATGCTGTTCTGTGTCGAAATTAAACCAGTATTTCAATGCCGTTGAAAGATGAGTTCTGTTGAGGCCCATGAAGTATTGCACCTAACAACTACATTGTTAATGCAGAGAAGTCTGTGTTACTGAAATCAGGATATTGATTAGCACTTGCATGTCGGAGCATTAACACTTGTGTGCAACATGTGTAACACACCACGATTGCTGCACAGCGTGGCTTCGCGGTTTGAGGGGCCAAGTCGCGGACTGCGCAGCCACTCCCATCACAGGTTAAAGTCCTCCCTGGTGTGTGTGTGTGTGTGTGTGTGTGTGTGTGTGTGTGTGTGTGTGTGTGTTTTGTTCTTAGTTTAAGTAGTGTGTAAGTCTAGGGACCGAAGACCTCAGCAGTTTGGTCCCTTAGAAATCCCCACACATTTGAACACCATGTCTGTAGACAATCCATCAGTTTCAAAAACTCAGTGTGCCTGCTTGGCAGCTATTGATGCTGCAACAGAAAATAAGGAAAAACTACTAAATTAATCAAGCAACCTAACAGCAAGAACAGTATGGATGGCTAGAAGTTGCTGATAGCCTGGCAGCCAGCGATTTCAAATAAACCTCTGTGCTCATTAGCCAGCAGCTCCACGAGACCCAGCACCTACACTACAAATAAGTGGTCGTAAGGGAACTGGCATTTGGCATTGACATCGTTCTGCAAGAAAATGCTTTCCCTGATTACAAGCTGCTGAATCAGTGATGCCTATCAGTGACCTACTAGACTAGCATGGGCAATATCCTATCATGCAGCCACCTCTCTATAGGCATCTTTGCTTCAAACTGTTTAATGACAGACTAGAATGTGATGGCAACTGAAGACAGTATATACAGAGGGAAGATATCCCAGAATCTAGCAGTTTAATCACCCTGAAGAGGACTGCTGCAAACACGGTTGAAAAATCCATAGTGACTTTAGTATTTATAATGATGATGCTCAACACCAAAATGATTGTATTCAAAATAAGAATCATGTTGAATCTTGAGACTGATCATGGTTCTGTAACTGTAGAGAGGTCTAGTGCAGAGCATAGGAACTGTTTCAACCCTGCTCCTCCTTGTTCATTACCACCCCCAGCCCTCCCAATTCTCCTCCTGGTCCTGGGGCCACATAGTTGGAATTGAGACAGAAAATTGAGAAATAAAAGCATAGGATAAAAGTACACTGTTTTATTTGGAAAGGTTCATGAGTAAACTGCACAGGGAAGATAGGAACACTTCCAAAAGTGAAATAGAAAAGTCAGTGTCATTAAAAGACAACAGAATGCAAATTTTCAGAAGAGTTCTGACGAAAATAGTACACAGTTAGTGGCTGCTGCACGCATTTGTACTGATTTGGCTCTGCTTTGGCTGTTTGCGAACCAGTTTTGAATGTTAAATTTCTGTGTCACTCACTAGCAGAAAGATGAGAATTTATGTAATATGAAATGCTGATTTAAAAAATAGGGTTTGTATATCTAATGGTTGGTTTACAAATTTTTAAACCCAGTATTGTATTATATTTTCATAAATTACTGAACCTCAGCCATGATTGAGCCTGAGAAATTGCATGCAAGAGTATGGCATGAATAATAGGGTGTGTGTAAGCTATAGATACTGTAATTATATTTGTACTGTTTTTACACCTTGACAGTGCTACCCCACCTGGCAATGTTACAGTTTGTTGGATGGAAGTTGCATAAAGGTCAGTTGACAATTTGACCTTCAAACGGCCATGACATTTTACAATTGCATTGAATTAAAAAAATAATCACTCATTTGTGTTACTTGAACTCATTTTGTGAAAATAGTGCAAATATCTAGGTAGCACTGTAGTGGTAAAATATAGAACTTATAGTTGGGGAAAAGTCATCATTCAGTTCACATAAGCTGTACTAATTTTAATTTCATTGACAGATTCTTAATTTAAGGCAAATTTTGGAATATTTTCTTCAGGAACGCCATAGGTGATTGTTTGTTGGTGTTAATAAAGCTGAGATAATGTTTTGTTTCTAATATTGTTGCATTTTAGAGGAGCTTAAATACTAATGAGAAAGAAGAAACAAACTGAAAGATGTTACAATGAAAAAAGGAAAGGGGAGGGGGGGGGGGGAGATAGTTATTTCTACTACAAGTGGAGAAAAACAACCTGACAATAAGATTAGAGCAAGGTAGGGTAGATCGAATAGAGCACAATTTTCTGAATATCCATAAGTAGGAAGTGCACCATTGTGGAGCGGTAGCCATGAAATAAGAGACATTCAGTGATGAGCGATTGGAAATGTATGTGTATTTAAAGTAACTTACACCAGCTAATGCTTATTATTGTAAAGAGTGCAGTTGCTAATTAAATGAGATGAGGATAATGATTTTTAAGTGAACTGTCAAAGGCAAGGCAAAATTCAAACTTTAAATTGCTATCCCGGGGTGGTTACTTTTAGACTTGAATTTTCTTTGACTTTTGCTGGCTAAATTTTGACTATTAAATTAACTACTCAAAAGCTTCATAATGCCATTAATTTGTTAAAGGTAATACACTGGATGGCAGAACAGCACTACAGTAAGATAGTGAACATGTGGTACTGTAATGAACAAAGTTATTGATAGTAAAATTTAATTTTTTGTAAATGTACTGAGAGTATGAATGAACATTTATTCTATCAAGTATAGAAGATCAGTATATATGATCTAAGATAGTGATGAAAAATCACTGATAAATTTAAATTTGAAGTCTGTTTTTCTGTCAAGCTACATTTTTACAGGAAATGCTAAAAATTCAAAAAGTGCAATATGGCATAATAACCACAGCAGCAGCATAAGCAGACAAAACTGCTCTGGCAGATGACATACCGACACATTTGCTGATCTTCTAAATGCCAATTGCTGATCAGCTATAATCTTATGGCTGTAGCTCAATAATCCTTTGTTTCCAACCTATGGGTATTTTGAAAATTTCGGTAGACTCAATGTTGCCTCTCATGTTTTGACCTTAGCAAGTTGTCTCTGTCCACCCTGTGTATGCTGATATTAATCTTGGGGACATTAACGCTTTTGCTATTCACAAAAAGCATCTGACTGCCACTGGTCTATTTCATTGTATATATTACTTCAGTCCTATCTTACGCAACATAAGCCCCCACCTGCCAATTACAATCACCACAACCATCAATGGTTGTTGCCACAGCCACATTGTATTTATGAAAAGGTAGTATTTTTAACTGATGACTGACTATGGGATGATATTCAGTTTGTCCCACTATTGATTTGGCACACTGTTTACTACATTAGTCAGTGTTGTTCACTATGGAACTTCAAAATCCCAAATCCCCCTAGAAAATGGCTGCAGGCAAAAATTGATAGTGAAATAAATTGGCTATCATGTTACAGACAGTTACCTGTCAGAAATGATAACATTTCATATATGAAACCATTGCTGTTTGATTAAATAGAATTCAGGGGAAGAGAGATAATGAGGAAGTGGACAGCTGTGGGACAGAATTGATTTAAATGTTGCATGTGTTGCTTGAAAACTGTTATAATTATTTGCAAATGAACTTTAGATGTGTTCAGTATTTTTATACTCCTGACAAAACCTGTAGACAAGTGTTTGTGCAATTGATGAAACATATTGTTGCAGAAAAACTGTGGCTCCAGAAGTGTCTGTTATAAATGACAGGCTGCTGTTGTGAAGTTAAAAGAACGAATAATAATATTTGTATCTGAACAGTATGAACAAGTGAGGAAGGGTTATCATTAAGCTGTCATTATAGATCTGTCACTAATGCCAAGTATTGTAATATTTCAAAAAGGAATTTAAAAAATTCGAAATTTCTTCTGGTCATGCTAGAATTATTTGCCATAGTCTCTCTTAAGTTTTTTTCACAATAGTAGATGTCAGTCCAGAAAGGATCTTCATTCCCAGAGAAACTGTAATATTGCTGATTGTAAACAGAAACGTTTTTAATATCAGCATGTTCCATATTCTAGAATTGGTTATTGACTGAATACTGTTATATCAGACTACATCTTTAAGATGTAAATATTGCTATTGGGGGTTAAGATTGCTGGTGCTCATGGGCATTGAAAGTTTAAAGTCGCTGTCCAACCGTTATAGTGAGAGGATGCAGTTTATATCAAACTGGAGTCATACTTAAAGTAGATGCTGGGTTCAATAATTTCCCTGCAGTCTCCAATGTATGTCAGGTAATTCTTGTTCGTGGGCATTAGGCCATGGCCCAAGGCATATTTCTCTGCTAACATTTCGTCTCTCAGTGCTGGAGATGTCATCAGAAACTATAAAGAATCAGAAAGCAGTTTCAAACATAAACAATCTCTGCAAGCTGTGTTGTTCCTTTATAGGCTCCAGTTATGTCTCAGACACTGCTAAAAAAAAACATTAGGCTGAAAAATATGTGTTGGACAATAGTTTAAAGTCTGTGAAACGAAAATCACTTAATACATGCATACTGACTCTGAAAGCATGCATTACATAATCTCCATTGTTCACAGCTCACTTAGTGCTCCTGGTTCAGCTTCCTGGGACAGGCATCAAATAAGTGCTTCAGCATTGCACTCAAAATTTCATATTTGTAATGTGCACTTGATTTCTATGTACTCCAGTGTTCATTTTCCCTTTGTCATGGATGGATCCACATTTAATCTCCTTCCTTCCAATACTTTTTCTTTCTCCCTTGCTGAAACATATAGCTGAAGAAAGCTGCTGTGTAAAGGAATTGGTTTGTCTGGTGCTGCCAGCGTATTATAGACAATCTGACTTGTAAGAGTTTAATTTCAGAAATCGTTTTTCAGTGTAAGTAATCAGTTCTCTGTTTGACATACACTGCATGATAATTCTGGCCCTGGAAGTTGCCTCTAGGTATTTATCAAATACCTCATACAGGCAGAGAATATTGCAAAAATATTCCAGAGTCTTATTTTCTTAAGTAGTGGATTTTGCTTTAATATTCCCTTGGTTGGGTATGTAACAGTTATGATATCTTTAATTTTTAGTAATTAACAGCTGCTGCACCAGTTTGTTACATCATCTAATGACCTGACTTACGTAGTTAGGTCCACATTTCACATTCCAGTAAACATAATCTGTTATGAACCACTTAGTCCAAGATTGAGTGCAATAGCTATTAAAAGTAGAAAATAAATTAAGTTTTCAATCCTGAGTTATATAGTCAATGTGCTGCTGGGAAATGTGCCACAGTAACAGTTTGTCATACAGAATATTTGTTTACTTTGTGGCTCAGAAAATAAGTTAAAAATAATAATTTTTTGTGTTCTTAATTCAACAGTCTTACATTAGATGATCATTACTTTTTGTAACAACATGTGACGCGTGTGACAGGAGTGTTTTTCGTCAGGCTTTTTCACTCCATTCTCATGAGCTATCAAATGGGCAAAGTTGTATGTACAGTAAATGCTTGTTAGAGAGCAAGCTGTTGTTCCAAGACCTCAAGAAATTAATATGAGGAAATGTATATAGAAGACATTACAAAACTTAATCTAATGACATGAGTGGAAGCAATACCAATTTTTATATATTTATTCTGTTCCCATACTTGATAAAAGCAAGCACTTTCAAAAATCTGAAATGTGTGGCCATGCATTACCCTCCTCAGAATTAACCATTTCTGCCTGTTTGGTTAAAAGATTCTATTATTTCACAGACACTTTTGTTGTGTCTTCAAAATTGTTCCCACTAATTTCATTTTTCTATCTCTTCTTACAGGACTTGGATGCCTGTTGTGATATATTTATAAATTTGAGATCTTTCAATTTCAGTTTGCAGTACAGTTAATTCTATCCATAGGCTACATGGAAGAACTCTGAACTATAAACAAAAATTCTTACCTTTTTGCAATTGCATAAAGCAGTAGACTGACGGTGGTGGTTACTGTCTGAAAGTAATAGTTTCCCATCAACAGTAGGAATTCAAGGTTTCTTTTATACGAATCTTAACTGTGCTAGTTAATACCTTCACTGCTATGTATGAGTATACACATCCTGCTGCAACGTTGCCCATCAGCTGTGGATGTGTGTGTGTGCACTGCTTGGGTTTCCCTACAGTGGTATGGTTGTCTGTCTGCGTCCTGAGCCACTAACCTCTCACTGCAGCAGATGAGTTACTTCCTTATCGCCATAAATAAAAAAGTTTAGAGTGTTTATCATACAACATATATGCCTCATTGTGTGCTATCATTTGCAGAAAACCTTGTTTCAATGTCTTAACTCATTTGAGGTATGACGATTGTTATGACCACATGATTTGTGAGATTAGATTAGATTAATTGATGTACAATGAATGAATGGGTGTGTCATGGGCAATCGTCCGTAGGTTATAAAACCCAATAGCTTGAGAATGAAATGAGACAACATTCTGCTCTCAATTTAAAATAAATTTTTTATGTCTTGTCTACTTTCATTCACTACAATGTGTTTTGACCTCTGCAAACTCATTAAAATTCCACGCATTTTATTTAATTTTTGCAGCCCAGTAAGTATGACACACATTGAAAAGAAATTCAGTTGTTTATTGACTGAACATATCAGACTATAAGATGTGATAAAGTATTTCATATCTGTCAGTGATGAGCCCGTCACTCAGCGTGCATTTGACAAGCAGTGCAGCCATTACAGAAGCCACACAGAGCATGGAATGCAGAGAGCACACCTTTAGTAGTGAAAGTTGTTGTTGTTGTTGTTGTTGTTGTTGTTGTTGTTGTGGTGGTGGTCTGCAGTCCTAAGACTGGTTTGATGCGGCTCTCCATGCTACTCTATCATGTGAAAGCTTCACCATCTCCCAGTACGTACTGAAGCCTACATCCTTTTGAATCTGCGTAGTGTATTCATCTCCACGATTTTTACCCTCCACCCTGCCCTCCAGTACTAAATTAATTATCCCTTGATGTCTCAGAACATGTCCTACCAACCGATCCCTTCTTCTAGTCAAGTTGTGCCACAAACTCTTCTTCTCCCCAGTTCTGTTCAGTACCCCCTCATTAGTTATGTGATATACCCATCTAATCTTCAGCATTCTTCTGTAGCACCACATTTTGAAAGCTTCTATTCTCCTGTTGTCCAAACTATTTATCGTCTATGTTTCACCTCCATACATGGCTACACCCCATTCAAATACTTTCAGAAATAACTTCCTGACACTTAAATCTATACTCGATGTTAACAAATTTCTCTTCTTCAGAAACACTTTCCTTGCCATTGCCAGTCTGTTTTATATCCTCTCTACTTCGACCATCATCACTTATTTTGCTCCCCAAATAACAAAACTCCTTTACTACTTTAAGTGTCTCATTTCCTAATCTAATTCCCTCAGCATCACCCGACTTAATTCGACTACGTGCCATTATCCTCGTTTTGCTTTTGTTGATGTTCATCTTATACCCTTCTTTCAAGACACTGTCCATTCCGTTCAGCTGCTCTTCCAAGTCCTTTGCTGTCTCTGACAGAATTACAATGCCATCAGCGAACCTCAAAGTTTTTATTTCTTCTCCATGGATTTTAATACCTACTCTGAATTTTTCTTTTGTTTCCTTTACTGCTTGCTCAATATACAGATTGAATAGCATCAGGGAGAGACTACAACCCCCTCTCATTTCCTTCCCAACCGCTGCTTCCTTTATGTCCCTCAACTCTTATAACTGCCACCTAGTTTCTGTACAAATAGTAAATAGCCTTTTGCTCCCTGTATTTTACCTTTGCCACCTTCAGAATTTGAAAGAGAGTTTTCCAGTCAACATTGTCAAAAGTTTTCTCTACATTTACAAATGCTAGAGACGTAGGTTTGCCTTTCTTTAATCTTTCTTCTATGATAAGTCGTCGTGTCAGTATTGCCCCACGTGTTCCAACATTTATACGGAATCCAAACTGATCTTCCCCGAGGTTGGCCTCTACCAGTTTTTCCATTCATCTGTAAAGGATTTTGTAGCCAGGGCTTATTAAACTGATAGCTCGGTTATTTTCACGTCTGTCAACACCTGTTAACTCAGGTTCTGAGCTGCTGAAAAAATGTGCTGTTAACTATTACTCCACAATACTGCTTAAATGTGGTAGAGAATGCATTCTTCCATTAGAAAAATGTGGATGATTCTTTGAATTGTGCCTGTCTTGCTAACAAATGTTTTATTATTTTATGTATTTAATAAAGTGGTGTTGATTTACATCAAAGAGACAAGCAAAAACATTTTAATCCACCTATAAGGTGGTAGATGTACCTATGCAAAGCAATGTATTGTAGTAAATTGAAGTTGGGCATTATGGTTGGTGATTTGGATGTTCTATTTTCTTTTTTTTATTTCAAAGAGTTTTGAATAACCACCATAAAGGTTTATTATGAGCTTTCAAAACTAGTTTTGTAAATCTAAAGAAATATCTTTGGAATAGTGATTAATTTTAGGCTGAGAAGTTACATATTGACTAAGTATGAATTTCCAGCAAATGTTATAATCGGCACGTAGAGGTCTGACATAAAAGTCTGGATTTATACTCGGATAAGAATTAAATTAAGTAAATAGGCAGAGTAAGTATAATTTTATGTGCTTGAAACTGGAGGAATTTTGATACATTAGCAGACAGTATTCAATAACAATAACAATGGAAAATCCAGGATGGAATGAACAGTGTTATGAAAAGGATAGTTGCTACTTACCTTATAGTAGAGATGCTGAGTCAAAGATAGGCACAACAAAAAGACTGTCAGGAAACAAGCTTTCAGTCAGCATGCAGCATGGCCTTTGTCGAAGGTAGAACACGCACAGGCGCGCACATGCACACGCACATGCGCACACGCACACACACACACACACACACACACCAGAGACTGCTGTCGTGTGTGCGCTTACATCTCCGACAAAGACCTTCTTGATTGAAAGCTCATTTTCTGATACCTTTTTGTTGTACCTGCCTGCGACTCAACATCTCCGCTATATGGTGAGTAGCAACTATCCTTCAATATATTGTAATAACAGTAACAAAAATATTTAATAACAGATCTTAAACTATGAGTGTTAGGACCAGATTTAGGGAAGGGTTCATGTGAAGAGTTGAAAATTAAAAGTGGACTAGAAAATCTGCTAAAATAATTGCAATGGTCCATGATCCTAGCAAGACCAGATGCAGAGCAGTAAATTAATATCGAATGAAACTGTGTGTAAGTGAGGAGGAGGAAAAAGAGAGAAGATTTAGTGAGATAATGTGTGACAACCATTAAAACACCAGTTGCTCAAAATTTGTAGCTATTTATTTTTGTATACATTTTGTTTGAATTTTGTGTTTTTCACAACTGTAAACACTTACCGATGTGCATTCTAGCATGATATAAGCTACCTGCTTGACAAGGGTTTCTGTGCATGGATTAAATACTAGCTATCCTTATTCCTAGACTTACATACCTTCTTTGCCATTTTTTTGTATTAAGATTTCAAGTTCATCAACAGAGTTCCATCCCTGCTAAGCCAACTGCAGTGTCAGTCTTATATTTGATGTTTGGTATTATTGGATTATTATATGGAATTAAGTGGCTGATGTTCTGCATGTAATCTCTCTCTCCCTCCCCTCCCCTACCCCTCCTTCTCCCTCCCCTCCCCTACCCCTCCTTCTCCCTCCCCTCCCCTACCCCTCCTTCTCCCTCCCCTCCCCTACCCCTCCTTCTCCCTCCCCTCCCCTACCCCTCCTTCTCCCTCCCCTCCCCTACCCCTCCTTCTCCCTCCCCTCCCCTACCCCTCCTTCTCCCTCCCCTCCCCTACCCCTCCTTCTCCCTCCCCACCGCTACCCCTCCTTCTCCCTCCCCACCGCTACCCCTCCTTCTCCCTCCCCACCGCTACCCCTCCTTCTCCCTCCCCACCGCTACCCCTCCTTCTCCCTCCCCACCGCTACCCCTCCTTCTCCCTCCCCACCGCTACCCCTCCTTCTCCCTCCCCACCGCTACCCCTCCTTCTCCCTCCCCACCGCTACCCCTCCTTCTCCCTCCCCACCGCTACCCCTCCTTCTCCCTCCCCACCGCTACCCCTCCTTCTCCCTCCCCACCGCTACCCCTCCTTCTCCCTCCCCACCGCTACCCCTCCTTCTCCCTCCCCTACCCCTCCTTCTCCCTCCCCTACCCCTCCTTCTCCCTCCCCTACCCCTCCTTCTCCCTCCCCTACCCCTCCTTCTCCCTCCCCTACCCCTCCTTCTCCCTCCCCTACCCCTCCTTCTCCCTCCCCTACCCCTCCTTCTCCCTCCCCTACCCCCTCCTTCTCCCTCCCCTACCCCCTCCTTCTCCCTCCCCTACCCCTCCTTCTCCCTCCCCTACCCCTCCTTCTCCCTCCCCTACCCCTCCTTCTCCCTCCCCTACCCCTCCTTCTCCCTCCCCTACCCCTCCTTCTCCCTCCACTACCCCTCCTTCTCCCCTACCCCTCCTTCTCCCCTACCCCTCCTTCTCCCCTACCCCTCCTTCTCCCCTACCCCTCCTTCTCCCCTACCCCTCCTTCTCCCCTACCCCTCCTTCTCCCCTACCCCTCCTTCTCCCCTACCCCTCCTTCTCCCCTACCCCTCCTTCTCCCCTACCCCTCCTTCTCCCCTACCCCTCCTTCTCCCCTACCCCTCCTTCTCCCCTACCCCTCCTTCTCCCCTACCCCTCCTTCTCCCCTACCCCTCCTTCTCCCCTACCCCTCCTTCTCCCCTACCCCTCCTTCTCCCCTACCCCTCCTTCTCCCCTACCCCTCCTTCTCCCCTACCCCTCCTTCTCCCCTACCCCTCCTTCTCCCCTACCCCTCCTTCTCCCCTACCCCTCCTTCTCCCCTACCCCTCCTTCTCCCCTACCCCTCCTCCTCCCTCGCCTCCCCTACCCTTCCTCCTCCCTCGCCTCACCCTCCTCCTCCCTCGCCTCACCCTCCTCCTCCCTCGCCTCACCCTAAGCCCCTATCCCCCTCCACCCCGTTGTGTTCGTGTGTGTCCGTGCATGTGTGAGACCTTGCATGGGGAGGGGGGTACTGCACACTTAGAAAATAAAAGTCATGTGCTTGCATTGTTCTAAGGTACTGAATATTGGTATGTTTAAATGGTTTAGATCCAGTGGTCTGAAATGCATGGTTTTTGCCAGTTGATGTGTAAACATCTTAAAATTGATTGTTATATTGAAAGCCTGCTATTAACTATTCATCGTATTTTATTATCTATTATTAATATTTTTCTTAAATGTCTTGATAGATTTTAATTTTTGTACATGTTTTTGTACATGTTTTTGTACATGTTTTTGTACATGTTTTTGTACATGTGTATTGGGTAGCTGTTGTAATGTATGCTTACAATTGTTATTTGTAGTACAGTGTAATTTAAAAGAATATATCTTGAATTTCGACTAAGTTGTTGCTAGAATCCAGTATTTTTTGTATAACAGTTGGTTATTTCCATACATTGTTGTTGCCATGCACTGTTTCATTGATGCAGTGATTGAATTTCATTGATAGAGCATGTTTAATAGTGTAACACCGTTCTGTACCTTGAAGTTTCAATTTTTGTAAACTAGCATGAACATTTAACAGAAATGTTCCAGTTTATGTTCCTGTGTGTCATTAAGTAGTAGTTAATAAAGAGTTAGGAGATGAACATCTTGAATAGTTGGAACACCGAACTCTGAGATAAATGAAATAATTGTACTTGTGTAGATGGCATTCTGTTGTTGATCAGACAGCAGACTCTGTAAACACATGTGTTCTGTGTACTTAAAGATCTTTCTTGTGAAAGTACAAATATTTTAGGTATCTTCAGTGCAGTTTCCGAGTGCAGACAAATGTAATTTGAAAGTGTCTTGGAGAGCAAAGTTTGTTTAAATATCTTTCACGCTTGTTTTGCTGTGCTACAGAAAATGTTCTGATAATTGAGACCCTACTATAGCATATATCGTGCTATAAAAGACAAACCACTGATGAATTTTTCAGATTTTGTAGTAACTGGTGATAGGAAATTGTGATACTCCCCTCAGTGTGAAAATACGAGATCTAAACAAATAACTCACAGAAAAGATGTGTCTCTCTGATAATTGCTGAAACTATTATTCTCAGATATGTATTGGTAACTTCTATGACTTAAAATGAAGGTTGTAGTGTGAGGGGGGGAGGGAACAATATAGAGACCAAGGAGTATCCTTTCTTAAATCTCGGCTTTGAATGTGGAAGGAAGGACACATGCTGGCAGTGTAACAATGATATAGTCCAAAAAACATAACATCTGTAAGTGAATTGAGTCTGATGAAATCTTTTGTCCTATGGAAGAGACTATTTGAGTTTACTTTGAGCTTGCAGATATTGTTTGTATGTATCATAATTGTCACATTAAATTAAAATTCTTTACCCTTAGATTTCTTGTTATTCAGTTATATAGCTAAAGAGTAACAGTTTGGTTTAAAGTAATAGGGTATTAATTGTCCACTTTTGTGCTTGTCAGAGTTACATTTGGAGCTTTCACCTGATGATTTCACTATCTCAGTATAAACAACTGTCCTCTTTATTTTTACTACATACTTTGGAATAAGGAGATAAGTTCAAGAATTATTCACTTTGGATAGGAGCTTTAGAAATGCATGGTTTGCAAACATGTGACCACTTTTGTGCACTTGAAACTGCAAAGTAAAGTTAGAAGATACTGCAGTGCTTTAAAATTGGATCATTCCAGATAAATATGTGAGAGGTTGGCAGGAGAGAGAGAGAGAGAGAGAGAGAGAGAGAGAGAGAGAGAGAGAGAGGGAGGGAGGGAGGGAGGGAACAGAAGAGACGAAATTCAGTGGTTGCTTTCAGAAATTCACATCAATTTTACGTTCGTAGATGCCTGTTATTGGGCCATGGGATTCACTTGTGGGGTTGCTGGAAATCATTTAACTAAGTTTGTTATTTTACTCACACATAAAAGAATTTGGAGTTACAAATAATGTGAGCTTTTTTCTTTGTCTTTAAATGTCAGTGTGCTTTGAATTTTATTAGGCACCCTTTCACATTTTATGGTGTCTCCTGTTCCTTGTAGATTCAGTTATCTTCAGTTAAGATAACAATGTCATTTTGTGTATGTCCAGCATTCACTGAAAATACACACATCAGTACACTGCACCTCCTATGTCTGTCACTAGCATTATGTTTTGTATTCATATTTTTGCATGCAATTACAACACATTCAAACAATTGTTCTCATGCTCTTTTGTAACTGGGAAGATTCCTTCAGCAAAGTCATCAGCAATTGGCCTTCATTCATATCCAACAGAGTAAGGACTCCAGCAATAATAATTCCAGTGTAACTGAAATGTTTAACGTTATCCGTACTTTCTTCTCTCTGTTGTACCTGTTCTAACACCAGAACTTCTGTTCAGTATTGGAAATTACTACACTACAGCTTAATGACTGTGGGGTGAGGGAGAGTGCTTCACCACAAATTGAAAGGTACATGTCCTAATCTCCATTTAGTCACAGTTGTTTCTGGAAATGAATGTGGCTTTCAGAGAAGTTGCACAGTAGTTAAGGTTCCACATTACACAGTACATTCACCACATATATCTGGCTGAATTAATCCATTCTTGAGTCGGTGGCGTGCCAGGGAATACCACAGCCAGTAGGGTACTGCTTAGTAAAAAACTGTAATACTCAAATGCAGCTTTCAGTTGATGAAATTAATTTGGCTTAATAACTTCTGCCCTTGTAGCTGATGATTGTATTCAGTGCACTTTTTAAAATGTGTACAATGCACCTTCCTTCCTAATTGATGTGGTATGAGATTAGTAAGTGTTAAATTGTGCAGCTCATGTAATGTTAGGATTTCTATCAGTAACATGTGTGTTATGCGGAAGGTTTTATACAATTACTGTTTTTAATTTTGTGTGATTTTTAAAGACTGTATAGTAATTCACTGGAAGTTGTTTTGCTGCTGCCACCCCTTCTCTCTCTCTCTCTCTCTCTCTCTCTCTCTCTCTCTCTCTCTCTCTCTCTCTCTCTTTCTCTTTCTACATTTCAGTCATTCCTGATCCAAAATGTAAAGAAACTGATGCCACTGCTGTAATACCTTCAAATTGCTTTGTCTAATGATAGATTTCACTATGTCTGAATTGTACTTAAACCTGTAATATAAAACCCTAAGATCAATAATGCTTTGGATTACTAATGAAATTTTGCATTGCACATACAAGTGTACATTCATAAATTACCTCGACTTTTGCTTTGCACATCTTTATGGAATACATT
The DNA here is from genome assembly GCF_023897955.1 of Schistocerca gregaria. Taxonomy (NCBI): domain Eukaryota; kingdom Metazoa; phylum Arthropoda; class Insecta; order Orthoptera; family Acrididae; genus Schistocerca; species Schistocerca gregaria. The sequence continues at coordinate 729,025,945 of NC_064921.1, forward strand.
TAGATAGATTATGGGTTGTTCTTGAAGATTTATTCTTGCCCTTAGAGTTGCAACAATATTTTTCAAAACTTGCTTTTTGTGGAATGTGATAATGGGTCTCCCTTTTCCTTAGAGTAAATCATCAAAGTGTTATTCATTTGACATTTGTTTCATCAGTTACTCTGCATTTCCATGTACCAAATAATAGAACATGCAAAAGAAGTATTGAGAAACAAGATAATGAGGGTTTGGCCAGAAAGAAATTTCTGTAAATGTATATTAAAGAAAGTTCCCTGTTAAATAAGGAAGTGTGTACTCATCTATTTTCATAATCATTAATTAATACCAGGCTGATATATTCCAGTTACATATTCTAGAGTTGCTTGACTTTGACTTTATTACAAATATCAGTGACGTGAATTCTCCTTATATTTCAGTTTTCTGTCAACCACCTAAATCCTCAGGCTCACAGCCCCAACACACTCAGTCTCAAAGGTGCCCACAATTTACAGAGTTGTCAGGAGGCATTCGAAGAAGCAACTGAGAGCAGACCTACACCTGAAAGGTAACATGGAAATTCCAGCAAGTGCAGATTTAACATTTTAAAATGTAAGAACAGTGCTTGTATTTTTCCTAATTTTTTCCCACCTTCACCCCATTAACTGTTCAATAACTATTACTGTGGGAATGCACCTGAAGAAGATGAGTTATTGTGGAAATATTGGAAATACTGTTGAAAAACTGTTTCAAAACTTCCAGAATTCTGCAGTAGCAGACTGAAACCCTGTAAAGCCATAAGTGGAAATTTTTGTCCTTTAAATAATTGATACAGGCTATGGACCCATATTACAAGAAGAAACATTTAAGATATATTGCACAACATCCGACAAACCGAGAAAACCCCAAAGAACTGAAGTGCACATAAATTCAAATATTTCAGAAGAAAGAGAATGAGTCAAATATAAAAAACTACGGAGTAATCTCATTACTCTCACAGCTACAAAATTCCTCTAAATCTCCACTGAAGAGGTTTGAAGTATAAACAGATGATTTTATTGCAGAATATCAGGAATGATACCTAAAAGCAGATCCTTTGCAGAACAAATTCCACAGCTTAAACTTATTACAATAATTGTATCTGTTGTCTTGAGAAAAGTGTTGGGTCTATAGAAGGAGTGACAGACATAAGCAAAATTGCCGAGAGAACTTTTTGTGCCACAAAGATAGAAGGATGGATACTGTTCTTTGTAGTTCAGGATAAAGGGACTACAAAATAGCAAAATTAATTTAAGGGTATAACTATTCACAGATGTCTCCAAAAATAGGAAAGAATCAATTCATCCTATGGAGACATTATACAAATTAGGGGCAAAAAGTAGACACCCAGTCTTCATAAGAGAAGTTACTGTGCATGTATGGCCCCACATCGAGACTCAACCATTTACCATTATTTATTAGGTACAGGAAAGTTTTCCAAGTGGACATACTGAAGACTTGGATATTTAGGTAAGATTATTGAACCAGCCTGGCAAAATAAACACTAACAAAGAAAGAATTGCAAATTACAAAGAGCACACACACACACACACACACACACACACACACACACACACACACACACTCACTTGGGATAGGTCTGATATAAAAAATCTGTCTTAGAAGGCAAAGCTATGATGTAACATAGTTGTTAAAGCAGAAGGATTTTAAGCATTTGAAACTACAATCATTTGTGGGAGCTCTTGAGTCACACACTGAGAAACAAGGAAGATAAATTATGTAGAAATCTAAGGAAATTTATCAAGTTTCTGAAAAAATGACAGATACAATCAGTGACTAACAATTACAGTTCTGTGATCACAAAGAATGAATAGCAACAGCCTCACAAATAAAATTCTGAACTTAGCTTTACCAGTAGAAAAATAGGAACTATTGACCAGCAGTAGCTCATGGTGACTTAAAGCAGTTCAGGATATATGAAAAATGTTTCACAGTAGAGTGAAATTTATAATTATAATAACAAATTTGTTAAGAAGCTCATGGCAAGCTACAGAATAGACATAACAGCGGAAGAAGAAACACACTAAATGTGTTTAGAGTGATTGGGAAGAATAGAAGGTAAAACAAAAAGCTATTGTACTAGACAGACCTCTGTGAATATATCATACTACTGTGTAGCATGATAGCTGGGAGACAGTGTTTGTATGGTTCACCAGTGCATCCTTCCATAATTGTTCAGAGAAGCAAAAAAATTGCTGTGAAATTCTAGAACCTTGACAGCTAGCTTTTCATTTTAGTTGTTAATGGTAATGACAAATTGCTGCTGCCACTAGCCAGAAGTTACATTTATGAGGTGCATACAGATTATCTCCTCCAGTTTATTTTCTCACAAGCTAATCACCTAAAAACTGAGGAACTTCTCATTGTAATATCTCTGCAGCCATACTACATTATTCACTACCTCAGTGCCATCATTCTGTAGCCCCTGCAAAAAACTTGTCTAGGAGTCTGATTTGACCACTGGAAAATCTCTGAAGTAGCAGCACGACTAGTGAATGTGCGATCACAGTGAAAGTCTTTCATTGTTGGCTAGGGCCTAAAGTCATAAGGGTTAGTTTAGCTGAGTAGGGAGCATGAGAAATCATTTCAAAGTTATTGTCATGAAGAAAATGCAGCATCTCGTTCACCCGATGAGCTGGCATGTTGGCATGTTGTCATGGTGAAGAGGCACAGATGGTAGTGTTTTACAAGGTTTCAGGTATTCGTGCAGGATTGTGTGCACGGATCCTGTGGAAATGTCAACTTTGGAGGCAGTGTGTTCCACTGAAAATCCCACTTGAGTGCCTGGTAGAGGGTTCTTCGAACTATCATCATACTACTACTCTATGGTTACACTCTCTGAGAATGTGAGAAAAATGAACACTTAACTCTTTCTGTGTGAACTCTGATTTATTTTATTACAGTGATCATTTCTCCCTATGCAGGTTGACAACAAAAAAATATTTTTGCATCCAAAGGAGGAAATTGGTGACTGAAATTTCATGAAAAGATTTCAGCACCGTGGAAAACACTTTTGCTTTAATGATTGCCACCCAAATCATTATTCATGACTCTCTCCCCTAGATTTTGCGATAATACAGAGCAAGTTGCCCTTTTTTGGACTTTTTCAATGTCTTCCGTCAATCCTATATGGTAAGAATCCCGTACTGCACAGCAACACTTTAGCAGAGGACAGACAATCATAGTTTACAGTCTCTTTAGTGGACCTAAACATTCTGCCAATAAAACACAGTCTTTGATTTAATTTCTCCACAACACTATCCATATGATTGTTCCAACTTCAGTTGTTCGTAATTGTAATTTCTAGGTACTTAGTCGAATTGACAGCCTTTAAATTTGCATAATTTATTGTGGAATCGAAATTTAACAATTTTCTTTTTGCACTCATCTGGATGATTTCACACTTGTCATTATTGATAGACAATTGCATATGTTGCACCATATATATTCTTGTGATGACTTTACGAGACATCACCTGTGGAGAGGGAATTTCGATAAGCTGTGTTTATCTGCTTTACTTGCTCTTATCATTGGCAATATTACCATTGGTATTGCATAGTGAAGGCATTGATTGTGTCTTGTCAGAGAGAGAACAACAGTTCCTGCCAGTATACCAAAGTTAAGAGTTGTTGGGCTTGGGTAGCCCCTTTATGGGTGACCATCCATGTCTGCTGAGTACTCTTGCTAATTATGGTGCATTCTGCCTTATGCGACCAGTTGAGGAGCAACTTGATTGAAGAAGTAACAGATCCGGTCAGGAAAACTGACAACAACCAGAAGAGCAGTGTGCTGACCACATGCCCCCCTCTATCTGCATTTAGTGATGTCTGTCAGCTGATGATGACATGGCCTTCAGAGTCCAATCACAACCACCTCATAGTTACTAATCCCTGTATCAGTCAAGATGCTCCCATTTGCTCACTCTCACAGCAGCTGCTAGAGTTCTGTTTCCCACACAGTGCCGCCATCTCATTCACAATGAGTGCATGCACATTTAAAAACAAACCATATGTTTCTGTCTTTTTCCAGTCCTGAGGGGAAAAAAAACTGGAAGTTTTGTAACTTGAATGTAATTATTGGCAGTCCCCTGACAATAAGTCAGGAATTTGCAACTATAAAGATTCCGCTGACAAGCAAACTATAATTTGATAATAATTATTTGTGATTAGTTAAAATTGGTGTGATATACCATTTGCACTGTCCAAATAAAGTTCATGGGCCAGCTCAGTTTCAACATGTTTCCATCCTCACCTAAGTTCCACAGCTTCTCTCTTGCTATAATATTGCTCTAACACATGCAAGAATATCCATGTAGTAGAGAATTTCCTCCCAACAGATGATGACACACAACCCCATAAGTATCCGTGTTTTATGTATACAACCTTCCAAAGTACTTTCAAAAATGGTGTGAATTACAGGCAAATGTAAATTGTTGGTAATTATTATTTATGTGCAGTGTAATTTAATTAAACTCTTGCTACTTGAGCCCATATAGGCAGAAAACTATTTACCATATGGATACCAAACTTAATAGGAATTATGTTCAGACTGTACACTGCAGGATTTGTGTTTTGCCCTGGCGGAAAATGCTGGATGCAGTATGTGATCTTCAAGCAGTGCACAAGCTGTGTCACAACAGCTGAATGTTCCATGATCCACTGTTCAAAAGTGTTACAAACAATTGTGAAATGGTATCTGTACTGTGGTTCAGGGTTGTCGTGGATACAGGTGGTCATCACATTGAGCAACATTTGTAACCAGGAATGTAAATGTGGTGCGCAGTTAGCAAATGTTACTCTCTTATGGAAATGAAATTGTGTGTTTTTTTTCAGTGATTTATTTGTTATTTGTCTTCCACATGTTGTTACAAATATTTCTACATAGTTTCATTGTCCTAAGATTACTAATTTTTCAATGGAGCCCTCTCAAGTAGCAAGTGTTGTTGTAACCACCCTGTACGTACCTCTTAACCCAGCAGTTATTAATTTGATTGTAGCATACTGATCTTAAATGTTAATCAATTGGTATTACAGAAGTTTTACTTTTCATACACATTCCTAGTTAATACTTTCCTTGCCAAAAAATCCAGAATTATAATTTGTCTGTTTTCTTGTATCTGGTTTTATAGTTCATAAATAAAAATGAAAGCTTTGACGTCTATATTAACATTTTAGTAGGGGTCAGAAACCAATTACAAGATCTAGATGTATGTTATAAACATACATATGGCATCAAACTATAAACAAGATGTATATTAAACTTCAGATCATAAAACTTGCTACTTCGAACGCTAATTTTTTTAAGAAAATTGCTAAAAACATGATTGAAATGGCAAAAGGTGATGTTGGGTGATTGAATAAGGTGGCAGACCGTATGAGAGAACTGTTTTCCATAAATGACCTTACATCATTAACTGTATGTAGATAGATGGCACCATAATGAAATATACTTGTATTGGACATAATTGTGCAGCTAAATTTGAACTGTACTGTCGAGTCCTCTCTAAACCAACATCTTAGAAACCAGGGTGTAAGCATTCCAAAAGAAGTGCCATATTTAAAAATTATGATTTTATTTAAATATGGTTGTTACATATTTCACTCACAACTGTTTAAAGCTCACTATTCGATGCAACCTAAGCATCACCTTGGAGCCCACTATGTATTTTGAAAAAAGAAAATGTATTCCATACATCACTTGATAATGCCCTCCTGCAGATCAAAGTTAATGCTTTCATATATAATTGTTTGAAACTATTTTGTATGTTATCCATAAGGGCAATACCATAACTCTCATTTATTGTTGCCCTCTTTCTATCCATTTGCACTCGTACTGAAGGTCTGCAGCTTGTGGTCTCTCAGTTGTGTTCTCTCTTCCCGAGCACGGGGTCATGGATTCAGTTCCCAGCGGGTTCTCATCATTTTATCATCATCATACTGAAGCTCAGCCCAACCCATCACTTCATTCAGTATCGTAACAAACTCTACACACCAGATAGTTATTGTGAATTTAACTGTGTTAGGATGTCAGGCACTACTGGTATGAATTATTCTGACTTTTAACAATTTCTTGTGTTTGAGAAGTAAGGAATTAACAGCTCAAGAAATTCAATTGCATAATCTTTGTAAACATGACCTTACCAGCAACATTTTACATCAATTGCACAACTTTGATTGTTTCTCCGCATTAATGTTTCATGAAATGTAAACAGCCTGAAATGTGTAATTGTGATAATGCAAAAGCAGATGCAAATTAGCTTTGTTAACACAGAAAATTTGAAGGGACAGATTAAAAATATTGTAAACTGTGTAGAAAGATTAAATCCAGGAATATATCAAGGGAGCTGCACTGTATTTAGAGTGACTCTAAATTCACGCATAACATTACATCTAATGTAAGTACATCAGATACTAAACAGACTGACTGTGGATTAACTGCTGAGTACCTCTCGAAGAAGAGCTTACCAACAGTAACCTGGCTGACCTAACATAAGAATGTGTCTTTGTAACAAAATTTGGACAAGATGCTTTTTCTTCTTTTTCTGTAATGTCCACTTTGTTATAGGGATGATACACTCATAAAATAAGAAAAAGTCAGTCTTAGCATTGTAATGTTGGTAAAGTTAAGAAAAGTCCATTAGTCAGTGGTTTCATAAGCTGCATGCCAAAAATATACAATAAATTTAAGCATGAACATTAATTCACTGTTTCCTTCTCCTTATCTAGGAAGGTGCTCAGTTTATCATCTGTAGCACTGCACCGCGCTGCCCGTCCCAGAAGTGGGAAGTTGGGTGTAGTCCTGAAACCTTTTCCTCGGTCTGGTTATATAGTTCGCAAACCAAAGTCGTCAACAACACTGTCTGAACTGCAAACCTCAAGTGATGATGCAAATACGGAATGTGACTCCTACGATGATGAAATGAAGATTCCAGCAAATAACGAGAGACATATAAATGACAGTAAACTGTGTTCTTCCATATGCATTCAGGATTCTTGAAACCAAGTGTTTCTTGGAGTTTATTAACTGTTACAGGATCTTCTGAAAGGTTTTATGCTGTGAGAATGTCATTTTTGATACAAGAATTTTTTTATAATGATGTTATGGGAAAATCACACATTCCAGGTCGTAACAGATAATTGTGTCATGTTCCTGTGTTTGTGGAGAATATTGTGGGCATCTTGTGTGTAAATTGTTTTGTATGACTTTTGAAGTGCTGATACATGTGAGATTACTAAATGCCGTTGATAGTTGATTTCAGAATAACCTTTTTGTACAGTAATATACATAAAAAGATTTGTTACAAAGTAATGGAAGAATTTCAGTTATTGCCATTGCTTCCATGTCATGGCACTGTTTGGTAAAGAAATTAGGTTTTATAAATGCAGAATTTGACAAGCACAGAGTTATTAATATAAAAATCCATGCTATATAATTGACAATAATTCATTCATTTTTGTTCAAATTGTGGTTCAGTATTGATACACAAGATGAAATTGTTCTTCCTGCTTTGTCTTGTTGATTTTGACACGTCAAATTTATGTCTTTGTTTTCAGTGTTCTGAGTTCCTTCATTGATTGTTTGTTAAGACAATGCTAATTCTTAAAAAAGAAGTTATTGTCTCCAGAACTGTTCCAAACAAACCACTAGTATTTGTGTTATTGACAAACTTAAAAGTTTTTCAAAATTTACTATTGGTAAGAACTATAGTATTTTGTTCCAATGCTTCTTTTAGACTGCATTTCTTGATAAATTTTAATGCATTTTATTTTTTTCACATCCTGCATATCTTTTACCACAGTAAATTTAATTTGAATAAAAAACTGTTCTTTTTTTTAGCTGTATTTGTTTGCATTTTGTTGTTGAAGTGAGATGTTTTTGCGATGTCATCACAAGTGTTTTTTACAGTTTCTGGTGCTGGCTGCTCTTGAGTGTTGCTAAGAAGAAAAAACCTAGGGGGACATAAATTGCCTGCCTAATTTGCAACTCTCTCCAAGGCGAGAGAGAGAAGAGCTAATAAAGAACGGAATAGAAAAACAATTTATCTGTGGTGTCAAATATAATGAATGCATTTGTAATCGTGGTTTAAAGGAGAAGAGGGGGAAAACAACAGAGCCTCTTCCCCCCTCCCCACCGTAATGTAGAATTTGTTAGAAGCTCTCTTTTTGGGGGAGGGGGAAGAACAATAAATTCAACACAACAAATATCATTATTTAAAGCATCTTTCACAGGTTATTGTTTTGGGTCTTATACTCTCTGGTCCACATGTCAAAAGCATGATAGATCACAGTTCGCATTGCGGAACACTGAGAGATATGCAGGAATTGTGTCCATGAGGTTTTGGTAGGTATCAGCAGGGATGTGAAGCCATGCTGACTTCAGTGCCATGGGCAGCTGTACAAGGTTTCTCTATTAAGGATCTGTGGTGGAAACAGCCCAATCAAGGCGGTCCTACAGATTTTCTGCCAGTTTTTCTAGTAGCCAGTGAAGTACAATAAACTCATCCTCATGCTTTTCGAACCATACACGTAAACTGCGAGCTGTGTGACATATTGCATTGTCCAACTGGCAGATGTCATTGTGTCGAGGAAAAACAAATTACAAGCAGGAGTGGACATGATTCCCAAGGATAGATGCAACTTATGTTGATCCATTGTGCCTTCCAGAATGAGAGCTAACCTAGCGAATGCCCACTGAACTGGACCCATCTGATAATTGTGGCAAGGATGGCCATCTGTCTGACGGAACATAAAAAGTTTTATCTGAAACGGCCACCCAGTGGACATGCAGTTGAGGTATTGGCTTGCAGATTCCAGCCTTCATCACAGTGAACAGCTGTTGCATGGTTACATGAACAAGGTGCCTTCTGTGAAGGCCCACATGCAGCAACATTTGCTGTACACTCATTGAGGAGATACTGTTGGTACCCTCTGGGCAGGCTGTCAGTCAGTTATCAGTTGCCTGTCTGGGTTTGGATAGTGCAATTTTATCATGCACAGTGTACTTTAGCCATAGCAGCACGTGAACAGTTTACAGACTTAACAGTTTGCCCGAAAGCCAGTGATGATGCCTTTATAGAATCAAATAAATTGCTCTGTCTTCACAGTACAACACCTACACTGTTTTCCCTTCCCCCTACACACATATACCCTTCACTGGTGGTGCTGCCACCTGCTGCCTGTGAGTGGTTGTTGCACATTGTCATCGAGCATAGGAAGTGGTCACATTAATGTGAATTGACCATGTATTAATGACATTTAGGTTACACCTGCTAATTTTACTGAACCGTCAGTTGAATAAGTTGTGATTACAAAATAGATTACAAAATAAAAGAACGAAGAGAAGCCAACCTCTGGGAAGATCAGTTGGTGTTCCAGAGAAATGTAAGAACACTTGAGGCAATACTGATTGTATGGCTTATCTTGGAAGACAGATGTAAGAAAGATAAAACTGTTTATAGCATTTGTGGACTTTGAAAGCTTTTGGCAGTGTTTCCTGAAATGTACTCTTTGAAATTATTAACATAGTAGTAGTGAAATACAAGGAGCAAAAAGTTAACTTACGCATAAAGCAGACTCAGTTATAAGAGTTGATGAGCATAAAAGGACAGCAATAGTTTAGAAGGAAGTGAGACACAATAGTAGTCTCTTCCCAATGTTATTCAATCTCTACACTGAGCAAGCAGTAAAGGAAATCACGGAGAAATTTGGAGAGGGAATTAAAGTTGAGGGAGACGTAATAAAAAGTTTGCTATGACATCGCAATTCTGCCAGGCAGCAAAGGTCTTGGTATAGCGTATGAATGAAATGGATAAGTTTTGGAAAGAGGTTATAAGATGAATATCAACAAGTGTAACACAGGGGTAGAGGAATGTGGTCAAATTAGGGGAGGCTGATAGAATTCGATTTGAAAATGGAGACACCACAAGTAGTCACTGTGTTTTGCTGTTTGGATAGCAAAAAGTTGACAGACTGACTAAGAAGAAAAGTGTTTCCTAAAAAGAGACATTTATTTACATCATATATAAATTTAAGTGTTAGTAACTATCTTCTGAAAGTATTTGTCTGAAGGGTAGCTTTATATAGAACTCAAACAGAGATCATAAGCAGTTTAAGAGAAGAAGAGACTAGAAGTTTTTAAAATGTGTTGCTACCAAATAATGTTCAAAATTGGCTGGGTAGATTGAATAGCAAATAGTTTAAGTATATAATGAAACTTGGGTAAAAAGAAACCTGTGGCACAACTTGACTAAAAGAAAGGATTCGATGGTAGGACACATCCCGCGAGACATCAAGGGATTGTCAGTTCACTAATTGGAGGGGGGGGGGGGGGGGGGGGCAGAGAGGGAGACCGAGATCTGGGAGTAAGGTCGGCATTACAATAGTGTATTTCTTTGTCAAAGCTGAAATGTCAAAAATTTATGTGAAAGAAATTTGTTGGTACAATACAGAACTTTGTGAAATCTCACCTGTTGTAAAAGAAATGTGATCAAATGTAGAGCCTCACCGCAGATTTGATCATAAGTCATCCGTCTTCTGTTCACTGCAATGTGAAATGTAACAACTTGGAACATTCTTATTAATTGTATTTCGATGGGTAGGTGGAATATGCTGCAAGCAACTTCAGGTCTACAGTCACCGCTGTGAGCTGTCCACCTCTACATGTGGAAACATCCAGAAGCTTTTCAGTAATTCAATTATTCAAAAATAAAAATAGTAATAGTTCTTATTCCACATATTCCCTCTTCAGTGTGTTATAAATCACATCACATGTTTATTGAATTATTATAGTTAACGTGCAATGTGATATTTGAGTGCTGTGTTGTAAAATAGAGTAGCTCTCTCCTGTATCAAAAAATCGCACTGTCACAGTTTGCCTGTCTTCTGCACATACAGCATTTCTCAAGAGAGTATTCTGTTTTGTAATATGAGAAGGCACTTTACTGAGTAAATACTGAAACACATTCTCATACATTCGTAACTAATTTTGTATACAGGGCTGAGAAAAATTGTCACAGAATTTTAACCCTAGATAGCTGATGACAGTAGCAACCAAAATTACTAATGTTGTTTATGTTGACGATGCACAATTTTTAAACTAAGGAAACTTGGCGCCACGTGTTCCAATTGGCCGTGAGATTTCCCTTTTGCTGGATGCTCTGGACAATGCATGATTGCAAATGCTCTGCCTGCCGGAGATCATGATGTCTCAGAGATGGCCTGCATGCTCACATTTAGAACTGTGGCATTGCCACAAGTTTTTTGTGTCCTTCCACAGTACGAACTATTTAACGGGATAACACCTTTTGGTTGTTAAACCAATTATTAGCTAATACAATGACACCAGTCATTGTTATAGTGCAGTATAAAAGTGGCTGCACTGGAGCGGCTTCTTGCTGAGCCATTTAGCAATTCATTAGTTGTGCAGAATAAAATTTCATCCTGAAAAGTGCTGAAACTTACATCACTTATAGTTTTGGAGTCCTTTTTTAAGTCATACTTTTAATAGTTACATAAAGTGTGAGACATCATCATCATCATCAAATGCAGTTGCAAAGTCTGAAAGTTATGTGACAAAGTAGTTCAGTTAGAACTGATTGACTAGTAACGAGAAAGAAAAGCCATCTGTTATCAGGAGTTCCATTTCCAGTTTTTTATTTATTTGACATGTGCAAAAACTTTGCTGGTAGTAGAGCATCAAAAAAATTATATTAAAAAAAAAAAAACAGATGACAGACAAAATGAATTAACATTGAACATCTGGTGCGCAGGAAAAAGTAAGTAAGTGTAAAAACACTGATTCCTTAAGAACAGGAAAACTGCTGGGCTGACTTTACTACAAGGATAGAGGAAGACTGTCCGACATGTAGGAAATTATTATACAAAATACTAAAGAGTAAGTGAAATGAATATATAAATATCCTTGCTCTGGAAACAAATGACGGTAACTTAATATGAACAGAGGAAGAGATAAGGGATGAAATGAAAAAGTATTTCAACATGCTGCTAAATGGAGATGGGGGACACAGCCTTCAATGACTGTAGAGTAATTAATGAAGTCCATACCAACAGACCCCCTTTAACATGGCATGAGGTAGAAACAGCATTAAAGAGCATGCAGAATGGAAAGTTGACAGGCTTTGATGGTCTTAGATCAGGCATGACAAAGGCAGCTGAAATATTATGCTTAAATTGGCTTTATATTTTATCAGTGATTTGGGAAGAAAACAAAATTCTAGGAGACTGCAGTAAAGGAGTTGTCATCCCTGTGTTCAAAAATGGCAATCTATAAAAATGTGAAAATTACAAAAGCATCACACTGTTGTCACCCATGCTGAAGCTGATAAAAATAAGATTTAGAAAGGAGGTAGAGCCCTTGCTTGAGGAAGAACAACTTGGATTCAGGAAAGACTGAGGTACCATGGATCTTATATTTGCAGTAAGAAAGCTGAGAGAAAAGTACTGGGATTATAGAAGATATCTTGTGATTGCATTTGGAGACATTGAGACAACATATGACAGTGTTCCGCGAAACAAGATATGGGAATGTTTGGAAGACCTAAGTATCTAATTCATAAAGCTATACCAAAAGAGTTACAGTGTGTCCAGACAGGCAACAGATAATCAGAATGGTTTGAAACAGACAGAGGTGTCCAACAAGGAAGTGTCCTATTACCACTCATGTTTGTAGTAGTTATGGACTAATCATAAAATCTAGCAAGAAAATAGGCAGCGAACCAAATGCTCTGGTTTTTGCTGCTCATTTGATGGTTTTTTAATTGAACTGAATTTTATTTGATCCTGTAAGATTACATTGTGTACAGTAAATGTATGTGTAATATAGGACATGTCAAAGTATTAACATTCATTATCACTTATTTTTCTACACCTTTAGCTTGCATTTTTACATAATTGATAATGAATAACAATATATACAAATTTAATGGCATAAGTATTCTGCAACACTGTAAAACTCTTTTTCTATGAGATAGTCTTTAAGTTTCTTTGGAAAGTCATTGTGAAGTACACTATCTTGCAGGTTTTAGGCAGACTTCTTAGTAGTCTGATACCAGAGTACTGGGGTCCTTTTTCTAGCATTGCCAGTCGATGGGGTATGCTCCGTACTTCATTCTCCCTTCTTGTATTGTAGGTGTATACACTAACCCTTTTTTCTAAAAAAAAAAATCCTGTCCTCACTACCTTTTGTGATGTACATTATTGTTTAGTATATATACAACAATGAAAAAGTTAAGATACCTAAATTCTTGAAACAGTTTCTGCACATTTCAGAGGTCTTTCTTCTTAAAATGGTCCTAATTGCTCTTTTTTTGTGAACACTCGTTTTGTCTCTTGTTTGTTTGAGTTTCCCCCCAGTCACTCCATACTGTAAGTATGGTTCGAAAAGTCCATGATACACTGTACACAGAATGTTCTTGTGTGAATACTGTGATAGCTGCATCATTAAGAATGTGACAGAGCTCGGTTTCTTACAGATATTATTACTATGGTTTTTTTCCGTTTCAGTTCATTATCCACTAGAATACTTAAGAATCTAGCAGATTCTACTTCTTCCAGCCTTGTTCCATCAACCTCTAAATCCATGTCAACAGCATTTTCCTTGCTTTTAAACACTGTATATATAGTTTTTTTTTTTTTAGATTTATAACTAGTTCATTTTCTAACAGCCATTGAGCTGTGACATTTGCAGATATGTGTGCACTTATCTCAAGCTGTTGCATATTTTGGTCACTATTTAGTATTGTCATGTCATGAGCATACAATATTTTCTTTTCTTCCTCCTCAACACCTATATCATTAACAAACACATTAAATAACAATGGCCCCATTACCGAACCCTGCGGCACTCCATATTTGATGAGTTTGGCTTCTGATTAGTATGAGTTTCCTAATGATACATACTGCTTGCGGTTGCCCAAGTATGATTTTATCCATTCACCTGGTTGCCCTCGAATGCCATAGTTGCTTAATTTTTGCATCAGCATTTCATGGTCAGTGGTGTCAAATGCTTTTGAAAGATCCAGAAACATTGCAGAGACAACCCTTTTCTCATCTAAGGGCTGTAAAATGTATTCTGTTAGACTGGCAATTGCTGATTATGTAGATTTTCCCTTTCTGAAACCATGTTGTGAGGGTATGAGAATGTTATGTTTGTCCAAATAGTTAAGTAATCTGGTATACATAAGCATTTCTAGGATTTTTGAGAAACCTCATATCAGTGAAACTGGTCTGTAGTTGTTGGGATCATCCTTATACCCTTTCTTGTATACTGGCACTACCTTCGTTATCTTCAGTTCTTCTGGAAAAATTGCATCTCTGAAAGAACAGTTTGCTATGTTCAGCAGTAGTGTTATCATCTCCTCACTTACCAGCTTTATTACATGATTTGATATTTCGTCATCACCAGCTGATTTCTTGGACTTCAGTTTCTGTATAGTTTTCTGCAATTCATCTTCTGTGACTGGTCTTATGAACACAGTACTGCATGATCTTTTTGGTACCTTAATATCCTTCTGTTTTTGACTATTTCTTTCCAATTTTAAGTTTTCTATGACACTGATAGTTATTATTCAGTATGTTTGTCATTTCCATACCATCTGTGACCACTGTGTTGTCTGTTTTAATTGACCTAATACCTTCTTCTTTGTTTGACCCATCTTTTTCCTTTCTTTCAGCATTGATAGCATTCCAAGGTGCCTTTGACTTTTTTTTATGGTGGTGTCAATTGCTCTTGCTTTGGCTTGTCTTATTCTTTTTTCTATACTTCTTTTTTAACATTCTTCTTTTTTAACATTTTATAGCTTTCAGCTTCGCCCATCCATCTTACGTCCTGAAGCTTCCTTCGCGGTTCTAGTATTTCACTGGTAATCCACTGTGTTTGATCTTGCTACCTTTCTTGTCTCTTTACTTTGGGAAATGCTACATTAAAATGGTACTCAATTGTTGAAATAAATGCATCATATTTTTCATTTACACTCTGGGCCTGTAGGGTTTCATCCAAGGTTTCCTTACTTAACATTGTTCTAAAGATGTTGATATTTTGTTCAATGATGACCCTAATTTCTTTGGTTGTCAGTTTGGTTCTGATACTGTGTCATTACTTCTGCAAAAGCTGATTAGTTGTCCATGATGATCAGATATTTCTGTATGAACTACATGTGACTCATAGTTACACATATTAGTAATTATGTTGTCAATAACTGTCATTAGATTAGATTAGATAAGTTTTTAGTTCCATAGATCCGTGTTGAGGAGATCCTCGTGGAAGTGGAACATGTCACTTTTTTTAAAGCTGAAATAACAATACTAATAGTATAAATATATACAACACATCATTTGTTTCTATTAAAAAATTCGTCAGTGGAGTTGCAGGAGTTGGGCACTAGTAAGTCTTTCAGGCTCCTTTTAAACTGATCTTTATTTGTAACTAAATTTTTTATGTTTGCTGGCAAATTATTGAAGATGAGTGTTCCTGAGTAGTGGACCCCTTTTTGAACTAAAGTAAGTGCCTTTAAATCCTTGTGCAGATCATTTTTGTTCTTGGTATTGTATGTATGAACTGAACTGTTTGTTGGAAAAAGAGATATATTGTTTAGGTCAAATTTCATTAAGGAGTAAATATACTGAGAGGCAGTAGTTAGTATACCCAGTTCTTTGAAGAACTTTCCTTAAGGGGAAAAAATGTAAGTCTTTTCACTCCCAGGATTGGAATGACTCCTTACCCTTTCCCTTAAAACCCACATCCTTTCGTCTTTCCCTCTCCTTCCCTCTTTCCTGAAGAAGCAACCATCGGTTGCGAAAGCTAGAAATTCTGTGTGTGTGTGTTTTATTTATTGTGCCTGTCTACCGGCACTTTCCCGCTTGGTAAGTCTTGGAATTTTTGTTTTTAATATATTTTTCCCATGTGGAAGTTTCTTTCTATATATATATAAAAAGAAACTTCCACATGGGAAAAATACATTAAAAACAAAGATTCCAAGACTTCCCAAGTGGGAAAGCGCCAGTAGACCGGCACAATATATATATATAATTTCTGCTTCTAATTTTTTATTACCAAAGTATTGAATGTTTTGATGAAGTTCTATTATGTAATTTTTCTTTTGTTGGTTTATATGGTATGGGGAGAGACAGAAGCTGAAGCACAGAAGAAAGTTAATGGTTGGAACAACACATTCAAAAATTTCAGACTAAAAAAAGGTAAAACAAAGACAGTAAGAATGACCATCAACAGGCAAGGAACAACCTCAAATATACTAATAGGAGGAGTCAAAGTAGAAGCTGTTTCCCATTTGAAGTACATAGGAAGCATGACCTCAAAAGACAACATCATTAACCCGGAAGTACTCAGCAAGACACAGAAAGCATCCAATTTTCACAGTCAAATGAAATCGTCTCTGCGACAATAAAAAATACATATGCCTTAGAAACATGTATCCTACTAAACAAAGACCTCAGCAGAATTCAGGCAACAGAAATGAGATTCATTAGAACTTTGAATCAAACAACAATAAAGGACAAAATCAGAAATGAGGTGAATAGAAAAGTAGCTGGTGTTGAGGTTCCTGTTACCAGTGCCATAAAGAAGCACAGCCTTCAGTGGTATGGACACAATGCGAATGAACAGCAAAAGACCTGCCAAAAAGTATTTCAACCTTACCTAATAGGGAGAAGGCCGTGGGAAAGACCATGAAAACACTGAATAGGGACTGTAAGATCAAACGTGGAGGAGGCATTGTGAAGGCTAGTGCAGGGTTGACTCACGTGACTGACAGCAGAGGAGAATTATGTAGGAATTTTACAAAGGAAGATGAGATAGTGATAGTGGGTGGAGCAGGGAACAGCCTTGGTAAGGACGAGGAATATGATGTAGATGGTGACCTGGTAAAGACAGATACTCAAACTGGTGGTACTAAAGTGCATTTCATGCAACTGTTTCAGCATCATGATCGTCCTCATCTTAATGGGGCTGTTAGGCGTGTTAACATGGGGCTGGAGAAGGCACTGAAGTCAGAGGGCATGGCTCACATATCAGTGGTGCCAGTTGAGTCTATCAGTAGATCGGGTTTCACTAGGCATGGCGTGCGCCTCAGTAGGTATGGGAAGAAGAGCCTGGAAAAGCTTATAGGTGACAGTGTAGTGGGTGGTGGTGGTGGTGGTGGTATCACTTTTGGAAAAATTCCTGTAGTAGTTGGTGTTAGAGCTGCATCTTTCTTAGATTAAAGTCGGCTGATATGTGTGCCTGCTTAAAGGAAGTCCCTCTGACTACAGGCTCACCTCCAGAGGACACCATGTTTTCAAGTAGAGAAGGAATTAACATATTTCATCAAAATATAAGAGGTATTGGAGACAAAGTTAGTGAACTGCTTATAGATGTTGACTCTGAAATTATTGGTATATCAGAGCACCCATTAAATAATTTCACAATTCAGAGGCTTCCTTTACCAGGATACAGATTAGCTGGCTGTTTTTCAAGGAGTTCCTTGTGGGGCGGGCGAGTGGCTATGTATGTAAAAAAACAGTATTCCACTTGAGTCCATAGATGTATCACAGCACTGCACTCAACAGATATTTTAATGTTATGCAGGGGCAGTTGAATTTAGTGAAACAACTTTTTTAATTGCTGTTGTTTATAGGTCCCCTAACTCTGACGTCAGAGGATTTCTGCTCAAGCTAGAGAGGGTTCTTGTTTCAATTTGTAGGAAGTACCAGAAAATAGTTTTATGTGGTGGCTTCGATATAAATTTTGTATATGATGGTGCAAGAAAAAGGATGTTGTAGATCTCCTAAATTCATATGATCTGATGCAGACTGTTTTTCCCAACCAGGGTGCAGGGGAACAGCAGCACAGCCATAGACAATATTTTTATTCAGTCTTCATTACTTGATGGGCATTTTGGATAGTAAAAGGTTGAATGGCCTTTCAGACCATGCTGCACAATTTAACACTTAAAGGCTTTAGTACTCAAACAAATACCACAATTAATTACAAACTACATAGGAAAGTTAATGCAACAGTAATAGAGTGTTTTTTTTTTAACCTTGTCAAGGAACAAGAGTGGCAGGATGTTTATAGTGCTGATAACATAGATGATAAATATAATGCTTCCCTTAACACATTTCTCATGTTCTTTGAGAGTTGCTTTTCATTAGAATGTTCAAAATGGGGTATTAGTAGTAATGACTAACTAGTGGGATAAGGATATCACATAGAACAAAGCAGGAATTATATCAAAGTGTTAGAAGCAGTCACGATTAAGTTACAGTAGCCCATTACAAACAGTATTGTAAGATGCTTAAAAATGTTATTAGGAAGGCAAAGAGTGTGTGTTATGCAAATAGAATAGCTAATTCACAGAATAAAATTAAAACCATTTGGTCAGTTGTGAAGGAAGTGTCTGGTCAGCAGCACAAGGTCGACAATATGAAGTCGGTTCTTAGTAAAAATATTTCTGTTAGTGATAAATCAGATATATTTGCAGTATTTAACCATCTTTTTCTGAGCATTGCTGGTGAATTAAATAAAAATTTAGTTTCTACAGGGAATCATATAGCTTTTATAAATGTCGCTCCGAAATTGATGTCTGAAATACTCCTCTGTGATACAGACAAGAGGGAGATTGAGTCAATAATTTAAGACTAAGGACTCTCGTGGTTACGTTGGAGTGACTAGCAGAATATTAAAGCACTACACTGCACATGTTAACCCTGTATTTAGCCATATTTGTAATTTTTCCATAACGAAGGGTCAGTTTCCTGAACGATTAAAATACTCAGTAGTAAAGCCGCTTTATAAAAAGGGAGAAAGGGATAATGTAGATAATTTTAGACCTATTTCTATGCCATCAATGTTTGCTAAAGTTATTGAAAAGGATAATTGCTCATTTTACATTACACAATTTGCTATTAAATGTAAAGTTCAGCTTTAGAAGTTGTTTAACAACTGAAAATGCTATATTCTCTTTTCTCTGTGAAGTACTGGATGGGTTGAACAAAAGGATTCAAACGCTAGGCATATTTTTTGATTTAACTAAGGTGTTTGATTGTGTTGATCACCAAGTATTGCTCCAGACGCTGGACCATTACGGAATACGGTGAATAACTCACAATTAGCTCATCTCTTACTTTAGCAACAGACAGCAAAATGTCAATATTCACTATGTTTACAATGGCTGTGATGTGGGGTACGGTCAAGTGGGGGGTGCCCCAGGGTTCAGTGTTGGGGCCACTCCTGTTCCTTATTTATATAAATGATATGCCCTCTAGTATTACGGGTAACTCTAAAGTATTTCTGTTTGCTGATGACACTAGCTTGGTAGTGAAGGATGTTGTGTGCAACATTGGCTTGGTTTCAAATAGTGCAGTTCATGACCTAAGTTCATCCCTTGTAGAAAATAAACTAACACTAAATCACAGTAAGACTCAGTTTTTACAGTTTCTAACACACAATTCAACAAAACCTGACGTTTTAATTTCACAGAATGAGCATGTAATTAGTGAAACTGAACAGTTCAAATTTGTAGGTGTTCAGATAGATAGTAAGCTATCATGGATAGCGCACATTCAGGATCTTGTTCCAAGACTTGATATTGCCATTTTTACTGTTGTTGTTGTTGTTGTTGTTGCTGTTGTTGTCTTCAGTCCTGAGACTGGTTTGTTGCAGCTCTCCATGCTACTCTGTCCTGTGCAAGCTTCTCAATCTCCCAGTACCTACTGCAACCTACATCCTTCTGAATCTGCTTAGTGTATGCATCTCTTGGTCTCCCTCTATGATTTTTACACTCCACGCTGCCCTCCAATGCTAAATTTGTGATCCCTTGATGCCTTAGGACATGTCCTACCAACCGATCCCTTCTTCTAGTCAAGTTGTGCCACAAACTTCTCTTCTCCCCAATCCTATTCAATACCTCCTCATTAGTTATGTGATCTATCCACCTTATCTTCAGCATTCTTCTGTAGCACCACATTTCAAAAGCTTCTATTCTCTTCTTGTCTAAACTAGTTATTGTCCATGTTTCACTTCCATACATGGCTACACTCCATACAAATACTTTCAGAAACTAATTCCTGATACATAAATCTATATTCGATGTTAACAAATTTCTTCTCTTCAGAAACGCTTTCCTTGCCATTGCCAGTCTAGATTTTATATCCTCTCTACTTCGACCATCATCAGTTATTTTGCTCCCCAAATAGCACACCTCCTTTACTACTTTAAGTGTCTCATTTCCTAAGCTAATTCCCTCATCATCACCCGATTTAATTTGACTACATTCCATTATCCTCATTTTGCTTTTGTTGACGTTTATCTTATATCCTCCTTTGAAGACACTGTCCATTCCGTTCAACTGCTCTTCCAGGTCCTTTGCTGTGTCTAACAGAATTACAATGTCATCGGCAAACCTCAAACTTTTTACTTCTTCTCCATGAATTTTAATACCTACTCTGAATTTTTCTTTTGTTTCCTTTACTGCTTGCTCAATATACAGATTGAATAAGATCGGGGAGAGGCTACAAACTTGTCTCACTCCCTTCCCAACCACGGCTTCCCTTTCATGCCCCTTGACTCCTATAACTGCCATCTTGTTTCTGTAGAAATTGTAAATAGCCTTTCGCTCCCTTTATTTTACCCCTGCCACCTTCAGAATTTGTAAGAGAGTATTCCAGTCAACATTGTCAAAAGCTTTCTCTAAGTCTACAAATGCTAGAAATGTAGGTTTGCCTTTTCTTAATCTTTCTTCTAAAATAAGTCGTAAGGTCAGTATTGCCTCACATGTTCCAACATTTCTACGGAATCCAAACTGATCCTCCCCGAGGTCCGCATCTACCAGTTTTTCCATTTGTCTGTAAAGAATTCGCATTAGTATTTTGCAGCTGTGACTTATTAAATTGATAGTTCGGTAATTTTTACTATACGAACGATATCAAAAGTGAGTGATCGTACAACACGAAAATTAGTCTACTTTGCTATTTTCATTCGCTGATGTCATATGGTATTATATTTTGGGGTAACTTTTCCCAGTCTAAAAGTATTTTTTTTGTCTCGGGAATGGGCGGTTCAGGCAATAAGTGGTGTAAGTTACGAACCTCTTGTCGACCCCTGTTAACGAGTCTGGGTATTTTGACATTCGCCTCTCAATATATCTATTCCTTACTGTCGTTTCTTGTTAACAATATTAGCTTATTTGCAAGAATAAGCAGCTTTCACTCACTTAATACTCGGCAAAAATCAAACCTACATTTGGATCGGACTTCCTTAACACTTGTGCAGAAAGGTATGCAGTATACTGGTGCATCCATTTACAATAAGCCACCACCCGAATTCAAAACTTTTTGCAGTAATCCCCGCGCTTTCAAATCGAAACTGAAGAGTTTCCTCATGGGTCACGGCTTCTATTCTGTCAAGAAGTTCCTCGAAAAATTAAGCTGATTCTTGTTGTATTGTTGATTGTGTTTACTTAAACTTGTCGACTGACTTTTTTTCAGGTTCATAGACATTTATTTTTTTTCTGTTATTACTTTTATGTTGTAATTTCATGTACTGACACGTTCCATGACCTTGGAGATTTGCTCCTCAATTTGGTCCAATGGAACTTGACATGTAAATAAAATAAAAATAAATGACACAAATGGGAAGATGTCCTGTAACAGAATAGAAGGAGATGGCAAGCACTTGTACACCACACCCAGGAAACTGGAGTTTGAAAACGATGATGATGAAGGCTGCATAGTCATGTTGTGGTAAAATAAGAAAAAGTGATACTATAGTGCCGGGTTAGAAATGAAATAAAAAATAAGTTATAGTGTCAGAAGAATGTTACAGAATTTGGTATGACTGCAATATACATGGGGTAGTTGATCAGAAATCAGTTTGACATATTAAAATTTGACCAGAAAATTAGTTTACAGTTTGGTAGTATTACCAAGAAAATCGTAAGTCATTAGATAAAACAGTACTGATTACCATAGTAGTATATCGTGGGGAAAAAAGATTGACATTTTAATGCACAGTTTTTGTAGGGAAAGCTAATATAGCAAATCACCAATGAATAGTTCTTATTATGGAAGATCAATAACTGCTTCACATAGTAGTTAACAGTATTTTTAGTCAGTCAGAAAATTATGTAAACTCCATTAAGCATGCTGCTGAATGTAACATCTCCCAAGGAGAAACATTAATAGACAAAAATGAGATGAAAGATAGCATTTTGAGATTTCTTTTTTAAATCCATCCCTTGAAAAGGTCTACTATAATTGCTTTGTAATCAACAATCAATGTACAAATCAATATTTTTAACCCCATAGGTGAAATTTTCAGGAACAATGGTAAAGGAAGAGCAATAAGCTCTTGCAGAAAAATGGGAAAGTCCCTACAGAACTATATTCTAGAAAGAGAAATCCCTTTCCACCAAAGCCAAACTTCACCACTTCCCCTTGGCCATTCTCTGAAAAGCATTGTATATGTTTGAGTCATCATCAGTAATGTCATCTAGGAAATGGAATGACAGATGATGTAGAAAATATTTGCATCCAAGATGGTAAACACAAAAAAGGTCACTCCCAAGAGACAAAATGATAATACTAAGTAAGGCTGTCATTAGCCTTGTTAATGGCTTTTGATGAAGAAGAGTGTCCATGAGTTCCTGCAGGTATTTCACATCTGGCAGACTCTGTTCATTGATGATTAGAACCCTTGCAGCTACCAAATTGCAGGGATGCTGAGCACTGTGTTTCACCCGCTACTCCAAAGAGTTCCAGACCTTTCCTATGGTATTAAAGCCAGGTGGTGCAGTAGGTTGCCTGAGTGTTCGTTGAACCAGTAACAAAGCTGTTTTCATCTTGAAAGCATACTCATCCAAAACATCTACAAGAAAGGGTAATGCTTGGACACAGAATGTTGAAGCAAACACCCTTCTTCACTTTCATGGTAACCTGAAGGAGTGGGCCCAAATCATAGTCTGAAAAACACTCTCAAACATTACTGAACCACAGCTAGCATGAGCTACTCCCTCCACACAGCGCCGATAGATTAAATGACTCATTTAGCCATCGGTGCACTTGACACCAAGACGTAAAATAGAGACTTTGTCAGATAAAGCTACATCCCTCCATTCTCTGTTCGGCCAGCCCTTTGAAGATGTGTAGTTAGTGTGACTGAGCAATGGTCTTTTGAAAGGTACGTACTGCATGTGTCCTCTCTGGTCCAGTTCTGTTAGCATATTTTTACAACCATTGTTCTTACACTATGTTTCATGGCCACAAGTAGTATAATATCCCTTGTACACACGGACAGTCTGTGTTTATGGAGCAACAAATTTGGCAACTTCTTTCACAGAGTGGTCATGACCACATCCAAAAATAATTCATTTATGTCATTCTGTTATTCTCCCTGCTGTGACCCAGGGCACACCACAGTGTCTCTTTTGAACTAATATTTGTCTTCTTCTCTTTTATTTTAAAGTCAATTAATTCATAGACATCAGGTTCCTGGGACACTCAACATACCTATGAATGATATTTGAATTCATTATATTCAGTATTTTTACTTATGTCATTCCAGTTTTTTCAGGTGCAGGAGTATTATCTATTTAACGTGCTTTACATAAAATCTACTGAATTCTCTTCTATTTAATTTTTAATAAGTCTTCTCACATGTATGTTTGTTTGCTGTTTGATACACCGATAAATTCCTCTGTGGCTGTATGCAGTACAAAGGAGGAATGTTTTTTTCAGTTGTTCAAAATTTAGATTCTTGTAGTTGCAAATCAAGCTTCTTGCCATGCATGGCATGTTGAAATGAGTTTGTCAAAAATAAATATTTGCTGTTGTTATAGGCTGTTGAAAACAATTACTTTTATTTTTGGACAGCTCTGTGTTTGCTCTCAGCTAGTTAAAACAAAAATCAATAAATGTAAATTGTGCTTTGCTTCTGAGAGAACTGAAGGAAGAATAACAATGTAAGGTGTCATTCACAGCGATGATGCAAGAGAGTTATCTAAAAGAAGAAAAAAAGAGTAGGCAAACACTTAACTGCCAGAGCAAACTATACAAATAATTTAGTGGTTTTCACAACAGCATTAACTCGTGATTATTGCTCAGTTTGAGCCCGCATTGTCAGGGAGGAGGACCAGCAAGAAAGAAAGAAAGAAAAACTATTTCGCAAAATACATCACAAGGAAAAAGAGGTGGCCAAACAGTAAGTGCATGTGCTGCAACATTTCAAGCTGTATCAGGAATGTCCAAAGACAGACTCTAAGAAGGAAAAATATCTCAAGACAAACAATCAATTAATAACAAACCACAGATTGCACAAACTTTGTGCAAAAAAGTTCTATATAGTAATGAAGCAGGAAAATCGAAATTGCCTTAAAAATCTTTTATGAGCTGTATAAGGATAAGACAGATTTCTACTCACCATAAAGATGAAACACAATTGAAGACAGGCACAACTAAAAGACAGTTAAACATTTAGCTTTTGGCCAAATGCAGCTCGGACCAGGATGCAACTGTTCCATAGAATGGAAGCAGCAATCTGGAGGGGATAGGAAAGGGGAAGGGAATGCAAGGTACAGATGGAGGGAGAGAAGAGGGCTGTCTGGCAAAGCACACTGTGATTAGATTGCCAACACATGCAGCATCAGGAGAGGAGAGGGAAGGGGAAATATGGATGGGTACACTGCACAGGGCTGCACACAGAGTATGATACATGAGGTGGTGATAGGACAGAGGGGGCAGAAATTATTGGACGCAGGGTGTGGAGACAATGGGTTGCCGTAGGTTTAGACCATGATAATTTCAGGAGTGGAGAATCTCTTGTAAGGATAACTCCCATCATCCCAGTTCATAAAAGCTGGTGGTGTAGAGGAGGATTCGGATGGTGGAGTTGTGAAGCAGCCATTGAAATCAATCATCTTGTGTTCAGCTCTTTGTGCCACATGGTGGTCTACTTTGGTGGTCTACTTTGGTGGTGGCTGTTCATCCTGGCAGACAGCTGGTTGGTAGTCATACCAGTATAAAAATCTGTGCAGTGATTGTAGCAGAGTATGTATGTGACATGGCTGCTTTTGCATGTGGCCTTGCCTCTGATAGGGTACAAGAAGACTGTGACGGGAATAGAATAGGAAGTGCTGGGTGGGTAGACTGGGCAGAACTTGCACCTGGGTCTTCCATAGGGATATGATCACTGTGGCAAGGGATTGGGATTGGCCGATGGAACAACACTTTAGATAAGATGGGAAGGATCTTGGGTAGGATTTCATTAATTTGAAGGCATGATGGTAGGTAATCGAAGCCCTGAAAAAGGATTTGTTTCAGCTGATTCAGTCCAGGGTGGTATTGGGTGACAAATGGAATACTCCTTTGCTGCCGGTTTTTGGTGGTGGTGGGATGATTGATGGTGTGCAGATAACTGCACAGGAGATCTGTTTGGAAACTAAGTCTTGAGATATAGTGCCCGTCTGTGAAGACCTTGGTGAGACCCTCATCATATTGGGCAGGGGAGTTCTCACTACAGATACCCTATCTCTGGGTGCTCAGGCTGTATGGGAGGGATTTTTTGCTATGGAAGGGATGACAGCTGTTGAAATGCAGGTACTGATGGTGGTTGGTAGTTCTAATATGGATAGGTGTGTGGATCACATCCAGGAATGTGGCATGCTAGATTGAGGGGGACCAGTTGAAGTGGATGGGAGAGAAGTTGTTGAGATTGTGAAGAAATGAGGATCTGAACAGATTGGGTGTTTGGAAGGCTAGAAAGGTCTCCTCTAAATGGTCCATAAACAGGTTGACATAGGAGTGTGCCATGTGGGTGTTCATGGCTGTGCCACGGACTTTGTTTTTATACGTCCTCTTCAAAGGAGAAGTAGTTATGACTAAGGATAAAGTTAGTAAAGTGTATGAGGAATAAGGTAGTGGATTTAGTGTCTTGAAGGATGTTGGGAAAGATAGTGATCAATAGTGGTAATACCATAAGCAAGAGGCACATTGGTATATAAGGGAGTGACATCAACAGTGACAAGTACGTATCCAGGAGGTGAAGGGATGGGGGTGATGGAGAGTCGATGAAGGAAGTGGATGGTGTCTTTGACATTAGAGGCCAGATTATGGACAATTGGTTGGAGGTGTTGGTCAATAAGGGCCAAAATTTTGTCAGTGGGGTCATAATAACTAGCTAGAGTGTGGTGTCCAGGATTGTTGTGAATTTTGGGCAGCATGTTGAAGGTGGGTGTGTGAGTCTCATAGGGGTGAGGAGGGAAATGGATTCCAGGGAGAGCTCCCGAGAAGGGCCTGAGACTTTAAGCAGGGATTGGAGGCTGTGTTGGACTTCATGGATGTGATCACTGTAGCCATACACAATCTCAAAACAAATCCTGACCTAATCATCTAAACTGCAGACAAAGGGCTCTTCCACCACTGCCATTATGAACCTCGACCACCTGGCTGTAGGCCTCTGCCAAGTATCTGACTCCTCCACCTTGAGAAGCTGAACTTTTGGGAAGATGTTGATAAGAAGACTAAAGCTTACTAATAGTTCCACATTCTCTTTAAACCACCAAACTAAATAATAATAATAATTTATTTAAACTACCAGCTCAATAGGGAATGCTTCACATTTTCGCATGATAGAGTGACTTGTCATATAAACATTGCATATTGTGCTGGCACACCAATTAGTCCCTCATTTAAACTACCAGCTCAGTAGGAAATTTTTCAGTTTCACATGATAATGACTTGTCATAATAAATATTGCATGTTGTGATGGCACACCAAATAGCTCTCCTCTTAATTCTGCTTTATTTGTTAGAACTGAAATAAGGAAACTTGGATCATTTGTTCCAATATAGTCTTCCAGCAGATGTATAATTATCGCTCTAGAATTACCTGATGAAGTTCTATTTCTGTACTCTGCAAGTTATCCCACACTGTATAGCAAAGGGTACTGCTGGTTTCCTTCCCTGTTCTATTCACAACTGATGCTTGGGAAGAACTCCATATGAACTCCAATTTCTTTGATTTACTCATCATGCTAATTTTGTGAGTCATGTAGGAAGAAGTAATATGTTGCTGTACTGTCCTTAGAACATATACTTTCAGAATTTCGACAGTAAATCTCTCTGGGATGTTCATCTTCTCTTCTATTGTCTGCCATTGGAGTCTGTTGAGCTGTTGTGCTTACTAAATGATCCCAAGCTGAAACATGCTACTATTCATTGGATTTTTCTATTAATCAAATGTGATAAGTGTTCCAGACTGATGAGCAAGCTTAAGAAGTGGTCTAGCAAGAGTTTTGTAAGCCTCGTCTTTCGTGAATGAATTGCAATTTTTTAAGATTATTTCAATAAATCTCAGCCTGGTATCTCATTTGTTTCACTTTAGGTCACTTAGGTTACTTCTAGGTATTTTACACTTGTTATTGCTTCCAGTGTTTTATCACCAATAGTATATAATTGAAAAGCAAAGAATCTCTTTGCTTATTTATGCTCAATATGTTAGGTACATTTATTTACATTCAGGGTCAATTTCCAGTCCTGCGTCAACTGTCAATCCTCTGCAACCTACTCATATACAGTAGTATTGTCTGCTAAAACTCTCATGGAGCTTCTAAAATTACCCATAGATCATTTATATATATTGTAAACAGTAATGGCCGTATAACACTCCCTTGTGTTACTCCCAAAGTTACTCTTATGTCTGTAAGTTATGATAGTTAAGAAGAACATGAATTCTGTTTACTCAGCAGCACTGAATCCAGTCATATATCTGGTCCATTATTCTGTAAGCCCATATTTTGTTCACTAAATAGCAGTACTGAACTGCATCAAATGCCTTCCAGAAGTCAAGGAGCTTTGTATCAACTTATGCAATTGATTACGGCTCTCTTGGATGAAAAGGGTGAGATGAGTCCAAGATCTACGTTTGTAGAATCCGTGTGTGTGTGTGTGTGTGTGTGTGTGTGTGTGTGTGTGTGGGTGGGGGTGGGTGTGGGTGTGGGTGTGGGTGGGTGGGTGGGTGGGTGGGTGGGTGGATGTGTACGCGTGTGTGCTACAAATGTGTGAGCATAAAACATGTTTCATAATTCTACAACAGACAGCTATCAGCGGTATAGGCTAATATATGTGCATTTGTCCAATGATACTTGTTGGAAATAGGAATAACATGCACTTTTTTCCAATCACTTGTTGCCCTTTTTTCAATACTCTCACAGGTATCTCATCTGGTCCAGGTGCCTTCCTACTGCTGATAGATTTTTCTACTCCTTGACCACTTTTCTCAGAATCTGCCACATTGAAATTCATGCAATGATTGAGGAGGTGCCATATTGCAACCTTCTGTAGCGATACAATTTCATATGACCAAATTAAGTATTTCAGCTTTATTTATGGTATCTTCAGTTTCCATGCCAGTATAATTACTGGGCGACTGAATAAGAGATTTCAGTGCAGTTACTGACTAAAAAACCTAAAACTTCCTGGGATTATTAGCCACATCAGTTGACAAAGTTTTACTTGCAAATATGTTGAATATTCCTTGTCTTGCTCTCATTATGTTCATTTTGTACTCATTCAGTTTTTCTTTGTGGCTAGCACACTGGACTCGCATTCGGGAGGAGGACAGTTCAATCCTGGGTCCGGTCATCCTAATTTAGGTTTTCCATGATTTTCCTAAATCGTTCCAGGCAAATGCCAGGATGGTTCCTTTGAAAGGGCATGGCCGACTTCCTTCCACGCCCTTCCCTAATCCGATGAGCCCGATGATCTCGCTGTCTGGTCTCCTCCCCCAAAAACAGCCGTTTTTCTTTGTCAACTAGATTTTGCGTCACCGAAACCTGTGACGGGGTTTTCCTTGCTTTCTTAGCAATTTTTTAAACAGCAATTGAACCATAGCGAGTTTTTTCCATCACTCACAATCTAGCACATACTTGTAGTTATAAGGTGTATCATAGAATCCTTCAAATTTTATCCACTTGTGCTTCACCTTGCAAGATGAACAGTGAATGCTCACTATTCAGAGACTGTGCATTTTCTTTCCTGTCATTCTTGCTAAGCCAAAATATTTCCTACTATTGCTAGAATGACTTATAACACCTTTTGTTATTGATGCTGTAAGAGCCTTGTGATTGCTGATGTCCACCTCTAGATAACTCGTTCATAAAGTTTGGGTCTTTTTAATAGGTGATGTAAGATGCCCTCATGTGACAGTTGTCACACTATGTACTCAAAATAATTTTCAGACAATGCACTCAGAAGAATCTCTGTCTCTACCTCAGTTTAAATTGTATGACTCTTCCATTCTGTAGTTGGATAATTATATCTATGATAATCTCATGATCAGGACAATTACTTGTGTTGTTCTCCAAGTTTTTTTAAACACTCTGCCACTACTGCTCCAGAGGCAAAGTTCACTATGGCAATAAATACCCTACCA
Organism: Schistocerca gregaria; assembly: GCF_023897955.1. Classification (NCBI taxonomy): domain Eukaryota; kingdom Metazoa; phylum Arthropoda; class Insecta; order Orthoptera; family Acrididae; genus Schistocerca; species Schistocerca gregaria. The sequence goes on from NC_064921.1 coordinate 729,055,416, forward strand.
CTACAGGTGTTTGTTGTATCCTGAAATACATTCCAATCAGAATTTAGGATTTTGTTGTGTGTCACTTCTGGTTTCCACCGGCTTTCAGTTCCTAATACTATGCAGGAATTATTAAGAAATACTAATTCTAGGGTGTTGCCATGGATGCTCCTCTGGTTTACTGTTACTATTTTTTTTTTTACATTACTATTCTTTTTCCGCTCAACAATAACAAAAGTTCTTGTCCAGCCCACTACAGTAAAGTTCTGAAAATAAATTAGAACAAGACTAAAACAGTATATAAGCAACATATTTTAAAGAAAAATAGTACAGATTAACAATGAAGTCTTAAAAGTAGTTGAGTTTTTGTATTTAGAGCAGTTGAGCACAACTCAATGAATGATGGAAGAAATAAGCAGAAGTGTAAACATGGATTGGTGTGCATTTTGTAAACAAAATACCTTTCAACACTAAGCTTCCAGTGTTTATGAAACAGCAATTGGTGTGCCACCTATTCTGACTTACGACAGTTATTCATGTACTTTCATGTGAAAACAATTGAAAATGTATTTAGGGTTTCTGGTTGAGTGGTAGAGACACGCATGTTGTGGATAATGAGGAGAGACAGGAAAACAATAAAATAAATCAGCAAGCAAACTAAACAATATGATTATGATTAATGAAAATGAAACGAGACTGGGCTGCGTATGTAGCCATGGAAGTGAACAATATACAAACAAATCAAGTTATCATCATATTAAACAAGTTAAGAAAAGATACAGACAATGATCTATTGGTAGGTGGACAGACAACTAGAGAATATGGAGGAAACCATAATACATGATCATTTAAGTGTTATGTCTGTTTGAGTAATTGAATACTTCATTTTCTTTTTAAATTTTGTAAATATGTCTGCTGTGAGGCATATACATACAAATTTTTGCTTTTCAAAAATTTATATAGTTTCATGTACCTGCATTATATTTTCTAAATTTTCCACATCTAATGTTGGAACTGTACACACAGTATATCTTACAGCTTAAATATCATTTGTAGCCCATTTCTATACAAAAGAGTACTGGGTTGTTGAAGAGGGCATAAATGGTTTGAGCTATATTAAGATGGAAATGTACAGTGCAAGGGTGGAGGTTAATAACATTTAGTATTAATGTTTTAGGTAGTTCTGACATTGGCAATTAAACCAATGTAGAAGAGATTTTGTAAATGTTTCACCAGAGTGCACTAAAATATGATAACACAAGTGTCACCATCTAGCCAAAGATTCATGAATGAATAGACCAGATACATGCCACACTGTTATAAGAGGTGATCAATAAGTTTCAATCTGAGGGTGTTGCTGCAGCATATATTCGATGCAGCTCACCTCCTATGTGGTATACAGAGTGCTTCAAACCTTTTGGGTAAAATTGAAGCAGGTGATAGTGGGTCCACAACTGATCCTACTGAGATAGGGAACCAATGGTTGCAAGTGCATATTTATTGTGTTATAGACATACACAGTGTACACTGACATAGCTCATAGACTTCCAGTCTCAATACATGCGTGGCAATGGCACATGAAGTTCTGCTGCACTCTGTCGAAGACCCCTGCTGTGTGTTTTACCAGGAGACAGGCTGCTTGGACTCTAGCAAGTCTTTATCCTTTTCTATGGGTGTTCCATACACCAATGTCTTGACATAAACCCAGAGGAAAAAGTGCAGAGCTGTGAGATCTGACGATTGCACTGGCCTTGGGACAATGATGAGAGTACATGTTGTTCAGGTGCTCGCAGACATTAACATTGAAGTGGGCTGGTGCACCATCATGTTGGAAATACCACCCTTTAGTAGACAACAAGGGATACAGTCTCCAAGAATTGTAGCAACACATCTCGCAGGAACACCAGATAATGTGGACCAGTCAAATGGGAAGGCAGCAAATAAGGTCCCATTAGGTGATCTTGGACAATGCCTGTCCCTACACTGACAGAGAATCAATCATTGCTCGTGATCTTGCGGTAGCATTCTCGCTTCCCGCGCACAGGCTCCCGGGTTCGATTCCCGGCGGGGCCAGGGATTTTCTCTGCCTTGTGATGACTGGGTGTTGTGTATCTTTCATCATCATTTCATCCCCATCGAGACGCAAGTCGCCGAAATGGCGTCAACTTGAAAGACTTGCACCAGGCAAATGGTCTACCTGACAAGAGGCCCTAGCCACACGACATTTCATTTTCATTGCTGGTGGTGATGTATGTGGCATGGGGATTGTCCTCACTCCAGATATGGCTGTTGAAAACACCATCCCATGTGAATGAGACCTCATCCATGTCCAATACAAACTGTACAAAGTTTGGCACTACAGCACTGCAGATGTCAAAGTGGGTCTCAAAACCTGTTAGTCCCAGTGCTTGCTCATGTTTTTTATTTTAGGGGTGTAGTACTGTTCCTCCCGTTCTCTCCTATGAAGTGCGCATTTCACAGGTAAGTTCTCAGGTGCTTATTGCTGGGTGGTTGGCCACTCGATCCAATACTATCTCCTTAAAGTCTGTTGTTCACCCATGTCTGTAACAGGAACCTGGGCTGGCTGTGTGTAGCTTGAATGACCCCGTCTTTCATAAGTTGGCATCCACTAAACTACCTCCAGTTAGGGTGACACCTGAAGGCACTCTCTATACATTCTTGTTGCTTTATGGCCACTACATCCTGTCACACCATACATTAAATACATCTGCCAACTGCTGTCTGTTGGGGACCCACTATTATCTGTTTCAATTTCAAGCAAAAGTTTGAGACACCCTGTCTAAGCACTGACATATAGGTGAGGTATTAGTTTGGCATTAGTGTTTTTATGATGTGTGCGGTAAATGTGGTAATGTGAAGTGTGGTGACGTTCTTACCAAATGCATAAAAACAGGACCAATGTGCTGTTTTCTTTTCTTGGCTGCAGAAAGACAAACACTGGAAGACATCCATCGGACTGGGACTGCATGTCTGTCGAAAATTAACATTGTGGAATGGTGCACCTACTTCTGTGCTTGTGATGATTCGACACAAGAGACCAGTAGATCTGGGAGGCCAACATTATCCATTACAGACAACAAGTAGGCAGTTGATGAGGCGATCAGAGCAGCCCCACGCAACTATCAAACCTTTGGTCCCCAGAAATGCATTGAAGCGTCAATGATCCCTGTCTGATGAGGGTGTGTAGTAGGCAGTTACTGAATTCTTCACGCGGCAGGACACGGGGTTTTACCAAAAGGGTATCTTTAACCTAGTATGTTGGTGGTATGTTTGCCTCAATGCTCACAGTGATTTTTCCTGATGCCATACCAATTCTGGGTCGTACGGCCTTTGAACAGAAACTTTTTGATTCTCCTTTATGTTAGCAAGTTTCTTTTTGTGAGTGTATTGTGCCTGAGTTCTAGAGAGCTTCATTCCTTGTAATACGTATCATGCGCGGGGTCCTTGTAATACGCATATCATGCACACGCGCTTTCGTCTAACTGCAAATCCACTTCATTCAACAACGAGTGAATGAAATGTCACCATAAAACACATGTTCATATTCGCCTAAGGCCCTGTGTCTGAATTTAGTAATGCTGCATCCGAAAAGAAGTCCAAGTTTTCGAAACGGTTTTTTATATAGTCTACCAAAGACGGAAAAAAGAAACTTCTTTAGTTACGACTCCTTTCAATCTGTGCTTTTACTTTCATCCTTATTCGCGGCGAGTCGTTTGCCTTCAGTGTTTCGAGAGTTTTTATAGCCATGCCAGTTTCTTGTTTTACTTCAACGGCTGAAGAATTTCTGTTTTGTATAAATAATGACAATACTTGGAGAACTTCTATGCGTAACTAATCTTTACACACATACATAAAAAGCGATGTCCTGACTCACTCAGGTTAAATTTACACTGCCCGCGATGTCGAGCCGAGCGATGACGCGCTGAAATCGCGTGACAATGGGCAGGCTTGGTTTAACAGTGGCAACAGAGCAGTGCCCATTTAGACTACAGGCTGGGCCGAACGATGTGATGCGATGACTCCGCTGAAGTCACAACCGAGTTTGTGTTTCGCGCGAGTGTTTGGAGCGATTGCTTGTTTGCGCTTGCGTCTGGAGTAATTGCTTGCTTGCGATGGACGTCGAAAGACTAATTAACAAAGTGTGTGAACGCCCGGTGTTGTGGGACCAGAAAAATAAATATTGCCACAATAGGGATTTTGTTCGTGGAGCATGGAATGAAATAGCTGAAGATTGTGGAACAGACAGTAAGTACAAAAAAGTAAAATAAATAGCTACAAGACTCCAAGAAATAAGTAACACAAACAACTTTGTTTGTTTTCTAATTTTAATTGTGTATAGATACTATTACAGTATTTTGATAATGAAATGACGTTCACAATAGTTACAGTATTTGATAATTTCGACATGAAATATATGTGCATTAATGACTGTTGACATAGTTTTTTAAGGCCACTCTGACACTTCTCGCTCTTCTTGAAGCACTTCTGTTTGCTCTATCATTTTGGAAGCATGCTGCCAAAGCACTGTGTTCTGTTATGTCATGGTCAATAGACAATTGAAGGGAAATGTCAGGCCCATCTTTATCGATTATTATATTGCGCAAGACGCGGATGCACTGCATAATAATGTCTGCATGTTCTACAGAAGTTTCAATTTCCTTTCGGTCAAGACGCCACTTGCTGGCCGTAACTCCGAAAGTGCGTTCCACCACCGTTCTAGCCCTCGATAGCCTCCTGTTAAATAACCTCTCTTCCTCAGTCAGTGGCAGTCCAGGGAACGGGCGCATTAAGTTTTCCATTAGTGGAAAGGCTTCATCTCCAGCCAACACTAATGGGGCTTTTACTGATGTACCTGGTAGTTCTTTCGGTGGAGGCCAGTTTTCAGTTATGTTCAAAATATTAATGTGCAAGTTACTTGCTCTAAATGTGCCACCATCTGATTGCTTGCCATAGCTTCCAATGTCAACTGCTATTAATTTTTGTAATTGTAATACATTGTCCCAGAATGAGGGGGACATTGAACCGAACATGCTTACCATCAATGGCCCTCACACAATTCGAAAATTCCAGTTGGCATACATGTGTTTTGCGGCGGTTTGAAGCAGTGGTACAGTAGGAGAAGGCTACAGGGCTCAGAATTTCACATATTGTGGCGCACGTTTCATGCACACATTGTGCGACTGTAGTTAGACCCATCCCAAACGACTGTGACTGTGCACGGACATACATACCAACCGACAAATAACTGAAAAAGAATGAAATGAGCGTAATTGAATGATGTGTAGGATCTTCATAGGATTTGCAGTTAATGTGTTAAAGACAAATATTAAGTATACAGTGTACTTAATTATTTACGCATATTTTCACGTTTATATTTTCAGGCGAGGTACTGAAGAATAAATGGAAGAACCTACGTGACACTTTCCGCTCTGAACTCAAAAAAACTCGTGCTGAACGTTCAGGAGACGGTGGCATGCCGCATTTCCAATCCAATTGGCTGTGGTACGAGCTAATGACCTTCCTGACTGACATAATGACGCCACGGAAGACGAAGACTAATGTTCATCACAGTAAAAGAACAGCATCGCAACACGACGACGCACACGACAACGTACCATTTTCACCAGCTCTCAACAGAGAAAGAGAGTGTTTCACCTGATGAAACCAACCAAGCCAGGTCTTCAACACTGTAAGTTCAGAGGGAAGCGTTTCGATGCCTCCTCCCTCACCCACCCTACACACAAACCAAAACAAGAGACCCAAGAAATTGACAAACTCTGAGATGCTAAATATAGAGAAGCAAAAGTTAAAGCTAATTAAGCAGCAAATGTCTAAATCAGAAACGCAAGATGACAGCTATCATTTTGTAGTGAGTTTGCTTCCAGCAATGCGAAAACTATCACCAGCAGTTCAGTTGAGAGCCAGGATAACAATTCAGCAGGTTCTTTTGGAAGAATTGGAACAATCAACCACTTCCACTGCACATTCGTTGATGCCACCCTATGCACCTGAAAATCCAGTTGAAATCGTAATTGCTGGAAATCCGCAAAATGAAATAGTCATTTCTGAAATTCAAACCTGATGACATTGTTATTTCAAGCCACCAAGATACTGAAAACTTTGATACTTCAGCGACTGAACTGTGATGTATTTTACTTCTCATTGTCAACTACGTCAAAATTTACTAAAAGAAAGTTTGAATCTATCACAATTTGTAAATTTTTCAAAATAAAATGATTGCTGTAAACTTAATATTGTGTACTTATCTGGTGGTGGCCATAACTGTCTCTTCAGGGGTACAGCCATTCTGAAATTTGTGTTTTGCTTCTGTAATCTAATTGAAACAGACGACACTCCATAATCAAATGTCTCTGTACCCATTCTGAAATAATTCCAAAATTTATCCTCATCTTTTCTCAAGTCACTGCACAGATGATGAAATCCTCCCAAAGCCCTCCTTGTTGATTTCATGCCCCCGTTGACGGCTGCGTTGAATTCTCAGAGCACTGTTTTCTAATAACAACGAATTTACTGGGTCGAGGAAAAGCGACATTGTGCCGAGACTGCTCAATAACTGCTGGCCAGATAAGCGCGCGCGCGCTGTATCGTGTGCAATATGAACGCTACGTCGCTTTGCATCGCTTTGGCCATTATACCTCACATCACATCACATCACAGACACTCAGACTCGTCATCGCCCATCACAAACTGCTATGGATAGGAACTTGAAATTTGGCCAGAGTATTGATCTTGTACTGTAGGGGTCGTCTAAGAAGGGATTTTTTCACAATTCCGCCCCTAAGATGGGTGAAATAGGGGGTGAAAGGTTTTTTGAAAAATTTCACTATTTAAGGCAATTTTGAGCTAGACTTAAAATTTGTATTTGGTTTCTCGCTCAGAAATAAAGAAATATATGTTTGTGCATTTTTGGAAATTCAACCAATAACGGGATGAAATAGGGAATCAAGGTTTTTATACAAATATTTCATTATGGAAGCATTTTAAGATAAATCTATGAATATCTCTATTTTACTTCTCTGTTTGTAATTAAAAAAAATACACATTTCACTGCATTTGCTAAATCTTTGAAAATTAGTGTTTGGCTTCTCGGTTGGAAAAGGAAAAAAAAATACGTGTTTCTTAGTTTTTAGAAATTCTATCCCTAAGGCTCATCATCGCCCAGCCCAAACCACCAACTACATAAACTTGGAATTGGAGAGGATGAGAATCTTATACTGTAGGCACTGTTCGAAAATCCACTTCTAAGGGGGTGAAAAAGGGGTGAAAGGCTTTTTGAAAGTAAATCGCTACCGTATTAAGTCAATTTTGAAACTAGAACTACGAAAACTGGTATTTGATTTCCCAGTCAGAAATTTAAAAAAAAGGTATTTCAGCATTTTTGGAGATTCAGCCACTAAGCAGGTAAAATAGTGGGTGAAAGTTTACTTTTGAATAAATCATTGTTAAAGAAACTACTACAGTATTTTTAAAGTTACATCTATAAAACTGGTATTTTTTGACTTCTCAGTTAAAAATATAAAAAATTGTTTCAGTTTTTAGGATATCCCCCCCCCCTCCCCCCTGCTACAGGTGTGAAATAGAAGATGAAAAGTTTTACGAAATTATTTCATTATGAAAGCACTTTCCAAGCTAAATCTATGAAAACTTTTATTTGGCTTCTCTTTTAGAAATAAAAAAAATGTTTCACTGCTTTTTGAGATTCAACCCCTAAGGAGGTGAAATAGGGGATGAAAATTTTTAGGAAAATATTATTTATGGTGTATTAAAAGAATTTTAAAGTTAATTGTATGAAAACTGGTATTTCAATTTTCGGTCAGATATACTAAAATGTGTGTTAGAGGATGAAATATTCTCTGCAAATGTCTCCAAAAGAACGTCAAAGGCATGATGTACAAAACTTTTGGGCTCCAACTACTACAATCGCTTTTTGGTCAAGTACATTTGGACAAGACCATGCATCTACGGCCTTAATGAGTGTGAAAAGCTTAAAAGGTGTTGAAGTTTGTGAACAACATAAAAATTCGGTTAAAGGAAAACAAAAAAAATCTGTGCTACAATACATTCTACTCGAGCGAAGCAGTTGGCGCCAAGTTAACGTAGCTGGCACGCTGCCTGCCCCCAAGCAGGGGCTGCGGGCAGTGAGTCTTTATTACTAGATCTGTGTCGTTTACCATTCATGACTGGACAGACTGCGTCAAGATTAATTACATATATACATTAAAAAAGATATTCACAAAACTAAGACATTTATACTTAATAGAAACAATATTTGTTTGTCCATTTACTTTGGTCACTATTAAAGACTTCACCAGTGGAGTACAATGGGTGTTCTTTCAGGTCCTGTGCTACTCTCCTTCTGAATGTTCCTAGCGGCAGGGATTGCACTTCTTGAAGCAGTGACTTGAACATCTTTAGGGCAACCACTGGAAAGCTGTCTTGCATTCCCGTCAGTCGACACCTGGATATTTCGATGCTCCTCTTGTTACAGGTATTGTGATTGTGTATATCTTGCCTCTTGCTGAAGACTCCTTGGTTTTCTTTCACGCTGATGAGACATAAAAACGCATACTGGCTGAAGACTGTCATAATTCCTAACTGCTTAATATAGGCCTGTACTGCTTCAGTCTTTTGCTTGATGTGATTATTCTGAGAGCTTCTTCATGTAGAATTAGCACATCCTTACAACCTGCAGAATGTCCCCATAACAGTAGGCCATAATTGATGTGGCTATGGAATAGGGCATAATATACTTTTATGAGATTTTTGTCAGTCAATACATCTTTTAACCTCCTCAGAAGGTATATTACACGGGAGAGCTGTGTGTTCGTCCATTATTAGATTCCTATCATGAAGCCCAACAGTTTGACAGCCTCCATATTATCATGGCATCCAATGTTTTTAAGGGTGCATATCAGATGTGTTTTTTTCTTCGTTCATTTTCACTTTATTTTTGATGAACCATTCTTTAATGTTCTGGAAGAGCGCATCTGTTTCTTGGAGTGATTCTTCTGCAGTTCTTCCTTTGGCAAAAATTGTGGTGTCATCAGCAAACTTTAACATATTGTTGTTATAACCCATATCATTGATATAAATAAGGAACGGGAGATGCCCTGTGATGGACCTTTGGGGTACTCCATATTCCAGCTTTTGTCTTGTGATGTCGCCCCATGAATTGATTCCACTTGTCTCCGGTTTTCCAGATAAGACTGAAAAGTTACCAGAACAACACCTCCGACACCGTAACACTTCAATTTATTGTGCAGTATCTTGTGGGAAATGCAGTCAAATGCCTTGCTAAGATCACAGAGTGTCAGTGCCACACTTTCTCTGTCTTCAAATCCTTGCCTTATTTTTCTGGTTAAGTCCAGTGCTGCCGTAAACGTTGACTTTCCCTTAGAAAACTATGCTGTGTGTCCTGGAAGAACTTATTTACTTCAAAATAATTCTGTAACTGGAGCTTCATAACAGACTCCATAACTTTACCTAGAATAGGAATGATAGAAATTGGTCTGCGGCTAGACTCTTCACATGGGTCACCTTTTCTGTAGATTGGTACTGTCTGTGCTAGTTTAAGGAATTTTGGGAAGACACCAGAGGATAAGCGTTTGTTAATTGCTGTAGATAATGGTTGAGCAAGCTGTAGAATAATTTTCTTCAGCATTGTGCAAGACATACCATAGATACCTTCGCTCTCTGAGTTCTTGTATGACTTAACTATTTTTACAATATCCTTAGGGTGCACTTACTTCGAGTTTTCAAAAGTGCTACTGGTTATGTTTCTCATGACTTGTGGGGACTAAGACTGAGTCAGGTATTTCATTAATAGTATCTTTCACTATCCTAACAAAGTACTGATTGAAGGCGTCAGGCCTACCGGAATTTAAGGCTGAGGTGGGCTTTTTTTTTTTTTTTTTTTTTTTTTGCCTCCTCCACTTGCTTTGTGTAAATTCGTTTGGCTCTTACATAGTTACAATGAAGCAGGTCTCTAAATGGGAAATCTCTAGCTGCTTTCATACGGTCCCTGAAAATTAGCACAATTTTAATTTGTTTAGCTCAGAGGTATACCACATCTTCCCTGTAGGAGGTTTGTCCCTTTGTTTAGCTTTGCCTGTAGGCTACTTCTTGTGGATTTCTGGAAATAAATAATCAAATTTAGTTTTTAATAATTGGAACAGACATTTGAATGAGGCACTGGCCCCCATTATTGCAATTTTTTGCTGCCAGTTTACACTTGACAGGGCTATTTTAAGGTCATTCAGTCTTTCTTCTTTTATGATCCTTTTACTGAATGTGTAACTGGAGTGCCATGAGCTTGGTTGCAGTTGGCTTGAGCATTTCATACTTATTTCCATTACTAATGCACTATGGTCAGCAATCATTGATTCAACTACACTGATATTATAGTTCCAGATATTGAAGTTAGTGAAAACTGTGTCTAGGCAGGCATCACCTCTTGTCGGCAGTCGGTTTGCAACAAACAGCCAATAGCTATTTATCAAACTCATGAATACCGTCTCTTTAGTGTTTCCATCACCTATATGTACCTCCACACAATGCAATTTTAGATTTAAGACATGTTAGGTAGGACAAATAGGTTTCCATTTCTGCAATAAACTTTTCAAAATTACCATCTGGTGAGTGGTACACAGAGACAATAATAAGGTGAATATTTGTTATCACTAGTGAAGCTAATTCTAGATCTAGGTCTGTGGAAAAGTTATTTAAGTCTATTTCCTTTACACTAAGAGTCTTGCTTGCATATACAAATTCACCACCATGAATTGTAGTAGTTCAATACCATGAATTTACCATGTCCAAATATTCAATGGCTCTGTAATAGTCACCTTCTGCTTCATCTAACCAGTGTTCACAGATACATAAAACATCTGGTTTGACTTATTCTACAAAGAATGACAGAAGGTCCACCTTGGTTCTTAAACACTGTATCTTAACAACTGCTATAACTATGGGCCTATAACTATCATCTCTGCTGTTACTTCTGTGAGATATTATGGGGCTTGGGTGGTCGTTCTCCGGAATGAAAAACGCCTGACAACAATATTCTTTGGCTATAGTGTCATGTCCAATACCTTGTCCTTTAGATGGAAGTCCAGGCCAATCTTGAAGCTGCTGTTCACACCCTTTGTTTACAGCTTTCTGCATGAAAGTTGCTATATTCTGGAAAGATTTTCTCAAGGAATTTGGTTACATTTTCAGTTGTTATGCCGTTTTTCACTTTCCATAAATGAAACCATGCTCTTTTCTCACCATATAGCATTCCTTGTTCTTCACCAGTGCCTATTATGATTTTTCTTTCTCTAGTACTTGAATTTCTGACTGATGCTAGTGAAACTAAGGCCCATGCGCCGTGGTCGCCGCCATGTTGACCAAAGAGCTTGAACGCCATAGATAAAATACTCCAAGTCAGATATTAACTGCTGTTCAAGGTCACGCGCTACTTAGCACGAAACCGAGTACACAGTAGTTACATGATAATTGTTAATTTTTTTTAGAAAGGAGATAGGAATTTTTCTTGTCTATAATACGAGGGCTATCCACAAAGTACATTACGTTTTGGAATTAAAAATAAATAAACTATAGGAATTTTGTAATTATATACAGATGAAAGCCACACTTAAATACTACTTTTCTACATAGTTGCCATTTAAATTAAGGCGCTTATCATAGGGATGGACGAGCTTGGAAATTTCTTCGCCGTAAAATTCGGCCGCCTACGCCTTCAACCATGTGGTTACCTCTTCTTGAAGCTGTGTGTCGTCATCAAAACACTGCATAGCCAACCACTTCATCATTGCTGGGAATAAGTGGAAGTTGCTCGGTGCTAGGTCGGGACTGTACGGCGGATGAGGAAACAACTCCCGCTTAAAAGATTCGAGAACTTCACGAGTGTCATTTGCCGTGTGGGCCCGGGTGTTGTCGTGAATCAGCAAGATCTTTCAGCCCAACGTTCCCCTGCGCTTGTTTTGTATTGCTCTTCTGAGGTTGTGCAGAGTTTGGCAATACCTTTGAAAGTTTATTGTAGTGCCTCTTTCCAGGAAATCCACAAAATCACACCTTTTCTGCCCCAAAAGACAGTCGCCAAGTGGTTGAAGGCGCAGGCGGCCGAATTTTACGACGAAGGAATTTCCATGCTCGTCCGTCGCTACGATAAGTGCCTTAATTTAAATGGCAACTATGTAGAAAACTAGTATTTAAGTGTGGCTTTCATCTGTATATAATAAAAGAAATTCCAATACTTTATTTATTTTTAGTTCCAAAACGTAATATACGTTGTGGATAGCCCACATATAACATACAGTCACCATTTATCTTTATTTTACAATTGTTTTTCCCCACTTTAGCAAATATAGAAAGGTACTCGTCAGCATTCGACTTCTTAATTCTTCTGGTAGACAAAACAAGCGGCATACTGGGAACGAGAGTACCATATGGGATTTTTGCTAGTATTCCAGCTGTCTGTTATACTCCACGTCTTCCAGGCCAAAATATTAGCACCTGGAAATGCTTCAAGGCCACCATAGTCTGCATGATTGCCCCAAACAACAGCCAAGGTAAGCCATGTTGAGCCTCCAAACACAGCTTGTACATCACAAGTGAAGTTCAGACGCAGTCCACGAAAAACACTTTCTCCTCCAATCAATTGCTGTTTGGAAAACTGCCCAGCCAGGTCAATATCAATGGCCTTTGACGACCTGTACACAGGTACACTGCGCCGCCAGCGACGACGGTAACCTAGACGTCGCAGAGGCATTGCTGAGGTACTGCACATGCTTGAGGTTTTTCTTCCTCTACACTTTTTTTTAGTGCAGTTGCATACAGCTTTTTTGGTTGTACAGATGTATTCTGATTTGTTTAGTGTATGTTGTTGGTTTGTTGTTTTCGTGTTGTGAGTGATACTTGCTCATCTGCAGATCGAAAAGTTCTTTTCCTACACTATACATCACACCAATTTGTATCTGTATTGGGTGGAGGTTTCTCATCTCGCCCACCTCTCAGCTTTGTTGCCATGTAGGTATCCTTAGCGTTGCAGTAGGTCAGAGCAGCTGAAAGCTCAGTGTTACCGTGCTATATCGAGTGTTCACGTCTGACCTCAGTGCCTTAAGGCGATTCCACACTGCATGAGGTGTGCATGTCTGGATGTACGCCACGCCGGCCATGATAGCTTCTTACCAATTCACATAGCGGCGATAGTTGCGATGCTATACCGGCCACATTTTCTGTCAGTATGCAGAAACATGTCAACTCTGATGGTTCTGTGGTGTCAGTCTGGATTTTCGTGAGGCTTATCTTGGTTTGATGACACCAGCATCAGTTACAGTAGTGACGATGAGCTGGTTTTATTGTATACTTTGACTTCAAGAAACGAGTGGGTGCATCCAACCAATAGGAAAAGGAAGAAGCATGGCGAATACCACCACTTGATGCGTGATCTTGAGGCGAATAATGGAAAATTCAGCACATATTCTAGGTTAGGTCACGACTAGTTCAGTGAGGTCCTGACAATGGTTGACGGTGTGATCAGGAAAAAAGACACTCCCTACAGGGAAGCAATTAGTAGCAGGGAACGACTGGCCATTTGTTTAACGTAAGAAAAATATGCAATTTTGACAGTATCATTTTATCTATTTATTCTTTAATAGTTAACAAACATATTTATGTTACTATTGTAATTTATGAAAAACTAACATTTACACAAATTATGTTTTATTAAACTTATTTTTACGGTATATTTAAAAAATTAAAGTAATGAGAAATTGAGTAGATTAAAGTAACATACGAAAATGTTACATGTCACATAACTTAAATTAACCTTCTTGACAAAAATATTATACTAGTTCAAAGGTGTTTTCATTGACATATTTAAGGAAATACCCAGTTGTAGAAGGGATGAAGCAATACACTCTGGGGAAGGGATAGATGACGGTCCAGAAATAGTTGACAAAGGAGAACAAGAGGACTGATTGCGTACAGTGGTAGGTGATAGAGTCGACACAAAAGACGAAGATGAATTAGGCTTAGTAGCAAAACGAGGACAATCGAATGTAGCCAAATTAAATCTGGTGATGCTGAGGGAATTAGATAAGAAAACGAGACACTTAAAGTAGTAAAGGAGTTCTGCTATTTGGGGAGCAAAATAACTGATGATGGTTGAAGTAGAGAGGATATAAAATGTAGACTGGCAATGGCAAGGAAAGCATTTCTGAAGAAGAGAAATTTGTTAACATCGAGTATTGATTTAAGTGTCAGGAAGTCGTTTCTGAAAGTATTTGTATGGAATGTAGCCATGTATGGAAGTTAAACATGGACGATAAATAGTTTGGACAAGAAGAGAATAGAAGCTTTCGAAATGTGGTGCTACAGAAGAACGCTGAAGATTAGATGGGTAGATCACATGACTAATGAGGAGGTATTGAATAGAATTGAGGAGAAGAGGAGTTTCTGGCACAACTCGACAAGAAGAAGGGACCAGTTGGTAGGACATGTTCTGAGGCATCAAAGGGTCACAAATTTAGCATTGGAGGGCAGCATCGAGGGAAAAATCGTAGAGGGAGACCAAGATATGAGTACACTTAGCAGATTCAGAAGGATGTAGGTTGCAGTAAGTACTTGGGATGAAGAAGCTTGCACAGGATAGAGTAGCATGGAGAGCTGCATCAAACCAGTCTCAGGACTGAAGAGCACAACAACAACAGCTGAATGGTAGTACAGATCATTTTCGTCTCCACTTTACAAATGCTATTTAGCACCTCAATTTTTTCTTGTAACCGCTGTGGTAATTTCCAAACCGACTGGGCTGCACTGGCAAAAAATAAGCCTATTTCATCAGGGACACTTTTTGTATGAGAATTCTATTTTTTTTTCTTTGCAGTGCATGAAATTTAGAACTTCGTCTATGCCTCTTGGAGTTCGGTTTCGACGTTCTTTCCCCATTGCAACCATTTCGTCCACTTTTTCTACACCATCGGCATTACTTTCGATATCACTGTCGATATCATCGTGTTCCTCATTTTAGTGCAGCTTCCCAATACTTAATTCTTGTTCCTCGTTTCGATCCGGTAAGGGAATGTTAGTCACTCCTGAAAGTATATTAACGAATTAGTACTATTCTTATGTGTTAGGACCAAACATAAAATTTATGTTTCATAAAATAATTGTCTTACTTTATACCATACTATCTTTGATAAATTATTAAATGCTGGTTTGTAACTGCAGATCAACTACAAGTAACGACAAAACAATTTTTTACTAAATTCGAAAATGTTCACAATAGCTTGTTTAAAAACTAAACCTTCCACCACCAACAATGAAGTTAAAAAAAATAACAGTGTTCACGTTGTACAATGAAAGTTTGTTTTCTAGTGTACAACTACGAGAAGAGATATATTTCAAGATGAGATCAAATCACAAGTTAAAATAACTGTTTTACTAATCTGATATTTTTTGTTATACACCTGGGTACTTGTTAGTAGTTTCAGATCACTAAGATAAAATATTTATCAAATTAAAGAGTGTAATGAAACCTAATTTTCAAATTATACTTACGGTCTATGCATCATCATCTTAAGTACGAACTTCATATCATTCTCGCACTTCCATTTTTTTATTTTGTTTGCGGCCTGCCCAGTCGTAATTCTTCTTCTATTCAAAGCTTAGTGGTGGCAGTCCCTTAAGTGTCTTAAGTGTCCCTTAAGTGTCTTAAGGAATTTACTGAAAAAAAATTTTATTTTCAGATTTTTGGCAACTGGTGATACGTATACTATGATCAGCTTCAGCTACAGGGTTGGAATAAGCACAGTTGCTAACATCGTGGAAGATGTCTGTGATGCATTATAGCAACCCTTGCAGCCAGAGTTCATGCCAACACCAGATGAAGCTATGTGGCGTAAGACTGAGTGGTGATTTAAAGAAAAATGGAATTTCACTCACTGTATTGGCGCCATTGACGGGAAACATGTTGCCATCCAGAGACCCCCTCACACTGGTTCTAGATTTTACAATTACAAACAGTATTATTCAATTGTACTACTTGGACTAGTTGATGCAGATTATAAATTTATAGCAATAGATACTGGTTCATATGGTAAAGAGTGTGATGGAAGCATCTTCACGGAAAGCGCCCTTGGACAAAGGATCTGAAGTTACAGTATTGCAGTACCTCCTGATGAGCCTATTGTTGAAGGAGAAAGCAATCTCCCATATGTAATTGTGGGAGATGAGGGATTTCCTCTTAAGCGATTTTTACTGCGCCCTTTTCCACGTGACAAAAGAATGACATCTGAAAAACGTGTGTATAATTACAGGGTATGTCATTGTAAGAGGGTAGCTGAAAATGCTTTCAGTATACTGGCACAAAGGTGACGGGTGAACTTTCGACCATTGACTTGTAGCATTGATACAGTAAACAAAATAATAAAAGCTACAGAAGTCCTCACAACTACTTTCAAAGGAGAGGTGACCCGGTACCTATGGCCTCTTCAGAGGCCATCGTAGAATCCTATCATACTTTCATTATATACTGTATTATTCTACATATTTTTAAATGTAATGTTTATAGATTAACAGTGTTATTACTTTGATTAAGTTTCGTAGGTTTTTTTTCTCTCTCTTTAAACTTGCTATTGTAGCTGATGTAGGACCTTAGAAACATTATATAGGGTTTTAATAAAATAATGATACAGTTTTCACATGAAATAACGAATAAACCAAAAAAGATCAACAAAAAAATTTATTTGATTGAAATCCTCGCGAAATACAATTATATATGCAAGACTTGTTCATGTCAATGTGCCCATCATTTACAGCTGTGCAAATGTCTAAATGACAGTCTAGTTCATAGCACACATGGTACAACATGACTTTTGTTACTGAGGATACTGCCACATTATTGCTCTTAAAAGAAACATATTGCGATTTTCCATAGGAAACATAATTTAAATATCCTGTTCACATAGAAATAGCTGAAAAAGATAATTTACTCACAACAAATTTGCAATCTGCTTCATTTAAGAGATAGTTTAATTGTATTCTGTGGGGATTTCAATAAACTAAATGTTTTGGATGTACCTTTTTGGTTTGTTTGCTATTTAATATCCAAAACACACCATTATTTTATGAAAACACTGGATATTCCAGTTCCCTGTTACGGGTATTCACTGTCTGTAAACACAATGAGCACTGAATGTTAATACTGCATTTTATTTATAATTACTGCATTTTCTGCACTATTATTTGAACAGAATATAACAGTAGCTGATTTTAAAATTTTCTTGTGATGATTTCAGTTTATTGAAATATTAGTTTCTTTCAAAATGTAATAATAAAATTAAAAATACAAATATCAGTAATAAATACGGTGAACAATTATGGTGACTGGACACTACATTTAACAATTTTTGCGCGTTTTAATAAAATATTATACAGCTTTATTTATAAGATATTTAATAATATTACTGCACAATATGTATGTACTTACTGTCTTTTGATAACGATTCGACAATTTCATCCCACGCTTTTTCCTTCAATGTCACATCTCTGTAGACTTCTAATGTAGAGTCCCAAATCACTGGATGAGTATGTACTTCTTCAATCAATTGCTCCATCTTGAACTCACGAAAGTTTCTGGAAGCACAATCTCACACCTGCTACTTGCAAATGATCCACAATAAACACAACAGCTTAGACAACAATGATGGCGCGCTGTGTAGCGCACGAGGTTTGGCTTGCACGAGGTGTAAACTTAGCTCTGCGCATGCGCGGACTGAAAACGTGTCCGCCACGTTTAAAAAGATAGTTCAGGGAGCGAACGGAAGCCACACGTGTCCAGTATAGCTGGCCTAGTGCGTGGCAGTGGCCCTGCAGTGTGAAAGGTCTCATTTGATAACAGGGGAAGCGATATTTTTAAAAGTAGCTAGCGTACGCCCGGACACGCACGCCACGTGCAGTGTGGAATGGCCTTACTGTCTTAAGGTGCTCTGACGAGTGTTCGTTGGTGAACAACAATGCAGGAGCAACAGCCTACTTGTAGTACTCCTCCGGTCGGTGTGCGTAAAGGGCGGAAAGACATTCTTAAACATTCGAAAGTTATCATATCGAATATATTCAAGTTTTTTACTGATCTGGCCGACAATGAAGAAGCGAGGAATAACTTAAATTTCGCACAAATTCATAAACTTAGTGCTAAAGCGTGTTTTGATTCCAAGTCAACTGTAGGCTGTATTAGCAAGTCTGCGTCATTGGCAGAATCTCCAGACATGAATGTGTGTTTCGATTCTCCAGGAAGGGATACGAACGTGAACGGAAATCAACCGACTTTGATGATTTTAACAAAGAGCTCTTGCGTAGAATTGTACTTGAATATTACGACAGAGGAGAGTATCCAACGACTAAATTACCTGGGCTCAGAAGCAGTTCTTCGTCTTCGCCGCTCCCGTGGTGTAATGACGGACGGAAATTGTTAATGGAACCCAGAGACATTGCAGGAACGAGAGTGAAGTTTTGCGTACAAAGCACTTATTGCGTGCTGAAGACACCAGGACTGTAGTGAACTTGGATGAAACTTTTGTTTCACGGAACCACATCAATAAGTATATATGGCACGACTCCAAAGGAAACGGTGTTTTGAAAGTGCCTACTGGTAGAGGTGGCCGATTAATCATCGACCACGCTGGTTCATTAACCACAGGCTTTATACCAGAGGTCAAACTCGTTTTTCGTGGTGGGAAAAGTTCTTGCCAATCGGATTACCATTCAGAAATGAATGGAGAAGTTTTTAAGAATTGGTTTATTCCACTGTTGTGTTCGCTGGAAGAAGGATCAATTATCGTGATGGATAACGCCAGCTACCACTCCATTCAGATAGAAAAGCCGCCACGTTCGAATTGGCGCAGGGCAGGTATTATGGAGTGGTTAAAGAGGAAGAATGTTTCATTTTCAGTCGATGAAACGAAGTCTGAACTCCTGTCTAAGGAAGAAATCGCAGGTGCCAAAAAGACTTACGAATTAGATCAACTGGCAAACGGAATGGGACACCAAGTGGTACGTCTACCACCTTATCACTGCCAATGTAATCCCATTGAATTGCTATGGGCCCAAGTAAAGCGAGAAGTAGCGAAAAGAAATAGTTCTTTCAAACTGGCTGATGTCGAGAAGCTAACACACGAAGCTCTTGACAATAATACTCAGCAGGACTAGGAGAGGTGCGTAAAACAAGCAAAAGCATTGCAAGAAACTGATTCCTTGAACTATGGTTTCAGAGACACCATAATGGAATCTGTGATGATACATCTGGATGAAACAAGCGACAATGGATCTGAAGACACGGAGCCAGAAGATCCTTCAGTTTAGGTAAGTGCCGTCTATGTAAAAAGCTGACTTGATTTAAATGTTTGTCTATTCATTTCAGTTATATAGGACATATTGCGACTGTCTGTCCCTTACAGTAGACATCTGATAAATTTATCACAAGTGGTGGGATTAATTCACTCGACAGTATATGTTAATTAAAATAAGATAGTCAATTCTTTATTAATTAAAACAGTTTTTCCTAAAAACGTGTCCTAAAAACGTGTATCGAGTGTCTTTACATCCAGATATAATCTTACTGCATTCGGTTTACTACTACATTCGAAATGTAACTCCTTTTTTTCATAGAAGGATTTACTGGCTGTTTAGTAGTAAGGATAATGCAGTTAATATAATCAGTGCAGTAACATCAGAACAGTCCCAGCACCTATTCTGATTCTCCGAGAGAAGCATAGAAATCTATATTTGACGACTTTTACAAAAAGCTGTAACATAGAATTGTATTTCTTTAGTATGACAGAGGACAGTATCCGATGGCTAGAAGAATACAGGTTAATGTCCGTGATAAAATTGATTATTCTGGCCAGTCACTTCAATGTACTGTCTTCTCTGCTCACTTGGTTTTTAATTCATAAAATGTCAGCAGTAATAGTTGACCGAGACAGACGCAGCAACAGGAAAGTAACCGCTTTTGTGACATTTACGAGTTCCTAACCAGTAGCGAATTTTATTATATCATCTGTGTGCTTTAATAGTTTCGTTTCTTGAGTTTCTACGTGTAAATTTAATATCTTATAGCCACAGTTCTCGCGTTTTCGTTTGCGTCGGAAAGTAAACCGATTTTTTGACATATTACAAGTTCCAAATCAGGGGCAAATTATTTAGTTTCACCCGAGTGCTTCGGTAGTTAGGTTTTTTAATAGCTGCGTATTACTAGACATAGTTGGTGAGTTTTCGTCATGGTCTACAGTAGAGTTGTGCATAGCGTGTCGATAGTCCGTTTATCTGCATAGTTTAGTTTTCCATGGTCTTTAGTATGGACAGCGACTGCGATTGTTGTGTGCGGATGCGAGCCGAGTTGGTGACAATTCACTCTCAGCTTCAGGCTGTGATGGCTTCAGTTACACAGCTTGAGGCTGCAGTGGATGGGCACAGCTTGAGGCTGCATTGGATGGGCACTACTGTCGTGGGCCGGCTGTGGGGATCCAACAGACGTCCAGCACGTCAGAGTCCTCCAATTGCACCTCACCGGTGGCCAAGCAAGTTACTGTTCGCACTGAGGCTGTCCCCTCAGCTGTGGTCGATTGGGAGGTCGCCCCAATGCGAAGCAGGCAGCGAAAGACTTCCCAGGCGGCCGCACATAAGGCCACCCCGGTTTGTCTGACAAACAAATTCCAGGTGCTGTCTGTGGCTGACACTGTCGCTGACCCAGATGCTGTCGACTGTCCTGTTTGAGAGGACACCACTTAGCCTGCAAGATCCGGACAATCACAGAGGGTGGCATTATTGGTGGTCGGAGCTCCAACGTTAGGAATGTTATGGGGCCCCATAGGGACTCGGCTGACAAGAACGTGCACTCCATGTGCATACCGGGTGGAGTCATTCCAAATGTGGGAAGTGTCCTCCCAGATGCCATGAAGAGCACAGGACGCAGCCAACTGCAACTGGTTTCACGTGGCTAATGGAAGTGGTAAAGGCTGCCAGTCTTCCTTGCAAGATGAAAGCGGAACTGACCATTTGCAGCATAGTCAACAGGACCGATTGCGGACCTCTGTTACAAAGCCGAGTGGAGGGTCTGAATCAGAGGCTCGGACGGTTCTGCGACAGTGTAGGCTGCAGATTCCACTACATGCGCCAAAGGGTGGTTGGGTTTCGGGTTCCGCTGAATAGGTCAGGTGCCTACAATACGCAGGAGGCGGCTACAGGGGTAGCAGGGGCTGTGTGGCGTGGACTGGGCGGTTTTTTAGGCTAGAGGGTCCCGGGAAAACACAAGAAGGGCTTCAGTCACAAAGAGTGCAGGCTGAACGAAGGAAGAATGTAGATACAGGAACCATTGGTATAACAGTTGTAAACTGTCGTAGCTGTCTTGGGAAAGTACCAGAGCTCCAAGCGCTAATAGAAAGCACTGATGCTCAAATCGTTATAGGCGCTGAAAGCTGGCTAAAGCCGGAAATAAGCTCAGCCGAAATTTTTGCGAAGAACATAACGGGGTTCCGAAAGTATAGTCTAAACACGGATGGCGGTGGCGTCTTTGATGCCGTCAGAAGTAACTCAACTCGTAGTGAAATTGAAGTAGATACTTCCTGTTATTTAGTATGGGCAGAGGTCATTGTTGGCAACCGGAATGTAATAATATTGGATCCTTTTACCGACCTCCGAATTCAGATGATACAGTTGCTGAAAGGTTCAAAGAAAACTTGAGTTTGATTTCAAACACATATCCGACTCATTCGATAATAGTTGGTGGTGACTTTAATTTACCCTCGATATGTTGGCGAAAATACATGTCTAATTCCGGAGGTACGCATAAAATATCATCCGAAATTGTGCTAAACGCATTCTTTGATAATTATTTCGAGCAGTTAGTTCATGAGCCTATGCGAATAGTAAACGGTTGTGAAAACACACCTGACTTTTAGCATCAAAACCGATTCAGGGATTAGTGAACACAGGGTTGTCGTAGCGAGATTGAATACTGTATTCCCAAAATCCTCGAAAAATATACCTATTCAAAAAAGCAAATAAAAATTCACTTGATGCCTTCCTGAGATTCAATCTCCACTCATTCCAAATTAATAATATAAGTATAGACCAGATGTGGCTTAAATTCAAAGAAATAGTATCGGGAGCAATTGAGAGATTTGTACCAAACAAATTAACAAATGACGGAGCTGATCCTCCTTGGTACACAAAACGGGTTAGAATACTGTTGCAGAAACAACGAAACAAATAGCCAAATTTAAACAGACGCAAAATCCCCAAGACTGGCGATCTTTTACCGAAGCTCGAAATTTAGCACTTACTTCAATGCGAGATGCTTATAACAGTTTCCACGACGAAACTTTGTCTCGAAACTTGGCAGAAAATCTAAAGAGATTCTGGTCGTATGTGAAGAATGTTAGCGGTAAGAAACAATTACTGCCTTCTCTGCGCGATAGCAATGGATATACTGTCGAAGATAGTGCTGCCAAAGCAGAGTTACTAAACACAGCCTTCCGAAATGCCTTCACAAAAGAAGTCGAAGTAAATATTTCAGAATTCGAATCGAGAACAGCTGCCAACATGAGTAACGTAGAAGTAAATATCCTCAGAGTGGTGAAGCAATTCAAATCACTTAATAAAAGCAAGTCTTCTGGTCCAGACTGTATACCAATTAGGTTCCTTTCCGATCATGCTGATGCATTAGCTCCATACTTAACAATCCTATACAACAGTTCCCTCGACGAAAGTTCCGTTCCCAAGGACTGGAAAGTTGCACAGGTCACACCAATATTCAAGAACGGTAGTAGGAGTAATCCACTAAATTACAGGCCCATATCGTTAACGTCGATATGCAGCAGGATTTTTGAACATATGTTGTGTTCGAACATTTTGAATTACCTCGAAGAAAACGGTCCATTGACACACAGTCGCCGGCCCGGGTTGCCGAGCGGTTCTAGGCGCTACAGTCTCGAACTGCGCGACCGCAACGGTCGCAGGTTCGAATCCTGCCTCGGGTACGGATGTGTGTGATGTTCTTAGATTAGTTAGGTTTAAGTAGTTCTAATTTCTGGGGGATGACCTCAGAAGTTAAGTCCCATAGTGCTCAGAGCCATTTGAACCTTTTTTTGTGATTTCCTGTGAGAGAGGTCACAGTTCGTAGTAATTGAAAGTCATCGAATGAATATAACAGAAGTGATTTCTTGCATTCCCCAAGGTAGTGTTATAGGCCCTTTGCTGTTCCTTATCTATATAAACGATTTGGGAGATAATCTGAGCAGCCGTCATAGGTTGTTTGCACCTGCCGCTGTCGTTTATCGACAAATGAAGTCATCAGAAGATCAAAACACACTGAAAAAGATATCTGAATAGAGTGAAAAGTGGTAGTTGACCATAAATAACGAAAAGTGTGAGGTCATCGACATGAGTGCTAAAAGGAACTCGTTAAACTTCGGTTACGGTACACGTTAATTCAGTGTAATCTAAAAGCCGCAAATTCGGTGTTGCAATTACGAACAACTTAAATTGGAAGGAACACATAGAAAATGTTATGGGGAAGGCTAACCAAAGACTGCATTTTATTGGCAGGACACTTAGAAAATGTAACAGACCTACTAAGGAGACTGGCTACACTACGCTTGTCCGTCCTCTTTTAGAATACTGCTGCGTGGTGTGGGGTCCTTACCAGATAGGACTGAAGTTCAAAGAAAGGCAGCTCGTTTTGTATTATCGAGAAATATGTGAGATGGTGTCACAGAAATGATACAGGATTTGGGCTGGACATCATTAAAAGAAAGGCGTTTCTCGTTGCGACGGAATCTTCCCACGAAACTACAATCACCAACTTTCTCCTTCGAATGCGAAAATATTTTGTTGACACAGACCTACATAGGGAGGAACGATCACTACGGTGTAATAAGGGAAACCGGAGCTCGTACGGAAAGATATAAGTGTTCATTCTTTCCGCCCGCTATACGAGATTGGAATAATAGAGAATTGTGAAGGTGGTTCGATGAACCCTCTTCCAGGCACTTAAATTTGATTTGCAGAGTATCCATGTAGACGTAGAAGTAAATGTAATGATGGACGAAAATTGTATAACAAGGCAGGGACATCGCTTAGCAAGAACGAGGTTTTTGTGTACCAGTCACATATTGCGTGCTGAGAATAATAGGTTTGCAGCAAATTTAGATAAAACTTGGGTTTCACAAAACCTCTCGAACAAATATTTTGCTAGACTTCAGTGAAAATATTTGCTTCAAAAGAAAGTTACTTTTGCGAAACGTATATTGGCTTTTAGAGTAGATAGATGCAATGACGAAGTATATGTATTAGTAGCCTGTAAAATATTTTCGGAAAGTAGGGAATATTCTCGGTCATATTAACGCCATCCTTCCGAATAGAACTCTTGGTTATGGCCTACAACGACTCGCACGCTGCTGCTCACGGAATATCGCGGAAGTAATTTGCCTCTGTACGTGATACGATATAATAATGATGTCTGAAATGTTACCAAAAATAATTTTGTAGTTTTCTTAACAACTTTCTCGCGGGAAGTTTCTTCGCAGTCCTACAGAACGAAAATTCATCAACGACTACATTTTTCGCTACGCAGTCGGCACAGTTTCACACCTCTTAAAATATTTTATTTTGTATCTCAGAGTACTTTTATGTTTCCAATATAAGAAACGCAGCATATGTATCTGTAAACATAAAAAAATTCATATTTTTGTTCAGTCAAATTACATTAATGATTCTGTTACTACCACAGGTTGAAGCAAAAAATTATTTTCCTCCAAAATTTCTTATAACGTTAGTTTTCATTTTTACCCTATCAGCTATCTTTTGGAAAGTACTCCATCATATTCTAGACTAAAAATAGAGTTGCCAAATATTTTTTTTAAATTTTAATTAACGTTTGAAACTATCACTATTAGAAAAAACTGGCAATGCTGTAAGATTTCCAGATGACCTTGAAGCCCTATTTTCGTCCCGGCCACCATAATTTTGTTATAAGCTACCACTTTGTGAGATGTTTAAGCAGCCCTTCAAATTTAATTTCTCGTAAGTTAATTGGGAGCCAAGGTGACTCAGTTTCTCAAAAAGTTATGCAAGACGACTTTGACTTTCAAGAAGAACTCCAACAGCATGAAGCAACCCAACGAACATGAAAAACATGGCCTAGTTTTAATAGCCTCTGAATTCTGAGATCATGCAAAATATAATGAATCTAAAATAGTCTGTATATTGTATGTCACATCATTCATAACATCATGGATAGCTAGTTAAGTTTTGTGGTTCAAGCAATGCACAACAGTGAAATTCTAATGTAAATGATTACGCAGTAGAGTGGCTACACTTTGTAGCTTGCAAGTATTGTTGATGCACCATCTGTTATGTACCTACAAAATGGTTTGCAATAAATAATAATTTTTCAAGAGCTGATAACAATGCACTGAAACTACCTCTTTTCATATCCCACTTTTTAACCCAACAATATAAAAAAATTGCAAGCAACTCCCATAAAGGAAAAACGAACATGTATTATTAAACAAGTTTTATTGAAAATCGTGATACTTTCGTCCATCATCATTATCCATTTGTATCCGAGTATACAGGGTGAACGTTAATAAAACCGACAAACTGCAGAGACAGATTCCTGACTAGAATTTGAGGAAAAAAGCTCCTATGAGTATGTGTCCGGAAATGGTCAGTGTGCATGCAACGACAGCAAATCGTCCTGGAACGCAATAAAGATCTTCATTGCTTCCACGTCACAAGAGCTGTTTAAGTGCCCTCCATATGACACAATGAACACGTTCCTATGTCGCGTCATGGATTACCGCACTCTTACGCACAATCCAGGCTCTCTCTGAATAGTGTCAAGATGTCGTGAACATGCCATTGAAGGTTCTGCACACCAGGAATTGTTTCGGCAAATTCAACGCTTTTCAGATGCCCCCAGAGGCGGTTATGTCCAATGATCTACTAGGCCATTCTAGAAGGTCTCGGCGTCCTATCCAACAAGATGTTGTTGAGGTGACAGTGAACTGTAATACGGTAGTGTGATGGTGCTCCATCATGCATAAACCACGTAATAAGTCGTAATGCCAAAGGCACATTCTCAAGCAGCCCTGGCGGGAAGTCCAGGTACATTTCTCTGTCGAGACATTATGGAATAATAAGTGGTACAGAAATGTGGTCGCCAAGAATCCCTGCCCACACATTGATGCTGAACCAATGCTGATCAGACGCCTTATCCATTCCCTGAGGGTTGTCTATAGCCCACAGATGACTACTGTGCAGGTTGATGGTGCCAGTTATGGTAAAGGTTACTTTGTCGGTAACAAGGACTGATGACAGAAATTCCACTTGTGATGGTCTGGTGCAAAAACCATCTACAAAATCCTTCCTGTAGAGGGAAATCCGCTGCTGATAATCCTTGCACTTGTTGCAGGCGATACAGATAGCAGCGGTTATTGTGCTGGATACACTTAGTCATACTCTGGCTTATACCATGTTGGTGGGCCACTTGCCGGGAGTTTGGTATAGGAGTTGTCCCAATGTCCCATAAACCCAGTCCTTCAAATCTAGTGTATGCACAGTCTATCGCCTCCCTGCATGTTCATCGGTCTGAAGGGACACATAATCACACAAATTCCCAAAAAGTGCTTGAAATGTTGTGAGGTGTTGAAGGTGTCCGCGAAAATACCTATTTTGGTACAACCATGCTGCCACTCGACCATTTCCATCTACTTGGCCGTAAGCAAACACCATCTCAGCTCTTTCCCAACATGAGTATCGGACCATTCTGTTGCCTACATACACTGTGTCAGTCACACAGCGTGTAACACACAATGAACACGCGGAATGTGGTCAGAGGAACTTACATTCTTCAGCACCATCCATTGTGACAACGATGCATTTCCAGGCACATGTTTATAGGGCCTTTTCCCCTCCATTTCTAGTCAGGAATCCACCCCTGTAGTTTTTCGGTGTTATTAATGTTCATACTGTATAAGGAAGTGAGCAAAATTATTTTTCATTTCTTCTCCAATAAACATAATGCTATTTCTGCATGCACGGTAAGAATGAAATATTATTACCAACTGATAAACCATTAAACTTCTGTAGTTCGATTACTGAAGATATGATTTGAATGACAACTTCTGCTTAGCTATTATATGCGGATGTGAACAATGAAGCAATTGTGATTACTTTTTCTTGACGTTTGGATTCCCCACAATATTGTATTTTCACTAGCATATTTTTCTGTGTTTTGCTTTTATTTGCTATGCATGTTTCCCACTCATTTCATGTTTTATTTGTACTGTGCATGATCACCGATCCTATTATTTAGTTTTTTTCATTATTTAAAGAGACCAGACATCATGTTTTGAACGGGACAGCACCGTTTTTAACCTGCCATCCCAATAGATTTTGTTGTGATGCCTCTTTGCTCTGTTTTGTTAGAAAGCAACGTTTATTTTTTATTCTTCGTATTCTGTTACCTAATACTTAAATATTTGTGTCCATAACTGATAAAATGGAAATAACTTTGTCGATGGACAAAATTAATTACGAAAACCAAATCATCTAAATGGCCACACTGTGCTTCATTTCTACAATTCGATCCCATTCTCATGGGGACAGTGGGAGTGTTATGTGCATTGTTTCGGCACTTCCCTGAGAGATTCAAGATGCCAAAACGAAAGTGTGCGTTTACTGCAGCGTTGCAAGAAAAGTAAGTAGCTCAGCCGATGGCATAGGACTTGAAGTTAATAGAGAATTTCAAATTAACTCACGATGCATAAATCAACACACACTAAGTCTTTTTATTATGCTTTACCTTCTATCGCAGGTACACAAGAAAACGTGTCCAATTTTGATGTACACTCCACCACTTGTAGCATTGAGTTTTGTGAATATCTTGGAAGGAAGAGGGACATTGAGCATCATCAACATTCATGTAAACATAAAAATGCAGAAATCGGTGCTGTGTCATCCGGAAGTGCAACTTCATTTTTTCGACCAAATTCAGCAAGAGACCATGGATTGCACTTGGCTGCAATTAAAGGAGCCTAGTCTTACCATATGGTTGAAGAAAATCATAATTTTCACTCAAATGACTATGCTTCAAAATTAGTAAAATTTGGTTTGAACAGAAATTCTCGTGGTCTCATGAAAACTGAAGACATTGTTGTAGAGTATTTGACCCTCAGTATTGTGAATTGTTTGAAAAAGAGTTGTAGGAAATCAGTTATGTTACAATGTTTACGGGTGTTTCTAATCACGGGAACAAAAAGATCTTTCCTATTAGGATTAGATACTCTTTATCACTACAGGGTATCCATGTCCGAATTTTATTTTGAACTTGATCAATGTCCCGGCGAAACAGCAGATATTGTTACCCGTAACCTGACTGATGTGCTTGCAAAAAACAACCTCGATATTAAGATAACCGCATTCTGTGGTGATAATATCAATAATAACTTTGATGGGGGCAGCACATAAAGGAACAAGAAATATTATCACAAACTTGAAATGGTACTGAATTGTGAATTCCTTCGGGTTGGATGTGCAGCATATATAGTGCACAACACAATTATGACTACTGCAGGCTGTTAATGTACTGATTTAAAATGGTTGTTTGCAGAATGTACTATCATTTTCACACATACACCATGCAAATAGAATAACTGAAAGATTTCTGCAGCTTTACTGAGATGGAGTACAGGAAATTATTAGGTTATAGTAACAGTAGATGATTATTGTTAATGTCAGCACCTCGAAAAGTTCTTCAGGGAAAAATATCCAGAGATAATAAAATCTTTTCTTGAATATCCGTTGGCAAAACTTGTTGTTTTTTTTTCCACAACTTTCCACAAGGAAGTTCTCCAGGTAGAAAGCGAGCTTACAGAAGGTGTTCAAGTAGCTCTAGGTCAATTTGAGTTGAAAGAAAATACGACTGAGAAAAAGGAGAACAGTTTTATCCCACATGCTGTAAAATGTATTTTGCATGAATTACAAGAAGAAAATGAGGTGAAGGTAGAGGATTTCCAAAACAGAATAGTTCATGTACTAAATTTGACAGATTTGAAGTATATGAGAAATCTATATAAATCTTGTTTAAAATGGAATAAAATGGAGTTTGTTATAAGTATGCTAGTGATTACAAATGCATCTGGTGGATCAAAAAATATCGATGATAACGCCATTTTTAGCGTATTAGTTTATGTTAAGCAATTTACTACTGGAGACAAACTGCTCAGTCGAATAATGAGGGAAAAGAATTTCATTTGAGCTGGATAGAAATGACTCAGTGTCTCACCTCTCAAAATTTATCATTCAGCAGCTTTACCAATGTGGTATAATTTCGATTATCACCACTAGGTACTAATACACCTGTAGAGAGAATATATGCAAGCATGAACAAAATAAGGACATGAGAAAAAAAGCAATTGAACAGTGAAATGCTGAAGCATAGTTGCTTACCAAAATAAATTTCAAATACAGCTGCCTTGAGTTATTCAATTTCTTGGGGTGGAATGAGAAACTTCTGAAGAATATTAATTCTCCAAAAAAATATGTCCAATAACAAGTTTTATGATAACTGTTTTGATGTTCATGTTTATAGTAATATTATACATACTATTTTGTAGATTGTAATAACATTGCATTTGTCATAATTAATACATTGAGTCCTCTCATAAACATGTTGTTTATTAATAATAAATACATAAATAAAGTTTTCGATTTTCTAATTGCATTACCATAAAGGCCTAAGGCTAACGATCATTTAAAAAAGTCAGTTGAGAAGCGTTGTTTTTCCATGTTCAGCAAATATGGTCACATTGTCTTTTT
Source organism: Schistocerca gregaria (assembly GCF_023897955.1). Lineage (NCBI taxonomy): Eukaryota > Metazoa > Arthropoda > Insecta > Orthoptera > Acrididae > Schistocerca > Schistocerca gregaria. Next base: position 729,085,323 of record NC_064921.1, read on the forward strand.
AGCAGAAACACCAGAAACACATTATTGATATGCACATGTTCTACACTTTCCACCTTAAGTTTACAAAATTTTGAATAGACACCCATGGTCTAGTCTTTTGCCAGTTTTGAAAATGCGATAAAACAGTACAGTTTCCCACCAAAATTTCAAGCCTGCTGTTACTCCCATTCCTTTATTATTATTTTTTTAATTTGTTAAGTATCCATGCACCAAATAATTCAAATGTGATAGAGCGTACTTTGTAGTGTAGTAAACAATTTTAAATAAATGTTACGTAACAGTAACATTGATTCACTAACATAAATAATATAACCAGATGATACAGTATAGCACGTCATTAAAATACAACACATTAATATTAGTACAACCTTATATATAGTATAATAGATAACAAATGTAGTTTCAGATATATAATAAAAGAAAGGAAATAGTTTAAATTTATGTTAACAGATATTTATGTACAGGATAAAATACCTGCCTAGTAAATATGTTTTCAAAGCCACTTTGGCTTCTGTTTCTTTTATTTACTTGATGGGTGGAGAAGTTTATTGTCAGTCTGCTGTGGTCCATTTTGTCTGAGAGCTGTGCTTGCAAGTTCACTGTGGGAGTCCGATTTTTGCATAGCGTCATGTGCATGGACTGCTTGATTTGTACATACTAAGTAGCTTTTAGTTTCTGAAATTTTCTTTGCATATGTAATTATCTCAAGAATGTACAGTGGTAGTGATAGTATCTAGAGTGTTACAAAAAGGGGCTTGCAAGAATTTCTCGGTGTGGCTATGAAACAGCTTTTTCTTATTGCCAAATTTGCCCCAAAATTTATTCCATTCACAGCAGTGACTCCGCTTGTGTAGAATACACATTTTTAGTGTTTCTTTTGTTGTACATTTAGCAAGTATTTTTATGCCATAGCATATGGAACTTAACTTCTTGCTGATGTATTTGATGTGTGTGTCCTACTTCATATTGTCCTGAACCCATAATCCCAGAAATGTTGTTGAGTTTAAAGTTTCTATTTTTTAAATAGATTTATAGTGGGAGTTAATGAATGCTTATTATGTCTATTATAAAGGTGCATTGCAACAGTTTTCTCTGTGTTAACAATAAGTTGTTTGTGGTGAGCGATTTTTCAATGTGTGTGGTGCAATTTTCTACTTCATATTGTCGTTCAGCAGCAGTTTTGTCCTTTAGCAATACATTTGTGTCACCTGCAAATTTTGTATGTTTTTTGGATGATTCTAGGTCATTGATAAATATCAAGAACCACACTAGGTCCAAGATAGAACCATAGGGCACAGTATTTCCTTTTCATTTGTTGAATACCAAAAGGTTTGTGATGAAGTGATGTCTCACTGAGAGTATTGCCACTGTGTGGCTGGCATGTGTGGCATACTATGTGCTGGAATGTGTGAATGATGCTGCTGCTGTTATTGGTGCCTTCTGCCAGATATCCTAGCGAGATGCAGGCAAGGTGGTGGTGTTTAGCAGCGATTCTGGGCTGCTGAAGGCTGTGTTTGGAGTTTCAGTGTGTGCTGTGTTGCTACTGAAACAGGGGTACCTGCGTCTCCATTTTGTGACTGGTATCTGGCTCAGCATCAGGTGCCACATGCTCATTGTTGGGCTCCACATCCTGAGAAGTGGGAGTGGAAGGGAAAGCAAAAGCAATTGAGGTGGCTGCAACTGGGTCTCAGGTGGCAACCAATGCTTCAGTAACACTGGCACAGATGGTGTCTGTGGCGGAATCACAAGTGGATGAAATGAGATTGTGATGCACAGAAGTCTCTAATTCACCATTGCACCATGGTCATAGGCAAACCATATGGTCTTGAAGCTGCTGGACATAAGCTGGGACACAAGTAGCAGTGGGAAGAGGCTGTGGATTGATAGAGTAGTATGGTAGAGCTAAGGTCTGCCCATATACCAGGTCAGTGCCAGACACCGCCAAGTCAGACTTGTGGGCCACCCACAATTCTAACAGAGCCAATGGCAGATTGGCGAACCATTTTGCATTGTAGAAGATAAGGGTGAATTTTAATGTACAGTGAAATATTCTGTCATGCCGTTGGTTGCAAAGTGATAACTGGTAGTAAAATGAACAAGGGTGGTGCAAGCCTCATACCGGGTTATTCATCAACAGCAAGCCTATATGTGCACGCCGTCAGATGTTATGTGTGGGGGAAACAAATGTGAAACCTAGGCATTGATGAATGGATGAATGGTGCAGCAACCGTTTCATCCAAAATTTCCAGGATGGTAATGGCTTCTGGTCAGCATGTAAAATGGTCTATCATTGTGAGAAGACGATGCAGTAATCTGAGGCTGGCTGGAGTCTGACGACACTTCAGTACACTTGCATAGCACACAGACAAGGACCAAGTGGGCAGTGGTATTGGACACTGCAGCAGAAGAAAAGTTACTGGACGAGGGCAGCAGATGCTGGGGCGTGCCAGCCAATGCAGGGAGTCGAAAAGTAGTTTACAGAAGGGGGAGGAAGGTAGGGGTGGATACGATCTTTGGATCCATCGGTGTGCACAGGGTCAAGATGGATGTCACATCAAATGTGCAGATCTGTGCCAGGGACACGTTGGAGTTGGGGACAAGGTCAGTGGTGTCAGTGGACTGGCATGGACTTGATAATCTTATGGATGAGTGGCTGAGGCAGTTGTTGATACTGTTATTGTTGCTGATTACATGGAGTATACTGGTGGAAAACTGAGCCACATACTCCTGTTGTCAGAACATGTTTCTGACAAAAGCCTGTCGTAAAAGGACAGTGGTAAGAAAGGGTGACCCTCAATAGAAGTGAGGAAATATTCCGCTGCCTCATAGATAGCGAGTAATTCCCATTCATGTGTAGGTCATTTGCACAGGGGCTCTGATAGCGTAACTGAAAAGAAGGTCAGCGGCTGCCAAATGTCCCCAACACACTGTTTAAGGGCCACACCAACTGCAGAATGACTCGTACTGGCGATGATAGCGACGGGGATGGAAGGGTGGAGGTGTGCCAGTAGAGAAGCACCGGAGGTCACGCATAGTGCTCTTGAAACTGGTTACCACAGGTGGGGCCCACATCGTGGGTTCGTTATACTTCATTCAGTCACCTTGCAGTGTGGCAGTGAGAGGTTCCTAAACGCAGGTCTTTTTTTCTTAAGGAAGCAACAAAACCATTTAGGTAGGCCTAGGAATCTGGAAAGCTCCTTATGCATTGTGGACATAGAAATTCGCAGATGGCAGGGGTTTCTTGGGCAGGGATTGTTAGCCAGAAACAGAAATAGTGTGCCCTAAGAATGCAGTCTCAGCAACTATGAAAATTCCTTTTTCTAGATTGAGAATGACCACTGCTCTTTGTAGGTGGGTGAAAATATCCGAGTTGCTTGCGATGTACCATCTTCTGGAACTGACTTTAGTAAAGACATTACATGTAAGTTGAAAAATACTCATGCCTCATTCACAAGATGGATTGAACCAAGGATGGAATATTGAGTAGCATGTGTCTGAGCTTGCAGAAAAATCGACACTGGAAAGCCTATATGGCAAACTTTTTGTCTGATAAAATGTTTCATATTTCTGGCTAGTACCGCTGAACTGAATGGACGCACTAACATTTTGCTTGATGTTTATCTCTCAAGGTGTGTAACAACTAATATTTTATTCGTTTGTGTTTGAAAATACATTTATTATTGAAAAATTTAAAATAATATTCTTTTGTTTGTATAAAGGTAGTGTCATTTCCTGGGTACTACGATGTTAAGATTTTTTATATTATTTCGTTGTCTCTGTAGAGCTATACCATGCTCAAGGAGAGGCTGTTGTTTGGTGGCCAGTATCCTTTTCCTATAACACAAATTGCAAGCATATATTAACTGGGTTCTTTATTCATAAGAATAGAAAGTTAACTCCAGATCGTCGTTGTGGCACAAGCTCTCTGTAATAGTCCATGTTAGCCTCACTACTGGTAAAGTATGAAGTCCACTATGTACTACTATGATTGCTAAGTGCTGCCTGTCTCTGAGTTAGTGGCAGAGCTAACTGCTACTGCGATTCCCACTGTGCTATGACTGATGACATTGGAACTTACTCGGTGCAATAGACTGTGTCAGACTCGAACAGACTCCAACTGACTTGTCCTCAGGTCCGAGGCGACTGTCTAAACACTGGTGGCCAAGAGGGCGTTGGCGGCTCGTTTCCTGCGAGTCTGTTTTTGGCCTCTGCCGATCTTCGCACAATCTCTATGCCACATGGTGTGTTTGTGCCAGCTTACACCAGCACGTTCCTCCACCCTGAAATGCCGCACCATTGTCACGCAGTGAGGCTGTGAACGATAGTGCGGAGGGAGGCAGGACGCTGCATGTAGAAATGGGCCAGGAGCCATAGCTGTGGAGGATGGTGTACTCCTGACTGTATGCTGCCATTTGGCTTTTGAGGCAACAGGAACAGCCTCCAGAAAACTGCTACAAGGGCACACGTCCAGGCCTGAGGTCGTGAGCTGGGGCGATGATGGCGGCATGGGTGATGGTGGGTCCAAGTCCAACAGGTCAGCGAGCGGGAACGGTGGGGGCGAGGGCGCCTCATTCATCCGTCACATTCTCCTGGGGTGCCCTGGTGGCACCAGTAGGCAGCTGCAAAGGCCTCACAGTCCTGTGAAGCCATGAATCTGGGATAAGAAAAGCAGCAGGATCACAGAGCAAATGACATAAGCTAATTTGGTTCTGGTGGCGGTGCTGCAAACCATCGGGACCTGCACTTAATTACATACATGAGCCGATGCATTCCTGGACCATTCCTCTTTCCCAGCGCCCATGGTTGCCATAAACCCTGAAAAGGACACGCTCACGCCGCGCAAAGCGATATTTGCGGACCATTGGCTGCGCTGGATGCTGCAAGTGGGTGCAGCAAGCGTACCAGTGTCCGATGGCGGCAGCCGTGCAGAAGTTCCGCCTGTGATGGTCCGTCCCATGGGTGGGAGCGATAGGAGACGAGAAAGAGTTGTAACGCCTGTTCCCATGTGTGGGTGGTGCGAAGCTTGGCACTCAGTTGCTTAAAAGTGCGTACTTAGCATTCTGCTTCTCTGTTGGACTGCTGGTGAAAGGGAGCGTTTGTTAGATTATGAATGCCATCGCGTTCACAAAACTGCTCAAAGTTACGTGAACTGAACTGTGGTCCGTTGTCTGACACAAGTACGTCTGGCAAATATGGAGGACTACACTTAACAGGTGCTACGTGATGTGGTAGAAGCCATAGGCACCGCAAATGGGAAATTGCTAAAAGAGTCTACCACTATGAGCCAAGGAGTGTTCCAAAATGGTCATGCAAAGTCAATGTGCACTCGTTGCCATGGCAATTGAGTCTTAGTCCAAGTTGAGAATGTCAGTGGCGGAGCGATTCGTTTTCCGCGCATGAACGAGACTGCGACGTCATTATTTCCAATAGTTCTGTACTGACAGATTACTCTGTAACTGCAATGTATGATCTGAACATGGGCAGAACCGGTCACTGAAAATAAAAAAATAGCGATCAAAGACTGAAATGCTATATTTTTAGTCAAAGAATGATAGCGGCAATGCCAATAAGACAATCGTGTCTAGTTTTGATAAACTTTTTTTTATTGTTTCACACTGCATAACGTGAAGCTTCGATAAATAAACATCATTGGATATATGAGTATGTAGATGTATATAATCTGTACAATTTGTTAATGCAGTTGTGTTTTTCTTTTTCGTGTACTTGGGAGAACAATTAACTAAAATTGACATCAAGCATGTGCTTGGGACGCACAGTGTATTGATTGATATGTGAAGAAAGCTTAACCGCAAAACTTACATGACAGTAATAATGTGCAGAATCTACTCAAAGTAAGCACTTTTTATGTGCATTTACTGCGAATGTTCAGCATGCCTAGCAATTAGCCTGCGGTGTATGCCTAATTGATTTCTGAATAATCGATTTTAACTGGCAGTAGCAGTTGATGCGGGACTCAAAAGCACCAGCTGTGAATACAGTCTTGAATTGTCGCAATACAATCTGCATGTAGCCAGACAATTTCTGTCTACATTTTTGTTTCGTATTAAGTTCTTCGTTAAGTTTCGTATTAAGTCATTTGTGTATCCTATGTGTACAGTACGACCTCATTAGAGAAAAATAGTTACGCCAAAACGTGAAGATGAGACTTAACATTCAGGAGATACCTGACACACACTCACATAATATTCATCACATGGGTAGAAAAATTATGAACAAAATGCTGACTGCTGAAATCCTGTCTTGGGAAACGCAAGTTACAGAAGAGGCAGAAGTACTCCTGACCCTCGCAAAGGGTTAGCAGAGAGAAAAAACATACCAACTACGTCCTATAGCGGGACTGTTATGAATATTACAATGCAGAGGACAGCGGCAGTGGGTCTCCTACACGCAGCAATAACCGACTTGATGTTCTTTCTGTGATATTCCCGAAACTCGAATTGTCAGAGAATGGAAGACAGGGAAACCAGACGATTTTTTTTAAGAAAAACACAGGAGAGACAAGTAATGAGGCAAAAACAACTTCTTACCGAGTTTCAGAAAGAAAGGATCTCATAAAAGGAACGATACGAAAAGTTAGCAAGATAAGAAACGGAAAGGAATGGAAAACAGGCACTTACAGAGAAGGAATTGGCCAGGAAAATAAATGAAGCTTTAATCGAGCTGCACGCTCGTGGGAAAGCTACCAAAGATCACAATAAGGAGGACTCAAAGAGTATTCGAAAGGGAATAAGTACACTGCAGACAAAGTGTAAGGATCTACCGCCAACGGTAGACTAGCAGAGTGCCGATGTAGCTAACGTATGTCTAGCTCAAAACACACAAGACGAAAAGGTAAAATCGTAACCAAATCGGTGTATGAAATCACTGCTGCTGATACATTTGCAAAGCACAAAAGAAGGGGTGAAAGTAGAAACAGAAAATGTAGCTGTGGTAGCTACCTTTGACAAAGAAAAGAACTGCCAAGATTTATAGACTGAGCTTTCGAGCATATGAGACATTATTCAGTCCACATTCTCTTTGTGGTAATGAACTAGGCAAGATCGAATTGTGGAAGTTGAGAAACAGTGACAGTAAGATAGAACATGAGCATGTGTCTTCTATTGTAACACAGTATGGGAAAACACTATTAGTTCAACCAGCATTCGAATCCATCTGCAGAGGATATAATGAACAATATAGCCCAGTGTTTCCAGAAGCAAGTAGGAGTGTAACTGTTGCTGAACCACGTGTAATAATCTTAACCACTTTAATACAGAAGGAAAGCCTGAGAAAATATAGATAGCGTCATACTTTCAATGAAGATGCAAAGACTGTTCACCCAGTTATGTTCACAAAGAACTTTTTAGGAGCATTTTTTCCAGGTCGTCGACAGAAAGGCAAAAGATTCAGTCTGTGGTGTCTCACTCTGGGCTCTTCAGATTGCAGAAAACTGTAATACATTTGCCTTTGAAAGACAGGCCTAGGACGTATGTGGTCAAACTGTGTAGAGGAGAGACTGGAAGAACTTGTATACAGCCCATAGGCGTTTAACCCAAAACAGGACAACCTAAGAAAGTATTTCGAAACATGTATTAATATGACATGGTATTGAGATGAAACTATTTCCCCTAGGAATGTGTTCTTGATACAAAAAGGAGCTTTATCCGTACCAATTAGGGACAAACTAGTACATGTGTAGGATACAGACTTAGAACCCTTCTTGTCAGTCATCGATTCCTTGGGTCTAATTCAGAAAGATTCAAAGAAATCGAGTGAGAGTAATGACTCGAACAGTTTTAATGAAATCATAATAATAACCATGGATATAATAATAATAATAATAATAATAATGAGTATACACAACATTTATTACCAGGTACCCAGAATTAAAATTTTTAACAGAACAACGACTAGCTGATCAGATCCGTGTAATAATAAAAAATAACACGATACCCCAGTCAGAATTAGAAAACATCAAACAACAAGTACAACAAATACTGGAACAAAATAATGTGCAATCAGAAGAAGAAGAGAATACAGCAACAGACTCAAACATCCCAGAGCAAACAAACAAAGAACACCACGCATCAATTAAACAATCAGAGGAAAACGAAATCTTAAGACAGCCACCAGAACAAGCGCAAATAGAACATGAAGTGGCACACATGTTAGATATCGAAGAAAAATTTCAGCTGACATATATAGAATACAAAGACACAAATACAGACATTAGACCATTCTTGCATAGACCACCAAATAACCCACAGGTCGAAACAACAATAACAACTATCAACACAATCATACACAACAAAATAAATGAAAATACAACTAGGGAAGAGTTACAAATTCTGGTTTATATAGGACCACTCACTGCACTAAATATACACAGTAGGCAGAGATCAGAACAAACCAACACACAGAAGAAACCCACAAAACCAGCATGGTAACACAGGCTACAAATCAGAATAGAAAAACTGAGAAAAGACATCGGACAGCTAACACAGTTTATAAGAAATGAAATATCAGACAAAAAACGAAAAAGTTTAGGTAAAATCTCACAACAAGAAGCGATGGTGCAATTAGATGGAAAGAAGCAGAAATTACAAGCATTGACCAAACGACTTAGAAGATACAAAAAAAATGAAAATAGAAGGAAACAATACCAAACATTCAACACAAACCAAAAGAAATTTTATCAGACAATAGATAAAACACACACTTTAAAATAGACAACCCACCAAACATAACAGAACTGAAACACTTGTGGAGCAACATACCGTCAAACCTGGTACAACATAACAGGCATGCACGGTAGATACAAGCAGAAACAGCCACATACAAGAAGATACCACAAATGCCTGAAGTGATAATTTTGTAACATGAAATCACCCGAGCAATTAATTCAACACACAATTGGAAAGCCCCTGGAAAAGATAAAATAGCAAATTTATGGCTAAAGAAGTTCACCTCAACACATTCACATCTAACTAAACTATTTAACAATTACATTGCAGGCCCATACACATTCCCTGATACACTTACACATGGAATAACGTATCTGAAACCTAAAGATCAAGCAGACACAGCAAATCCAGAAAAATATCGCCCCATAACATGCCTACTAACAACATACAAAATATTAACTTCAGTCATTACACAGAAATTAATGACACATACGACACAGAACAAAATTATAAATGAAGAACAAAAAGGCTGTTGCAAAGGAGCATGAGGATGTAAAGAGCAACTGATAATCGTTGCACAGGTTACATATCAAGCTAAAACTAAACAAAGGTCGCTACACTACACATACATTGATTACTGAAAACCTTTTGATAGTGTACCCCACTCATGGTTACTACAAATATTGGAAATATACAAAGCAGATCCTAAATTGACACAGTTCCTAAACATAGTAATGAAAAATTGGAAAACCACACATAATATCCAAACAAATTTAAATAATATCACATCACAGCCAATACAGATTAAGCGTGGAATATACCAAGGAGACTCATTAAGTCCTTTCTGGTTCTGCCTTGCTCTGAACCCACTATCCAACATGTTAAATAATACAAATTACGGATACGATATTACTGGAACATACCAACACAAACTCACACATTTGCTATACATGGATGATCTAAAACTACTGGCAGCAACAAAACAACAACTCAACCAATTACTAAAGATAACAGAAGTATTCAGCAATGATATAAATATGGCTTTAGTAACAGACAAATCTAAGAAAATATAGCACAGTCAAGGGAAAACACACTAAACGTGAAGGTTACATATTGGAAACCACAGCGACTGCATAGAAGCAATGGAAAAGGAGATGCCTATAAATATCTAGGATACAGACAAAAAATAGGAATAGATAATACAAATATTAAAGAAGAACTAAAAGAAAAATATAGACAAAGACTAACAAAAATACTGAAAACAGAATTGACAGCAAGAAACAAGACAAAAGCTATAAATAACTATGCTATACCAAAATTGACCAATTCATTTGGAGTAGTGAAATGGAGTAACACAGACCTAGAAGCACTCAGTACACTTACACGATCACAGTGCCACAAATATAGAATACATCACATACATTCAGCAACAGAAAGATTCACATTAAGCAGAAAGCAAGGAGGAAGAGGATTTATTGACGTAAAAAACCTACATTGTGGACAGGTAGACAATTTGAGAAAATTCTTTATAGAACAAGCATACACTAGCAAAATACACAAAGCAATCACTCATATAAATACATCGGCTACACCACTGCAGTTACATAACCACTTCTACAACCCTTTAGATCACATAACATTAAAAGATACGAACAAAGTAAATTGGAAAAAGAATACACTACATGGCAAGCACCCGTATCATCTAACACAGCCACACACCGATCAAGACATATCCAACATATGGCTAACAAAAGGCAATATATACAGTGAGACGGAAGGTTTCATGATTACAATACAGGATCAAACAAGAAACACCAGATATTACAGCAAAGCATATTATTAAAGATCTCAATACCATAACAGATAAATGCAGACTTTGCAAACAACAAATAGAAACAGTAGATCACATCACAAGTGGATGTAAAATACTAGCAAACACAGAATACCCCAGAAGATGTGACAATGTAGCAACAATAATACATCAACAACTTGCCATACAACATAAACTAATAAAACAACACGTCCCCACATGCAAGTGTGCACCACAAAATGTACTGGAGAATGATGAATACAAATTATACTGGAACAGAACCATTATAACAGATAAACAACACCAAATAACAAACCTGACATCATACTCACCAATAAAAGGAAGAAGTTAACACAACTAATCGAAATATCCATACCCAATACAACAAATATACAGAAGAAAACAGGAGAAAAAATTGAAAAATACATCCAACTGGCTGAGGAAGTCAAACACATGTGGAAGCAGGATAAAGTTGACATTATACCAATTATACTATCAACTACAGGAGTCATACCACACAATATCCACCAGTACATCAACGCAATACAGCTACATTCAAATGTATATATACAACTAAAGAAATCTGTAATTATTGATACATGTTCAATTACCCGAAAGATCCTAAATGCAATGTAACATATACTGTACTGTTAAAAGGAAGTCACGCTTGATCAAAGTCCGCAGCACTTTCCATTTTTAACCAGACTAACATATGAGACAGGAAAGAGAAATAATAATAATAAAATAATAATAATAATAATAATAATAATAATAATGGAATCATAATGACCATTGTAACGCTGGGAATCAAAGGAAAATGATTTCAGATACAAGAATGGGTATCGTAACCAAGATTCCCAAAACAGTCCTAATGATAACAATAGGTCGAAATTCAGTAGTGACAACGACAATAACAATAACAGCCTTTACCAGAACGGTAACACAAACTTTAGCTGAAACCAAAGGAATGATAATGGGCTAAATTCAAGTCATAGCAAAGATATGAGAACTTAAAATGGTTCATGACAGAATCAGGGACCTGGTGGATGGAATACAAACCAAGGACCACAGACACAAAAAAACCAAAACATACCTGTCAACCAAATAACTGAATTTGTTGCTTGGCACTAATCATCAGCAGCATTGGTCCTCTTCGCAATGGAATGTACAATCGAATCAGCCACAAATGCATGGTGTAAGCATTGTGAAGGTAACAGTAGTAGGGCTAGGGGGGTGCCACCCCACTCTTCATTTTTGCCAGATGTATCCAAGAAGGCGGTGATGACATCATTGGAGATGGTGGCCTGTAGACTTGGCAACAGCCTATGATGTCACCCAAGATGGCGGCCGTGACGTGACCTGATGATGCAATTACTGTTTTCCAAGGTGGCGGATTTTGGCGGGAAGATAGGTTACTTGGGCTACCTCCCCTAATCTAAGTCACCCAACCGCCACCTCTTCCTAGAAACTGTATGGGAAAAGGACTTGGCCTGTGCTGGATAGGATTTATTTTTCAGGCAGTCTCTATTTAAACAATTTAAGGCAGTACCTCCATCCAGTGTGTTTACAATGGGGATATACACAGACATACAGAAAACAGAGCAAACGCTCTTTAATGTGGAGGTGACTGGATACAATTGAGTACAGTGCTATACTATCCCTCCCGGTCAGTGCATTTGCGCTACGTGTTGGCAGATGTACTACATTTACAAGCAATTTTAGAACACATAATGAGAGGTTATATCATGATCGCATGGATGTAACTGACATAAAATCGATAGAATTGCCAAAAATGATGGGAGAGGGATAGGTACAAATTGACCGAATATACACTGAAATGTGGGGAAATTGAGGAAGTACTACCGTATCTTCTGGCTGGAGCAGAGCAATTTGTACACGGGAACAAGTATGCGGCACCAAGAGGAATCTGAGACAATTTCAACATGGAAGCAAAGGGAACCAAGGAAGCAGTCAAATTTTTTTCCCATCGAAGTAGCATTATACTTGATGTCTATTGAGGTACCCGTGATACACACTAGTTGACTGCTGTATTTGACGCTTTTCAGGAAGACAGAGAACCATTTGCCTCTAAGCTTACATGCATCTGTGTTAAAGGATGACAGAGAGTGGACGGGGTGATCGAGTGAGATGGAGACGTAACGAGGTACAATTTAATGGTAGACTGATGATGCATTCTAGAGAGGGAGAAGTTTCTGTAAGTCAGTTTTCCCACTGTTCTGTCAGGATACACCAGCCGCGTGACCTAGCCTGCGTTCAACACACATACAGTCACGTGTTTTGTATGTGATTTAAAGCACTGTCTACTTGTGATCATTAATGGTAAACCCGTCTGTGATCAGAGGACTTCCATCTCATGTGTGATGAAATGTGACACATTCTTCTAAATGAACTATGACTTATGTGATGTAATCCATCCCCCTGTCGCATCTTGGGTGTAGAATCGAGACTTCAGCTTCATAACTACGTGAGTGGTAGGTGGTTGTGAGGCACTGCAATCCCCATGTATACATTTGCTTGACAGATGTTCTGTTTACAGAGTTGGTGACAGAATGACTTGTAATTTTCACATGTTGGGCACTGTTGCTGTGCATTTATCTGTTTCCTTGAAAGAGGTATTCCCCATTCCTAACGATAATTTGATAGGGACTGATGCAGCATAGTATAACTTCTGAAGTGTGATCACATGTGAACAGTGGACGCTATACATCTCTGGAAAGCTATATTGTGCTCGTATCACACAGATGCAATGTTTTAAGGAGGTAGTTTTTACATTTACGGTTCGATAACACAGTCTATTATAGAGAAACCAGGAAGAAGGATGTATGTCATATGCTTGAAATATATTTCTTACCTGGAATATCAACAGCGCTACATTCCATATGATTGTTAGGTCGGAAGCGCAGGCGATCTAACATTATAAGCCATTTTAAGTGCGGAACGTTGTAGCCTTAAGGGTGCGTGCGTTTATGTTTCCACTTACCAATACCTTCCAGGTACTAATCCTAGACTCTGGAATAATACTTTAGAGTTGACAGTTTGGTTGATTTACATAAATATGTAAGTAAACTGTAAGTAGCAGGAGACGCCCCCTGTGGCCCTGTCTCGTTGTTTGAAACATTGTTTTTTTTCTGCTTTGTACAGTGCCAAACGTTCTGTTTTTCTGCCATGACTTTGAGGTCTGTGTCAGGTTCTAAACTGACATTAAGACGTTCTGATCCACAGCCTCTTGCAGACAACAAGGACATCACCGCAAAGTACCGGTATCCATGACATCGCACTGTGGCGCGATTGACGTTATTCAAGATGGCTGCTGTGACGTCAGCTGATGACGCGAGTACCGTTACCCAAGATGGCTCCAAAGTGCCACACCCCCCTGTCAAGTCCCCCTGGCAGGGTAGTTTGATTTTTGGAGGGAAGATAGGTCGATTGGGTACCTCTAGACGTCACACGATGTAAATCATATTGTTACTGCTGTTACCATAACAGACTGCACCCGGTGGGTGATTTTAAATAAAAGTAATTTACAACATAAGGAAATTGGTGTGGGTTTCCAAACTACATTTAAACTCATCAGTCACACTGACAGAATAGCTGATTGCTCTGCATGCTTTTCGACTGCTTCCTCATATTGCAGTCATGTACACAATCACTGTTTCAGTGCTAGACATCCCCATAAGGTGTCACCCTTCCACAAAACTCTTTCTCCAACTCAAACAAGAGATGACAGACAATCATGATGTTGTGTCCACGTACCCAAACAACCAACCAACCAACCAACTCGCGCACGCGCTTTGACCGTGACGTCGCTAGCCACAGTTCCTGTCGTGGTCGTCGGTGTCTCAGGGCGCTACCGCCGACGGAAGAGGTCACGCCATGGCTGAGCTCGAGTCCGCAGCGCCCTCTGCCTCTTGCATATAAGGAGGAGCGCTGGCCCCGAGACGGACAGTCTATTCTCGATTGTCTACTGCTAGCCTTTCGTGGAGTTTATAGCAGAGCCATTGCAGTGTGCATTTGCTATTGTATTCGACTAGGCTCAGTACACGGATTGCTCTTGGATATTACTTGGACTTGTATTGCTGGTGCACATTTCGTCAGAAATAAAGATAAGTTATCTCTTCATTCTAGCTGGCGCAATTCTTGTCATTAATTATTTTTCGGCCGACAGACATAGCCACATCCTGGCCACTACCCACGCTTTATACAATTTGTGGTGGCTGCCACAAAAGTACCGCCGAGGACCTTAGGTTGGGAACCATCACAAAACATTACGTGGTAACCAACAATGTACCATTGGATGGATGTGATGGAAGAGACACCCCTGATGTACTGAAATAATAAGCATTATAATTGATTGTGTGAACAGTTTTACCAATTTACAGTTATTTCAACACCGACCAATGATGAGTCAGCATGTTTCCCAATTTCAGTATCATAGCTAAACCATCTCCTCCCCACTTTGCGAGTATCATTTCGACTGAGGGTAGATGACTGTGCTGTATGTGCATGCACTGTTAAGTCTCGAACACACCGATCATCAAAGTATATTAGACAGCACTCTACATACACTCCTGGAAATTGAAATAAGAACATCGTGAATTCGTTGTCCCAGGAAGGGGAAACTTTATTGACATATTCCTGGGGTCAGATACATCACATGATCACACTGACAGAACCACAGGCACATAGACACAAGCAACAGAGCATGCACAATGTCGGCACTAGTACAGTGTATATCCACCTTTCGCAGCAATGCAGGCTGCTATTCTCCCATGGAGACGATCGTAGAGATGCTGGATGTAGTCCTGTGGAATGGCTTGCCATGCCATTTCCACCTGGCGCCTCAGTTGGACCAGCGTTCGTGCTGGATGTGCAGACCGCGTGAGACGACGCTTCATCCAGTCCCAAACATGCTCAATGGGGGACAGATCCGTAGATCTTGCTGGCCAGGGTAGTTGACTTACACCTTCTAGAGCACGTTGGGTGGCACGGGATACATGCGGACGTGCATTGTCCTGTTGGAACAGCAAGTTCCCTTGCCGGTCTAGGGATGGTAGAACGATGGGCTCGATGACGGTTTGGATGTACCGTGCACTATTCAGTGTCCCCTCGACGATCACCAGAGGTGTACGGCCAGTGTAGGAGATCGCTCCCCACACCACGATGCCGGGTGTTGGCCCTGTGTGCCTCGGTCGTATGCAGTCCTGATTGTGGCGCTCACCTGCACGGCGCCAAACACGCATACGACCATCATTGGCACCAAGGCAGAAGCGACTCTCATCGCTGAAGACGACACGTCTCCATTCGTCCCTCCATTCACGCCTGTCGCGACACCACTGGAGGCGGGCTGCACGATGTAGGGGCGTGAGCGGAAGACGGCCTAACGGTGTGCGGGACCGTAGCCCAGCTTCATGGAGACGGTTGCGAATGGTCCTCGCCGATACCCCAGGAGCAACAGTGTCCCTCATTTGCTGGGAAGTGGCGGTGCGGTCCCCTACGGCACTGCGTAGGATTCTATGGTCTTGGCGTGCATCCTTGCGTCGCTGCGGTCCGGTCCCAGGTCGACGGGCACGTGCACCTTCCACCGACCACTGGCGACAACATCGATGTACTGTGGAGACCTCACTCCCCACGTGTTGAGCAATTCGGCGGTACGTCCACCCGGCCTCCCGCATGCCCACTATACGCCCTCGCTCAAAGTCCGTCAACTGCACATACGGTTCACGTCCACTCTGTCGCGGCATGCTACCAGTGTTAAAGACTGCGATGGAGCTCCGTATGCCACGGCAAACTGGCTGACACTGACGACGGCGTTGCACCAATGCTGCGCAGCTAGCGCCATTCGACGGCCAACACCGCGGTTCCTGGTGTGTCCGCTGTGCCGTGCGTGTGATCATTACTTGTACAGCCCTCTCGCAGTGTCCGGAGCAAGTATGGTGGGTCTGACACACCGGTGTCAATGTGTTCTTTTTTCCATTTCCAGGAGTGTATTTCTAACACTTCGAGCATAGTGCTTAATTTACGATCTATCTCTATGCTGATGGGAGTCACAGAGCATTCTCGCAGTCTTAGAGTAAAATTAGAGACTGTAAGACCCCCTCACACTGTCATTGACGAACCTGCCCTGCAGCACCGTTACCGATTTAATCTGCAATCGACGAGAAGCAGACAGCCACATTCCATATCTTGTGAATGACTGGAGCATGCCGAGTCCTCGCCCATCCAAGTGCACAGTAGTTCTCGAGATGCGCCCATGTTGAGGAGGGTAGCACTCATTATTGATGTATAGTAACAGATTTGAAAGTGTTGTGATGTGATAGCAGACGGTGAAGAAGAACAAGAAACGAGTGATTTTTATGTGCGATGGAGCTCTAGACGGCTGGAGTTAGAGGGAACTGACACCATGTAGCATTCAGACTGTCCATAAATCCGTAAATCTACAATGGGGAAGACTCTCTTCTGAACAGCATGTGGCAATTCCTGTCAGCTATGCTCTATAACGATCATGTCTGGGGAGTCTGGTGGCCAGCAGAGGTGTTTAAACTCAGACGATTGTTCGTGGAGCCACTCTGTAGCAATTCTGGACGTATGGGGTGTCCCATTGTCCTGCTGGAATTGCCCAAATCCGTCGGAAATCATAATGGACATGAATGGATGCAGGTGATCAGACAGGATACTTATGTAAGTGTCGCTTGTCGGAATGGTAACTAGACATATCAGGGGTTCCATATGACTCCAACTGCACATGCCCCACACCATTACATAGCCTCCACCAGCTTGAACAGACCCATGCTGACACATAGGGATTCATGAGGTTGTCTCCACACCCGTACGTGTCCATTCACTCGATACAATTTGAAACGAGACTCGCCAGACCAGACAACATGTTTCCAGTCATCAACAGTCCAAAGCCCAGTGGTGACGGCCCCAGGCGAGGTGTAAAGCTTAGTGCACTACAGTCGTCAAGAGAACATAAGTGGGCCTTCGGCTCCGAAAGTTCATATCGATGACGTTTTATTGAATGATTCGCACTCTGACACTTGCTGATGGCCCAGCACTGAGATGTGCAGCAATTTGTGGAAGGGTTGCACTTCTGTCACATTGAACGATTCTCTTCAGTTGTAGTTGGTCCTGTTCTTGCAGGATCTTTTTCCGGCTGCAGCGATGTCAAGACTTGATGTTTTACTGGATTCCTGATATTTACTCATGAAATGGTCCTACAGGAAAATCCCCACTTCGGCGCTACCTGGGAAATGATGTGTCTCATCGCTCGTCTGCCCACTATAACACCACATACAAACTAACTTAAATCTTGATAACCTGCCATTGTAGCAGCCATAACCGACCCGACTACTACATCATATATTTTTTGTGTTATATAGGCGACCGCAGGGCCGTATTCTGCCTGTTTACATATCGCTGTATTTGAATATGTATGCCTATACCAGTTTCTCTGGTGCCTCAGTGTATATTATCGTGCCCACTGACGTGATGTATTCCGAAATCTTATTCCTATAGTGATAATGTCCAATGGGACAATCTGGTATGTAGCAGCTTACACAACGGCAAGAAGCTTAATGACTGATGGTCACAAAAGACTTTCACATGCTTGCCATAGCCCACATTACTGTGAGAGCCTCAAGTTCCACAACAGAATATGTTTTTTTTTTTTGCATAGTCAACATTCAGCTCACAAAATCAGCTGTCCTTGTTTTAGTCTTGCCTGACGATTTGGACATTTGAAATAGACGCAACCCAGGCCACAGGTTCAGGCGTCCGTTGCAAGACAAAATTGTCATATCCAGATGTTTTAATATTTTTGAATTCAGTAATATGTGCTTGACTTTGTCAAATGCTGCTGCATCTATCAGACCTGTACCAATGCGCATTCTTTTTTACTAAATCCAGTAAAGCATCATTATTCAGATGTTTTAATATTTTTGAATTCTGTAATATGTGTTTGACTTTGTCAAATGCTGCTGCATCTATCAGACCTGTACCAATGCGCATTCTTTTTTACTAATTCCAGTAAAGCATCATTATTCAGTTACTGTGCTGGTACAAAACGCCTGAAGAAAGAGGCTAATCCTATAAAGGCTATTAACTATTTTTTGGTTCTGGGCTAGGGGAAGTTCTGTAGTGCATCCACCTTGCCTGCTTCTGATACTATTCCCTTAGGTGAAGAGAATGTCCCAGAAACTTGATTTCCCTGCACTCAAATTTTATTTTTTCAGGTTAGCAATCACATCTACGCTCATATACTTGCTTAACACTCATTCCACAAGCTCTAGATGTTCTTGCCAAACACTTTTGGCAATGAGTAAGTCGTCCACATATTCGATGACTCTGCTGCTTTGTATCATCATGCAAGCAATGGTGTGTAGGTGAGTTCTATATCGGATGAAGTTTGTGGAGCTTCTATAGTTCTTAATTTTTGTCTGTTTGGAGGTAGAGAATAACGATGATAGCATATTGGGTTGATAGATTTGAATGGACGCGGATCTTCTTCGGTCTGTAGTATCTGCATCTAGTTTGGAGTCGTACCACATTAGGTGCATTTCCACCGAACGGTCAAAACACGGCCCTGTTGCACTAACTCAGTTCGTTCTGTTTCTAGATGGGTTTCAGAATGTGGTGGATATGTCTTTCTCCGACTTCTGCTCAGTTCCGACTTAAATTGGAACGATCACATGCGCTAAGCTGTAGAAATGGGAGTAGTTGCAAGATGTGTCAGGGATGACTAAAACCATGTTGGAATTTTACTGTAGCAGCTAGGTTTGGGAAAGGTGTCTCGTTTCGAGATATGGAAGTGCCAGAAATATGATTGAGTAATGGTTGTAATCATTAAATGAACTGTCAATAGGGTCCAACGCAGGTATGTGCTTGAATGGAAAGACCTAATTCAAAATCATGGATCTAGAGGATAGCAGGATAGCGTAACCATAGAGATCTGAGAAGTTAGTGTACATTTTCTTAAGACCTCAATCAGGACATCTACCACTGTTTGTGTTCCTTCTGAATCAACCATCGCCTATAGCTCAGTGGATATATCACCAAACCTCTGACAAGGGATTGACACAGAATGCGGTACAAATACTGTAGAAATATCTAGCTACGGTGGCGTGAAGGATTCGCATATACCGGTTTCATACCACGTTCCTTAGCCGAATCACTTTATAAATTGAGTAATCTTATTACGAGGTTGAACCATCAGCAACGTGTCGGTCTGATACTACATACCCCTGCGATGGTCATCATGGTATTTGACTGGGAAAAAAGGCACCTCATTCAGAGATAATGTCATACCTCGATTTGCAATGTGGGTATAGCTTTTAACATTGATACTTGTATGCATCTATAGAACCAAGACCGCTTGTGACAGTAACATAGAGTAGTTGTTGCGGTCGGGTTTTTTAACATCTGGCGGTTTTTAAGACGATCACCATCTTTGTATTTGTCTGGAAAACCCACGTGATTCGTAGGTAATGCCATACGTGGATTTATAAAGCAAGTATAACTTTTAATATGGGTACCTGTGTGCACCTGTAGAACCAAGACCGCTTGTAACAGTAACTTACAGTAGTTGTATTGATCAGATTTTTTTTAGCATATGAGACGATTACGGCTCTCTAAGACACAGTGGTATCACTCAAAAGAAAAACTGATGATCATGTCCACCCAACGCTGATTTTTCTCTCAGTATTATTTTGTATTGTAGGTAATCAGTTATTGATGAAGTATTACACATAATAGTAGGGGGTGCATGATAGTTTCACCTTGAGTATCAGGCTTATATAGTATATGTTTGTGTTCCAACATGTGCAAAGGAAATAACTATGTCCATTCATAAGGAAGGTGTAAATTTGATGTCTAGTACTGTGACAGCAAAGGGAAGAGAATGTCAAGTCTTAAGAATGGTTCTGATATTTCTATTTCCAGAGTCATAGGCGTCAACAGGGTGTATTTCTAATACTTCACTCATTGTCATATGCCGTTCAACTGAGACCATGATCGTAACATTTAGTTGTAAGTACAGGGATGAAATATATGTATGTGACCGATTTCTAAGGATGATTCTAAGGATGAATGATCTGTAAATTGTTCGGCTGGCTTCTTCTGCCCATTCCGCGCCTTTATTTAGTTGAGAGAAGAGCGATTGTGGGGTGTGCATCTAGCATGTGGAAGACACGTTTTCCAGTTCTCTAAACATGAGGAACACCTTAGTTGACCTTGTAAATTATAGGGATGATTTCGAATCTGTTACATCACCGAGATTGGTATTCATGGGTGGAAATATCATTTTTGGTCTGTTTGTTTCTAGTTACTCAGTGGTCTAGAGCACCCTCCAACTAGCCAAAGTTTCGAGTTTGTATAGAAATGATTCTCAGTCTATATCTTCGGAATTACTTTGCGTGAGCGATTGGTAGGATACTGCTGTGTGCGAAATTAGATATGTTCTTGTAATCCCAGAGTCTGGAGATGGATGTAGAAACGCAAGCAAGCAGGCAGGCCCGGACCAGAAACAACAACACATTTGTACGGGGGAGGGGGGGGGGGGGGAGGGGTACGAGCCAGTCTTCGTACAACAGTTCTGAGAGTGATTTCGATCCACTGACGGCTTTCTGATGTTAGAGGGATGATTTTCTATGGCAGAGGATATGAATTGCATTTTTACTACATCGACATGGTACACAGTGATATTCAAGCTCCTGTCCTCAGTGGGAGGGCAGTGTAATTGAGTTAGAGTCTTTCCGAATTTGACAATATGTATGGCGCTTTGTGAGGTTTAGTTGTCAGTGAATATGGCGATTAGTGTAAAATATTTTTTTGCCGCTGTTTGTGACGTCTGTAGAAAGAAAGAAAAGACGGACAGTGCTTCCCTAGGACTGAGGAGCATCGTGACACATAGCCAGCGTCAGTGTAGGCATACCATAATTTTTTCAAGTGCTGTACAGATATAAAAGATAGCTGCACTATTTGTGTAAAATGTGTATATATTGCATTGTAAAGTTACTCTGGTTTATGTTGTGGCATGACTAGAGAGGATGACTCTGTGTCCTATCGTGAGGGATGTATAGATTCAGAATATCGATAACCGCAAGGGTATGAGAGAGATTTTTCATGTGGAAAATTATGTGGTCTATAGATACCGAGATTCATTCCAGAAGCACAGCCATCAAGAGGAGACATTACCTGTGCATCGATCGGTGACACACTGTAGCAGCAATTGTAATATTTAATTGTTGATACATGCGTAAATATGTTCTTGGCCTCCAATATTCTTGTGAGTCTCGTATGTATTTGATGATGTGTAGACAACTTTGACGGTTTAACTGTCAATGCAATTTAGCGATCTGTGCAAAATAATTTTACCGCTGCAAATCCCGTCTGCATAAAGAAAGAAAAGGTGAAGGGTGCTTTGATACCGACATCATCAGTAATTCAGTGGGTAAATTCGATAAGTGCCAGTCATAATGCTCGATTCATTCACATCCTTTTCTCGAATAAAGTAACCTCTACATAGCGGTGGGAACGTTTGTGTGTGTCGAAAGCAGGAAGGGTAACACATGATGGACTGGGTTATCACGTTAGGACCGCTGGGAAGAATGCATTCGATGTTATTCTGCGCTCTCTGTGGTTAAGTACAGTTAGACACGTCTCTCATAACACGCTAGGAACAATGCGCCCTGTGCTACTCTGTCATCAATGGTAAAGACGTGTGCTGCCGGAGGCGTCTCGCATATGAGACTGGCGTGAGCGTGCCTTGGAGTTCTGCGACGCCAGTTTAACACTGGCTGTATACTCAAAAATAAAGGCAACTCTCAGCTGCATCCGGCGACGGCTCGTGACTGTGACGCCGCATGCCCTTCGAGCGCCTGCACTCCCACCCAGTTGTGTCAGCAGTGGTGCTTAGGTGACCTTCGCAGGGCTGCAGGTAGCCTCCCGTGCAGTCTACAGGGGGTGAAGGATGGTGTCTGCGTACGTTGTTTGCATGTCTGTTGCATTATTTTGCGAGTGGGCCTGTAGGCCGTGCTATGCATTATTTGGACAGTTTACAAGTTGATTTCGTGCGCCCTCTGTTGGTGGTACTGTGTACTAGGTTAGTTGGAGTGTGGACCTCCTGGCGAACACACTGGATGGTGGTGCTATCTCTAATTGTTTAAATAAAGACTGGTGCATGATTTCGACAGTTGGCGATTAGCAATCATGTTTGCAGAATCTTTTAGAATGGTTATTATTTTGACAATTTAGGAGTTGTTTGGCTCTCTGGACGTAAATGTACAGTATTATTTACGAGTGGTTTGCATGTCAGTAGGCTATGCAATGCGTTATTTTGACAGTTTAGATTTAGTAAGTGTGTGTGTAGAGCATTATACAGAGCTATTTAGGAGTAGTCTGCAGGTCTGTATGCTGTGTGGTATGCCAGAGCATGTGTTCTGTATCACTGTGATAAATATACTCCATACCTAAATAAATTGTTCCAAAATAAATACAGTTCACTCCTTCCTCTCTCTAGCAGCCCAGTGCAGGCTCAGTCCTTTTCCCACCAAGCCCTAGGATGAGGTGGCGATCGGGTGACTTCGGTTAGTAGAGGTGACCTTTCTTTTGCACCATTTTCTTAGCTTAGTAGAGATAGGCGAATTGTACTTTCTTTACCACCAAAATTCAGACTTGGTGCCTGTTCTCAGGAAGAGGTGGCAGGTGGATGACTTAGGATAGTGGAGGTAGCCCAAGTTACCTATGTTCCTGCGATTTTCTTAACTCAGTGCAGAAACCACAAGTGACATTTCTTTACCACCAAAATTCAAACTTGGCACCAGTTCCTAGGATGAGGTGATGGTCAGGTGACTTAGGTTAGTCGAGGTAATCCAAGTGAACATTCTTTTCCGCCATTTTCTTAGGTTAGTAGAGGCTGCATTGTCAGGATGGAATTTGAATGTCCCGCCAGGGAGCTGTGGAGGGGGCGTGGCACTTTCCCGCCATCTTGGATACATCTGGCAACAATTCAGGGTGGCTCAGAACCGGCCTTGTGTTTAGGTGACGTCATGGCCACCATCTTGGATGACATTAAGCGCTGTTGCCAAGTCTATATCCCTCCATCTTGGATGACGTCATCGCCGCCATCTTGGATAAATCTGGCAACAATGCAGACTGGCTCAGAACTGGCCTTGCCCCTATACTGTGGTTGTTCAGATTGCTGTACATACCGGTACCTCTAATAGCCAGTAGCACATCGTCTTGAATTGATGTCTGCCTGTATGAATTGTAGCATACTATCCTCAAGTACATCAAGGCATTGTTGGTCCAGATTGTCCCACTCCTCAATGGCGATCCAGCGTAGATCCCTCAGAGTGGTTGGTAGTTCATGTTGTCCATAAACAGCGTTTTTCAATCTATCCCAGGCATGTTTGATAGGGTTTATGTCTGGAGAACATGCTTGCCACGCTAGTCGAGAGATGTCATTATCCTGAAGGAAGACATTCACAAGATGTGCACTATGGGGGCGGGAATTGTCGTCCATGAAGACGAATGTCTCGCCAATTTGCCACCGATAAGGATAGAATATCGGTGGGGGGATGGCATTCACGTATAGTAAAGTCATTACGGCGCCTTCCATAACCACCAACGGCGTACGTCGGTCCCACATAATGGCACCCCAAAACAGCAGGGAACCTCCACCTTGTTGCACTCGCTAGACAGTGTATATAAGGCGTTCTTGCCTCCTGACTGGATTGCGTCCTAACATGTCTCTGACAGTTGTCTGGTTGAAGGCATATGCGACACTCATTGATGAAGAGAACGTGATGCCAATCCTGAGTGATCTATGCGGCATGTTGTTGGACCGATCTGTACTGCACTGCACGATTTTGTGGTTGCAAAGGTAGATATCGCCATGGACTTCTTGAGTGAAGTTGCGCGTCATGCAGCCTATTGCTCAGTTTGAGTCGTAACACAACATACTGTGGCTGCACAAAAAGCATTATTCAACATGGTGGCGTTATTGTCAGGGTTCTTCCGAGCCATAGTCTGTAGATAGCGGTAATCCATTTCAGTAGTAGCCCTTGGCGGCCTGAGCGAGGCATGTCATCAACAGTTCCTGTCTCTCTGTATCACATCCTTGCCCGAACAACATCGCTTTGGTTCACTCGAGATGCCTGGACACTTCCCTTGTTGAGAGTCCCTCCTGGCACAAAATAACAATGTGGACGCGATCTAACGGCGGTATTGACTGCCTAGGCATGGTTGAACTGCAGACAACACGAGCCGTGTGCCGTCTTCTTGTTGAAAAGACAGTTGTTGGACCCCTTCCATCTAATAGGTGCTGCTCATGCTTAGTTGTTTATATCTTTGGGCGGGTTTAGTGACATCTCTGAACATTCAAAGGGACTGTGTCTATGATACAATATCCACTGTCAACGACTATCTTCAGTAGTTATGGGAACTGGGGTGATGCATAACTTTTTTTGATGTGTGTATAGTGAATGGTAGTTTTCTTTTATTTACATGGGTATTGTCTTTTGCTCATTTTAGAGCTGTATTTTCTTTTTCGTTTTCGTTTGTCGTTCTCAACACATTGTAAGTGGCCGCTGTTGTGAAAGAGAACAAGATCATGTGACCACCCTAAATGTTGACACCTTGCAGATTTACTGGTTGTTTTTCTTTGAAAGCTGTTAAACATAACACAGATATGGAAATCTGAAATATATGGTACTTAAATCTACTGTGCTATGCTACATTCCTACTCCTGTTGACTCTGTGAAATATGGCATCAGTGTTGGGAGCACATTTTAAGTTGTGCATGCTTTAAGGATCTTTTCCGCATGCACAACTGGTTTGATGTAATAGCGTGATCCATCAGATACATAAGCGCACAAATCATGACGTGGAAAACTACCCATTACCACTCAACTACAAGTTTTGTCAGTGCCACTAGGTGGTAGCACACTGTAATAGACCTTTATCCCCTTTCCCTTGAGATAAAGTCTGTTAGACGGTAGCACTATCTTCAGATATGCCAGTTCACTCACTATATAGTAAAATTAGTTCAGGCATTAGTATATATTAGCGTTATACAGATAGGAAACCTGTTTTGTGGGTTTCTGAGTGAGTTATGGTATATTAAGTTTTGATTCTACTCAAGTGACCATGTTGGTTGAAATTACTACTTAAATTCAATCAGTTCCACACACGGCAGTTGAATGTATTTTTCAATTTTTTCTCCTGTTATCTTCTATATATTTGTTGTATTGGGTAATGGATATTTCGGTTAGTTGTGTTAAGTTCTTCTTTTCATTGGTGGGTATGATGTCAGGTTTGTTATGTGGTGTTGTTTTATATGTTATAATGGTTCTGTTTCAGTATAATTTGTATTCATCTTTCTCCAGTACATTTTGTGGTTCATACTTGCATGTGGATATGTGTTGTTTTATTAGTTTATGTTGCATGGCAAGTTGTTGATGTATTATTTTTGCTACATTGTCATGTCTTCTGGGGTATTCTGTATTTGCTAGTATTGTACATCCACTTGTGATGTGATCTACTGTTTCTATTTATTGTTTGCAAAGTCTGCATTTATCTGTTGTGGTATTGGGATCTTTAATAATATGCTTGTTGTAATATCTGGTGTTTATTGTTTGATCCTGTATTGCAGTCATGAATCCTTCTGTCCCACTGTACATATTACCTTTTCTTGGTCATGTGTTGGATGTGTCTTGATCGATGTGTGGCTGTGTAGATAGTATGGGTGCTTGCCATGTAGTGTTTTCTTTTTCCAATTTACATTCTTTGTATCTGTTGATGTTATGTGATCTAAAGGCTTGTAGAAGTGGTTATGAAATTGCAATGGTGTAGCCGATGTATTTATATGAGTGATTGCTTTGTGTATTTTGCTAGTTTCTGCTCATTCTATAAAGAATTTTCTCAAATTGTCTACCTGTCCATAATGTAGGTTTTTTATGTCAATAAACCCTCTTTCTCCTTGCTTTCTGCTGAATGTGAATCTTTCTGTTGCTGAATGTATGTGATGTATTCTATATTTGTGGCATTGTGATCGTGTAAGTGTATTGAGTGCTTCTAGGTCTGTATTACTCCATTTCACTACTCAAATGAGTAGGTCAATATTGGTATAGCATAGTTATTTATAGCTTTTGTCTTGTTTCTTCCTGTCAATTCTGTTTTCAGTATTCTTCTGTTATCTTTAGTAACTGGTTGAGTTGTTGTTTTGTTGCTGCCAGTAGTTTTAGATCATCCATGTACAGCAAATGTGTGATTTTTGTTGGTATGTTCCAGTATTATTGTATCCATAATTTGTATTATTTACCATGTTGGAAGGTGGGTTCAGAGCAAGACAGAACCAGAAAGGACTTAATGAGTCTCCTTGGTATATTCCACACTTAATCTGTATTGGCTGTGATGTGATATTATTTAAATTTGTTTGGATATCATGTGTGGTTTTCCAATTTTCCATTACTATGTTTAGGAACTGTATCAATTTAGGATCTACTTTGTATATTTCCAATATTTGTAGTAACCATGAGTGGGGTACACTATCAAAAGGTTTTCAGTAATCAATGTATGTGTAGTGTAGCAACCTTTGTTTAGTTTTAGCTTGATATGTCACCTGTGCATCGATTATCAGTTGCTCTTGACATCCTTGTGCTCCTTTGCAACAGCCTTTTTGTTCTTCATTTATAATTTTGTTCTGTGTCGTATGTCTCATTAATTTCTGTGTAATGACTGAAGTTAATATTTTGTATGTTGTTAGTAGGCATGTTATGGGGCGGTATTTTTCTGGATTTGCTGTGTCTGCTTGATCTTTAGGTATCAGATAAGTTATTCTTTGTGTAAGTGTATCAGGGACTGTGTATGGGTCTGCAATGCAACTGTTAAATAGTTTAGTTAGATGTGAATGTGTTGAGGTGAACTTCTTTAGCCATAAATTTGCTATTTTATCTTTTCCAGGGGCTTTCCAATTGGGCATAGAATTAATTGTCTGGGTGACTTCATGTTGCAAAATTATCACTTCAGGCATTTGTGGTATCATCTTGTATGTGTCTGTTTCTGCTTGTATCCACCATGCATGTCTGTTATGTTGTACCAGGGTTTGTTGTTGTTGTACTGTATGTTGCTCCTGAAGTGTTCCATTTCTGTTATGTTTGGTGGGTTGTCTATTTTAATGTGTGTGTTACCCATTGTCTGCTCAAATTTCTTTTGGTTTGTGTTGAATGTTTGGTTTTGTTTCCTTCTATTTTCACTTTTTTTTGTATCTTCTAAGTGGTTTGTCCACTGCTTGTAATTCTGTGCTTCTTTTCATCTAATTGCTCTATCGCTTGTTGTCGTGAGATTTTACCTAACCTTTTTCGTATTTTGTCTGATATTTAATTTCTTGTAATTTTTTTGCTGTCCGAAGTCTTTTCTCAGTTTTTCTATTCTGATCTGTAGCCTGTGTTGCCATGTTGGTTTTGTGGATTTCTTCTGTGTGTTGTTGGTTGGTTGGTTCTGTGTGTATATTTAGTGTAGTGAGTGCTCCTATAGAAACCAGAATTTGTAACTCTTGCATAGTTGTATTTTCATTTATTTTGTTGTGTATGATTGTGTTGATAGTTGTTATTGTTGTTTCGACTTGTGAGTTATTTGGTGGTCTATGCAAGAATGGTCTAATGTCTGTATTTGTGTCTTTGTATTCTATATATGTCAGCTGAAATTTTTCTTCTATATCTAACATGTATGTCACTTCATGTTCTATTTGTGCTTGTTCTGGTGGCTGTCTTAAGATTTCGTCTTCCTCTGTTTGTTTAATTGATGTGTGTTGTTATTTGTTTTATTTGCTCTGGGATGTTTGAGTCCATTACTGTGTTTTCTTCCTCTTCTGATTGCACATTATTTTGTTCTAATATTTGTTGTACTTGTTGTTTGATGTTTTCTAATTCTGACTGGGGTAGCTTGTTATTTTTGATTATTACACAGATCTGATCAGCTAGTCGCTGTTCTGTTAAAAATATTAATTCTGGGTATGTTGTTGTTTTTGTTGTTGTTGTTGTCTTCAGTCCTGAGACTGGTTTGATGCAGCTCTCCATGCTACTCTATCCTGTGCAAGCTTCTTCATCTCCCAGTACCTACTGCAACCTACATCCTTCTGAATCTGCTTAGTGTATTCATCTCTTGGTCTCCCTCTACGATTTTTACCCTCCACGCTGCCCTCCAATGCTAAATTTGTGATCCCTTGATGCCTCAGGACATGTCCTACCAACCGATCCCTTCTTCTAGTCAAGTTGTGCCACAAACTTCTCTTCTCCCCAATCCTATTCAATACCTCCTCATTAGTTATGTGATCTATCCACCTTATCTTCAGCATTCTTCTGTAGCACCACATTTCGAAAGCTTCTATTCTCTTCTTGTCCAAACAAGTAATCGTCCATGTTTCACTTCCATAGATGGCTACACTCCAAACAAATACTTTCAGAAACGACTTCCTGATACATAAATCTATATTCGATGTTAACAAATTTCTCTTCTTCAGAAACGCTTTCCTTGCCATTGCCAATCTACATTTTATATCCTCTCTACTTCGACCATCATCAGTTATTTTGCTCCCCAAATAGCAAAACTCCTTTACTACTTTAAGTGTCTCATTTCCTAATGTAACTCCCTCAGCATCACCCGACTTAATTCGACTACATTCCATTATCCTCGTTTTGCTTTTGTTGATGTTCATCTTATATCCTCCTTTCAAGACACTGTCCATTCCGTTCAACTGCTCTTCCAAGTCCTTTGCCGTCTCTGACAGAATTACAATGTCATCGGCGAACCTCAAAGTTTTTACTTCTTCTCCATGTATTTTAATACCTACTCCAAATTTTTCTTTTGTTTCCTTTACTGCTTGCTCAATATACAGATTGAATAACATCGGGGAGAGGCTACAACCCTGTCTCACTCCTTTCCCAACCACTACTTCCCTTTCATGCCCCTCGACTCTTATGACTGACATCTGGTTTCTGTACAAATTGTAAATAGCCTTTCGCTCCCTGTATTTTACCCCTGCCACCTTTAGAATTTGAAAGACAGTACTCCAGTCAACATTGTCAAAAGCTTTCTCTAAGTCTACAAATGCTAGAAACATAGGTTTGCCTTTTCTTAACCTTTCTTCTAAGATAAGTCGTAAGGTCAGTATTGCCTCACGTGTTCCAACATTCCTACGGAATCCAAACTGATCCTCCCCCAGGTCCACACCTACCAGTTTTTCCATTTGTCCTCTAGCCATCTCTGCTTAGCCATTTTGCGCTTCCTGTCTATCTCATTTTTGAGACGTTTGTATTCCTTTTTGCCTGATTCATTTACTGCATTTTTATATTTTCTCCTTTCATCAATTAAATTTAATATTTCTTCTGTTACCCAAGGATTTCTAGCAGCCCTCGTCTTTTTACCTACTTTATCCTCTGCTGCCTTCACTACTTCATCTCTCAGAGCTACCCATTCTTCTTCTACTGTGTTTCTTTCCCCCATTCCTGTCAATTGTTCCCTTATGCTCTCCTTGAAACTCTGTACAACCTCTGGTTCTTTCAGCTTATCCAGAACCCATGTCCTTAAATTGTCACCTTCTGGGTATCTGGTAATAAATGTCGTGTATACTTGTGATCTGGATCCAGTTGTGTTGGTTCCTAAGCTTGTTGCTTGGTAATGACAGAACATGAGGTGTTGGTTCACTTCATCTGACCATCTCATCCTCTGTCTTTGTTTTCCATCTAGAGTGGTTGCAGGAAGCATATCCTGCAAATCACCTCTATTTGGATTTAAATCATTTTCCGTGTGGCTAGCAGTGTTGTTACCATTGTGGACGGGCATAGGGTTTAGGCATCATCCCCGACCATGACAGCGCTTGTCCAAGGCTTCATTAGTTCTGTCCTGAACCAACTAATCACACCGAAAGTGGGATTAGCCATATTATTGGTTTGTTCTTTTCGTCGCCTTTTACGACTGGCATAATATACCGGAGGCCTATTCTTTTCCTGGGCCTCCACGGGGTTTATTATTGTTATTATTGGCAGTGGCTGCAGTTATATAAATTTGTTCATGAGCATAACTATTATACAGAAGATGCTATTTCTCACTCTCAAATTTATCTGGACCTAAAGATTTGTGAACAGACGGAATGTATACTCTCGAGCCGCCACTGCAGACAGTCACTTCATCAGTATCAAAATAATAGGTGATATAAAGAATAAAGGTTGCAATTACAGATTTTTCACTCATTCTATAATGCAGTGCATAATGTGCCGTGATGTAGAACTGTTGACAGCCTAGAGACCATGTGTGCTGAGTGATGACACAGGATGACGAGTCGTACCAGCCCAGGAAGTAGGACCCAAACAATGATTTGTCGATCCAGACTGACACATAGCACTGTACGGTGCCCAGGATGTTATTCAGATAGGCGCCAGATGCTCAACGGGTTCAGGAATCATGGGACAATTACATAATAGAATCAGTGACACCTCAGCAAAATGTACAAAGGTTGTGCTGAAAGAGAAACATTAGGCATAAAAATACAGAATTCTCATTCTCGACATTAAGTTTTGAAATACGCAGTTACAATGGGTATGTATTTATTTTCAAGATCGGTGAAGTTTTTTTCCCAAGGGACTTTACTGTTCTTGAAGTTTAGTGCCTTATATTGTTTAATACTTCTCGTTGCAGTGTAACCATGCAAGTTCTGTAATTGCTGTATAACACAATGCATTCTCTATCATCTCAGTTCACAAGAAATGTTCATAACATGCAGTATGTATTAGCATCCAGATTATCGTTCTCCTTACTTTCATTGGCAATTTATGTTATTTGAAATGCTGCAACGGCGCTACTTGGACGTCAGTCAGCTCGACTAACAAGTCTGTGGCACGTAAGTAGTGCGACAACTCATGTGTCATCCCGCTCTGCATTGCTGCCAGTTTTATTCAAGATAGCGGATCCAAGATCTCGGTCATAGATGTGGCAATGTCACAGTGACGTTATGGCGGAAGTTCCAATTTTGGCAGGAAAATAGGTCATTTCGGTTACCTCCACTAACCTAACCCCACCCTCCTCCAATCCCCCATATGAAATTGGCGGGAATACGATTCAGTCTGTGCTGGGCTGCTGAATAGGTCAGCCGAAAGTCTTTATTTTGTATGCACTGTTCATTTAAAGGGATTGAGTTGGTATAGACAGTAGCTCCATCCAGTGTGTTCACCTTGAGGTCCAGAGTCCAACTGACCTAGTTCACAACACCGCCACCACCAGAGGGCACTGTTAGCCTTCCACCTCTCCCCTCCTGTGACTTAATCCAAGGTGGTAGTGTGGGGGAAAATGGCAGAAAATTCGCTCAGTCTGTGTCTACCTGCTGGAATGGGAGGATGGACATAATTCTCTAACGTGTGTACTATGTGTTCAATGGATGAGATGTCTGTGCTAGAGAAAGACGAGTTTAATAGGTATATTAGCTGTAATCATGCAAATAAGGACTGTGTCCATAGTCACCTGCATGATGTTTGGGAAACAATGATATTTGGTGAACGTATGGACAAGACAAATACGCTTCATGAAATAACGAAGATGCAGCAGGATGGAGATAAGTTACACTTCGCAACTGTTGCTGTTAAATATGTGTGCTGTAACTGTAGATCATTCGATGAAAGTCCAGTCAGTCTTCCAAAGCGCCACCCACTCTGGTATAAGCATTAATGTGTACAATTGAGGCAATGCTGGTGATGAGAAGGGATGAATTTAATAACTGTACTACAGGCAAGCACACAACTGATTGTACCCACAGCATCCTACACAATGAACAGGATGAAAAGATAATGAATGAGTGTGTGGTGAATACTTTTCGACAATTAATGGGAACGCAGTGTGATGTCATGAAGATGCATTTCAATGCTCGCGCAGGTAGATGCTTGTGATGGAACTGCCTACCTTTTTTGAAACCAACTTCACTCTATTCCACAATTAACCACAGATTTTCACCAGGTTTGGAGACCAACTGGCCTAGTTACAACACTGCCATCAGAGGGTGCTGTGTGACCTCCCCCACTCCCATCCTGTGATATAATCCAAGATGGCTGTCCAGAAAAAAGGGCAGAAACCAATAGGAATTCTGAATCCAGTCACATGATAGGCTTTGGCCAATAGGATTGCAGCACCTGGTGACATCATCAGAGGAGAAATAGAGCAGGTTGGGCAGCTCTGTGGCCTCATTCTCACTCAGTCAAGCATCAGCAGCGTAGCAGAAGAAGAAGAAGAAGAACCATGCACCATCAGCAGCAGCAGTCGAGATCAAGCATGGCCCTGCAGAACAGGAAGGAATGGAAAAGTAAGTACTTCATATCACATCTTTGTCTGTAGTTAGCATTATTATTATTATTATTATTATTATTATTATTATTATTATTATTATTATTATTATTATTATTATTACTGGTTGTTTCGTATCTTGGTCTGTATGTAATGCTTTCTCTTTGTCTTTGTTTAACAGTAGTCTTTGACATGTTGAAGCCTGCAGGGGCGAACACCAACATGTCGCCCTTTGCCTAGTCCTTACCCACAGCAACCTCAGCCACCATTATGTCGAGACCTGCACAGTCCTCTGCACCTGCAGCTGCAACAACCTCCAGCATGTACAAATAGGTAGCATCCATATAGGATCCTGTAGTGCACATAGCCCATTTGCTGGAGCAGGACAAGAAGCTGTTATTGTCTATTCCACCCATCGATTTGGGTGATGAGGACGCCGGGTCTGTTCCTAATCTTTCGAATACTGCTACTGGCCCTAAACAACAGCATGATGGAGATCAGTATTGGTCACTGACATATGACCCATCCCATCAGAACATAACTATGGTAGTGCAGGGACAAAGTGCAGATGCTGTGGATAAGAAGGTCCACACATAGCCCTCTTGCTGGAGCGGAACATGAAGCAGTTTCTGTCCTACTCATCAATTTGTGTGATGAGGACATGCAGTCTGCTCCCAATGCCTCGAATGCTGCTGCTGGTGGCCCAAAACAACAGCAAGCTTTAGGATAGTACTGGTCACTGACATATGATGCATCCCACCAGAATATTCCTGTTCTAGCACAGGGACAAAATACAGATGCTGTGGATAAGAAGGTAACAAATCTGCCCATGTTTTTCAGTTCTACATACAATTTAAATCCTAGTGTAAATGTGGGTACAGAAACACATCATGACTGGAGCTTGTATATGAAGATAGAAACTGAAAATGCATCAAAGGGTGTTTCAGTGGCTATTACCCCCACAGATATTCCCCTTGCTGGTGTGACACTATCTATTACAGCAGTGTATGATGACTGTACACTATGTGTGAAATTGGGTGACAAGTGTTCTTACCTATGGTATGCCTCAGCTATGAACTTATATGATGCGGATACTACACTACGCCTTGCATTGGAGAGACTGAGTCGTTGGTTGCCAAGCATAGACTCTGCATACAGTGATGACGTGAACTTTCTGTGTGCATAGTGTACATGTTGATTATTTGGAGCAGTACCTTTGTTTGCACATGAACGCAGAGCCAAAAGAGAAACAGGTTAAATGTGCATGTGAAAAACCAGAGCATTGTGAGGCGCCCATCGGTTTGAAGCAGATATGTGTGGAATTTATTCCATATCAAAAAGCGTTATTTGGGACATATTGTACAGGTGTGAAGAAAATAAAGAAAGAGTCTGATGATTTTTTTGAAATACTGCATCTGATGTATGATATTTCAATAAACAATGTGTCTATATATAATCTCAGATTGTGTTTGTTTTTATTTCGTATCTCTCTCATTGAAGTCCAAATACTATACTTATTCATATCATTATTATCAATGCTACCCCTATAATCATACAGCAGCAGGCAATTAACACCTCTTCACCAGTCATTGTCGATTAGGTCCATCCAGTTGTTGGAAGACTAATGTTCTCATGATGCTGCTAACAAATGTGTATTTTGAAAAACACTGTTTCAGCCGAAGTATCGTCTGTTACAGGAGATATTTCACGGTGTAAAAGGCGTTACATACACGACATTCAGTGAAAGTGGTGACATTCCTCCATCTGAAAAAGTAAAGCCGAACATTGTGTTTATATTTGACGATGTTGCTGTGGAGAACCAAGACCAAATTCAAATATATTTCTGTTTTGGTCGTCATATGGGTTCTGAGGTATTTTATCTAAGCCAAACATATTCCAGAATTCCGAAACAGTTCGTTAGGGGTAATGCAGGCCTTCCTATAGCCTTCAAACAGGGCAATCTGAATTTAAAACACGTTTACGAAGCACATGTAGGATCTGACGTCGTTTAATGATAGTGTAAAGATAGGCGTCGATTGCTGATACCATTAACATTTCGGATTTCTCGTTATTGATAACCAAGGAAACTGAATGATGGTAGGTACAGGCGAAACTTCCAAGAGTTTCTGTATATATAGCCTGGTAAGAGAGGCGAGTACGTCAGTATATGTTGCACCATGGACAAATTCGAGCGCATGTCTGGCTCTCAGCCCGAGATAATGGGTGGAAATAGACAGAACATTCGCTTGTAAGTGGATGAAAAAAGTTAGACTATCGTGCATAAAGTTGATGTTATGCGCATGGAGCTAGATATGTATTATCGGACTTTACTGAGTATGATCAGTGCGTTAAATGAGTCAATTAATGAAATCGGTAAGAAAGTAAACGACTTAACTGAAAAGGTTGACGCTATTGTGGGGTAAATGGAATTAGAGGTCCTTGTTATTGAGAAGGCGGAGCAGGCTCATAATAAAAGGAAGAAGAGCGGATATATAAAGCTTCACGCTGCAGAGACGTCTGATTAGTATACACTTAGATGTCAAGGAAGTAAAAGTCGTTCAGGCGCAGAAAGCCGTTCGAGAGAAATTACAGTTGCTACGGTTAGGGCACATGGATCGACAGCAGACACTAAGAGAGACCTTTAAACCAGTTGCTGACACTCTCAGGCACCTCTCAGCAAAAGCAAAACCACACGGAAACGATGGTGTTGTCATTGCCTTGCCAGATAGACAGAGCATTTGGCGTCGGCAGGGGAAGACCATGAATGCTGGGTATGCAGCCTATAAGTGTATCTGATGACACAATATGCGATAGGCAGTTTGAGAGAACACCTGGCATAATGCATCTTATTTTCTAAGACCCACGAAAAACCGATAAATTATTCAGTTTATAATAGGGAAATGTACCGTGAAATACAGCATTTGACTGACGTACATAAGATCACAAAAAGCCAGAGCAACAAGAAATATAAAACCATTATAAGACCAATACTTGATGGTGAAAAAAACAACAGCAGCAGCGGTGATGGTATTGACACTGAGCATCAAACAGTTAACAATCGAATCCCACAGTAAATGTATTATGACGACGCCAGCGAGGTAACAGATCGACTACGGCTGCTCATAGCATTCATAGCATCAGCTGCTGTAGGTAATACAGCTCATTCGAATGAGGCTGTTTCAGTACTCACTGAACTTAGAGAGAGAGAGGTATCATCAGATAAGTATGGAGACAGTAGTCCAAGAACTGCCCAAACCAGCACACAAAACATGTCCTTGTATGCATGTTATGATTAAAGGTTTGGATGATTTATGGTAGGCTGATGTTGTAGATATGAGGGAATATTCACATGAGAATAATGGATTCAAATATATTTTAATGGTTATTGATACATGCTCCAAATTTACCTGGGCTTTACCTGTTAAAACAAAAATGGGGAGAAATGTTGCGGATGTGCTTGAGCGTTTGCTGCAGACAGGGACGAATCGATGCCCAAACAAACTCCAAATCGATCACAGTGGAGAGTTTTACAATAGGTATTTCAAGACCAAGATGCAACGGTACGGAATACATCACTACTCAACATTCGCCCACTTGAAAGCTAGTATCGTGGAACATCTGAACAGGACAATAAAAGGTCAAATGTGGATGCGTTTTAATCTCTGCGGCCCATACAAATGGACAGATATCCTCCAAGAAATAATTGCTCAGTGTAATCGAGCCAAACATAGCACAATAAAAATAAGACCAGTCGATGTTTGTGATAATGGACTCATGGATATGGTGTGCTATTGCATTAAAATGCTGGATCCACGGAAATAAAAATTTGATGTAGGTGATTTGGTATGAATATCAAAACACAAGACGGCATTTGAGAAGTCATTCCTACCAATCTGGTCAACAGAGATATTTACAATTTCGAAGGTGTAAAGAACGAACCCTAGAATTTACATCTTGAAGGATAGTAAAGGTGAAGAAATTTCAGGTTGCTTCTACACCAAAGAGTTGCAGAAAGGCTAAGAACCAGATGTGTTTATCGAGGAGAGAGTCATAAGACGTCGGGTAAATAGAGCACTAGCCAAAGGGCTTGGTTTTCCTGCAGCACAAAACCGTTGGACTGATGCTAACGATTTACTATATAATGGGGTGCACAGTCCACAACCACAGCAGTGACATAACATGCGTGCTAGGAGACGCATTAGAGGAGGTGGCGATATTCTGGACAAACTGCCAGTGGAATTACATATTCTGGGCTGTAACTACAGTGGACCTGGAAAAAAACTTCAATAACGCTTCGCATGAGGTGATAACCATATTAATCTGCTCAGCGAAGCGTGTATGCAACGCGACGTTGCACACACTGCAAATAAAAATCTCCCATGTAGTCACATTGCAGACAGATTTTAGCTGATAAGGTTAAGGCGATACGCAAAAGAAAGAATATTGGTGTAGGTTAACGCATTCCAGCATTTGCAATTGATAAAACTATGGATGGGGAAATTAAATTGGGTTTAGGTGTGATGAATTTCAAGAGAGTTATGAATGCTGCACGTTGTGCACTAAAGAAGAAGAAGAAAAAGAAGAAGGGTGGAAGCAAAGGTATTTGAAGAACTGTATCCTGACAGTGATGTAATGCAGCTAAAAAGGCTCTGTAACAGAAGGGTGTGGGAAGAAGAAGGGGATTGGTTACTGCACCTCAAGTTTTGCCAGTACCCAAAACGTCTGGTGGTTTTCATCGATTTCTCATCCCAGCCCTTTCTGCTCTCTCGGCGGTAGGATCCCTCGCTGGTGGTGCTGTAACTATTGCTCGAACAGTCAAGAACGCGCAAAACTCCCAAGAGCAGTTAGAAAAACCGCACGATGGAAGCCGCAGTCATCGGAAAAGGATTATACCTGAAACCATACAGAAAAGGGCTTGGTCTAACATAAACGAAAAGAGCCAATTAGGAGTCCTATGAGATCAGCCGCTCACAAATACTGATCTTCTTAAGTTTGTTACAAAAATATTCAACATTTCATGATTCCGTGGCGAGTTTATGTGGGATACGTTACTGAAGACTATGTGGTAGCGCAAATTTAAAATATGCTATGAAAAATGTAAATACCGTCTACTATTTCGACTCATTTGATGATCTGCAACAACCAGAAGAATTCCGACGATACTTCACTCGCAGAAGACGTGTAATAAAACAATTTTCGTTGCTATAACACACCACTGCGGGCATTTATGCATCATATTTCTCTTGACATTTACAAAGAAGAAGAAGGAGAAGAAGAATATATAAGGAAGAGCTTTAAAGAATTCCTTCATCATTTGAGATTTAGATGCAATGTCACACACTTTGACTTCAAAAGAATGATCATCTGAATTACAAGCAAATTATTTCCCACCAACTGATATGAACATTGGTAAATGGACTATTGTATTGATTGGACTGGAGACATACAACAGCATCCCAGATATCAACAAGGCTATCAACAAACTACAATTGGATAATAATGGCGAAAAACACATAGTGGAAACAGAACCTGTTGTATACAATATCGACGATTTAAAGGAAGTCTTAAAACTGTATAGTAAAGTTTTTGAGCTATGTGCCAACATCAGTACACTTCAATCTGATATAAGGACTGTAAATGCAACGATTGACTTTAACTAGAAAGGTTGAATAGAACATCCACTTGGTTTCACTAAAGGACAGGTTTTGAAGAAGTAAATTTTACAAGTCAGATCAGCCTGTGGACATATTGCCTGTCAGCACAATCCAAGTCGAGTGTAACATTGCAACGTCCTCCTATCTCAACAACAGTCTGATTCATACTGTTTACAGATTCATCCCCTCAGCTGCGACAGGGTATAAAACTGCTGAGACTCCCACCAATGCAGTATACACTATATGATCAAAAGTATCCAGACACCTGGCTGAAAATGACTTTCAAGTTCGTGGCTCTCTCCATCGGTAAAGCTGGAATTCGATATGGTGTTAGCCCTCGCTTAGCCTTGATGACAGCTTCCACTATCACAGGCAGATAATCAGTCGGTTGCTGGAAGGTTTCTTGGGGAAACAACAGTAACACTGGTTGAGAATTTGTTTCCTACATTTTTTTCCTGTGGCACTGTATGAGAATGTTTATAATTTTTCCAGGTATATAAATCTACACTAAAAACTAATGCAGAAATACTTTTATTACAACTAAATTCCACAGACCCAGTTGCATAGCTTTTACAATCATTCTGATGGACTGTACACTTAGAAACTAATCTGTCTTGGATGACTAGCAGCATGTGAAAACTTACAATCTACTCTATTTACAAGGCGCACATGGTGCATATACATATATACATATACAGCGTGGAGAAAAATTCTGTCAAGAAATTTTAATCCTATATAGCTGGTGCCAGTAGGAACCAAAATTGCTAATGTTGTGTAGGCTGAAAAGGCACAATGTTTAAACTACAGAATTTGGTGGCATGCACTCTGATTGGCCACGGGATTGCCCTTTTTACGGATGCTCTGGACAATGCATGACCATGAATGCTTTGCCTGCCGAAGATCGCGATGTATTCAAGGCGACCCATACGCTTGGTGGTAGCGTACCAGCCTTCCACACTGGGGTCCTGGGGGCGAATCCGCCGTGGTCCTGACACATCCATTGTATTTTCATGGTAATATGTACCAGGAACAAACATGGCAACAGCTGTTAGTTCCATACAGTAAGCCTTTCAGAAATTGTGTCAGCCAAGAAAAGGGCCTTTTTTGTAGCTAGGACATTGTTTACTTAAAGCAGGTGCACGAACTAGCGACTCTCTGATGCGACACAAGCTTGATAACGTCGAACAATGTTTTGCCAAACTCTTTCAAAAATTACTAGCATTGCCCTTATGTGATTGGTGGCATGCTGAATGCGATCCATTAATTCCTCTTCGTTTCTACGTGGTTTGCGTCGGGGTGGGTGAACTAAAACCTTGAAGAATTTCCACAGGAAAATGTCCAGTGGCGTGAGGTCTGGTGATCACGGGGGCCATTTCCTACGAGCGCCTCTGCCAATTACCCAGACATCGAAGAGTTCATTTATATATCTGCACACAGCATGACTGTTATGTGCAGGCGCCCCATCATGCTACAACCACATACATAGCCGTACATCTTCTGGCAGGTCGGGTAGAGTTTCTTGCAAAAAGTGAAGGTAATTTGCCCCGGTAAGTGGAGGAGGTAGACGCACCAGTCCAATCAGATGACCACCGACAATGCCTGCCTAAATGTTGAGTAAAAATCGTTCCTGGTGTCCATGGACGTACGTAAGGTGAGGAGTTTCCCTTGCCTAGTAATGAATGTTTCGAGTGTTGTAAAGGCCATACCAATGGAAGGTGCACTCGTTAGTAAACACCTCAATGACCGGGAATTCGGGATCTCATGCAACATGCACAGGAACCGCCAGCAGCACCACCTGTGTTCATAGCCCACCATGGGATTTGGATTCTAGACTGGGTGGAAACTAAATGGATG
This sequence comes from Schistocerca gregaria, assembly GCF_023897955.1. Taxonomy (NCBI): domain Eukaryota; kingdom Metazoa; phylum Arthropoda; class Insecta; order Orthoptera; family Acrididae; genus Schistocerca; species Schistocerca gregaria. The sequence goes on from NC_064921.1 coordinate 729,125,669, forward strand.
CTGGTTGTCATCCCTCAAAACCTCCCAGACTAGCTTATCAGTGACCCCCATGTCATGCCCAACCGCTCAAATACTTGTCATAGGTGCTTCCTCAAAGCACTCGAGAACAGTCTCTTCAAACGCAGCATTCCATTGTATTCAAGGTCTTCCAGCCTCATCATGATTTCCTGCTAGTTAGCCTGTTTCGCATACCATTCCTTAAACATATGTCATGCTTCATACTTATTACCATCACCTAGTCCATAAACAAAAACCATATCACATTGTTCTTCAAACGAATACTGTCACGCCATGCTTACTGTATGACTAAATTGCAGGTGATGTGTGTGTTCTCCAAAGCGACGCTTATGGGTGAATGCCTCTGACATGAGGTGGAGAGAAACAGCAAGACCTATTCAACACGTGCGCATATCAAGTTGGGCAGTGACAGTGCGAGGGACATTCGTATGTGTGAACCAACAACCATAGCGCTGCCTGTCAACTGACGAATGGCCACAGGGCAATTCCATGGACAATCGGAGCATGGGCGCCAAGTTTCCTTGGGTTAAAAATGATGCATTGTCGACCTACACAACATTAATAAGTTTGGGTCCTACTAGTATCAGCTATATATTCTTATTTTATCTCCTTTACACACACACAGGTCCAGTGATCGTGACTGGACTAAATATCTCATGAAATAAGGGCCAAACGAAGAAACTACATGAGCGAAACTTGTCTAGCTTGAAGGGGGAAACCAGATGGCGCTATGGTTGGCCCACTAGATGGCGCTGCCATAGGTCAAATGGATACCAACTGCATTTTTGTAAAATAGGAACCTCCATTTTTTATTACATATTCGTGTAGCACGTAAAGAAATATGAATGTTTTAGTTGGACCACTTTTTTCACTTTGTGTCAGATGACGCTGTAATAGTCACAGACATATGGCTGACAATTTTAGACAAACAGTTGTTAACAGGTAGGATTTTTAAATTAAAATACAGAACGTAGATACGTTTGAACATTTTATTTCGATTGTTCCAATGTAATACATGTATCTTTGTGAACTTATCATTTCTGAGAAAGCACACTGTTACAGTGTGACTACCTGTAAATACCACATCAATGCAATAAGTGCTCAAAATGATGTCCATCAACCTCAATGCATTTGGCAATACGTGTAATGACATTCCTATCAACAGCGAGTAGTTTGCCTTCCTTAATGCTCGCACATGCATTGACAATGCGCTGACTCATGTTGTCAGGCGTTGTCGGTGGATCACGATAGCAAATATCCTTCAACCTTCTCCACAGAAAGAAATCCGGGGACGTCAGATCCGGTGAACGTGCGGGCCACGGTGTGGTGCTTCAATGACCAATCCACTGGTCATGAAATATGTTATTAATACCACTTCAACCGCACATGAGCTGTGTGCTGGACATCCATCATGTTGGAAGTACATCGCCATTCTGTCATGCAGTGAAACATTTTGTAGTAACATCAGTAGAACATTACACGATAGCAAATATACTTCAACCTTCTCCACAGAAAGAAATCCGGGGACGTCAGATCCGGTGAACGTGCGGGCCACGGTGTGGTGCTTCAATGACCAATCCACTGGTCATGAAATATGTTATTAATACCACTTCAACCGCACATGAGCTGTGTGCTGGACATCCATCATGTTGGAAGTACATCGCCATTCTGTCATGCAGTGAAACATTTTGTAGTAACATCAGTAGAACATTACATAGAAAATCAGCATACATTGCACTATTTAGATTGCCATCGTAAAATGGGGGCCAATTATCCTTCCTCTCATAATACCACACCATACATTAACCCGCCAAGGTCGCTGATGTTCCACTTGTCGCAGCCATCGTGGTTTTCCCGCTGCCCAATAGTGCATATTACGCCAGTTGACGTGACCACTGGTAGTGAATGACGCTTCATCGCTAAATAGAACGCGTACAAAAATCTGTCATCGTCCCATAATTTCTCTTGTGCCCAGTGGCAGAACTGTACACGACGTTCAAAGTAGTCGTCATGCAATTTGTATGCTACTGATGTGCGGATTAGCTGTGACAGCAGCTAAAACTCCTACTTGGGCATCATCATTTGTTGCAGATCGTGGTCGACGTTTCAAATGTGGCTAAACACTTCTTGTTTCCTTAAATAACGTAACTATCCGGCGAACAGCCTGGACACTTGGATGATGTCGTCCAGGATACCGAGCAGCATACATAGCACATGCGCGTTGGGCATTTTGATCACAATAGCCATACATCAACACGATATCGACCTTTTCCACAATTGGTTAGCGGTCCAATTTAACACGGGTAATGTATCACGAAGCAAATACCATCCGCACTGGCGTTATGTTACGTGATACCACGTACTTATACGTTTGTGATCATTACAGCGCCATCTATCACAAAGCGAAAAAGTGGTCCAACTAAAACATTCATATTTCTTTACGTACTACACGAATATGAAATAAAAAATGGGGGTTCCTATTTTTAAAAAACACAGTTGATACCCATTTGATATATGGCAGCGCCACCTAGTGGGCCAACCATAGCGCCAACTGGTTTCCTCCTTCAAGCTAGATGAGTATCGTTGATGCTTAATTCGTGAGATATTTGGCTCGTTCACAATCAATGGCTGATATATATATATATATATATATATATATATATATATATATATATGTGTGTGTGTGTGTGTGTGTGTGTGTGTGTGTGTGTGTGCATGATATGTACACAGACACACAAACATACAAAATTACTTATATCTTGATAAAAGGTCATACTACTGCTCTACAAACTCTCTCTCTCTCTCTCTCTCTCTCTCTCTCTCTCTCTCTCTCTCTCTCTCTGTCTTTCTCTATCTCACTAAATCAGAGTCCCCCATCCCTCTCTCACTACAAGTGAGTAGTGTGAGTACAGGAGAGTTTCATTCCCATTGTCACAAATGACCTATTATCGTCATGAAATGACAGGCCAATTTTAGACTGCAGCACAGTGTACGCCTCGTGCCCTCTCAATCTAATATTAGTTTGCCATGTGATGTGCAGTAACTCTGGAGCAGCACCATGAACACTGTTTTACAGCACTGCAAACAGTTTTGAACAGAGAAGCCTCCAATGCCGTATGATTAGCCCACCTCTGGGTGGCACATTCCAGTGTGCGATATGCATACATTTTTGATCACATACCCACAAGGAGCTTGCACAGGATAGAGGAGCATGGAGAGCTGCATCAAACCAGTCTCAGGACTGAAGACCACAAACTACACAATTGGCAGTCTATTGTTGTTGTTGTTGTTGTTGTCTTCAGTCCTGAGACTGGTTTGATGCAGCTCTCCATGCTACTCTATCCTGTGCAAGCTGCTTCATCTCCCAGTACCTACTGCAACCTACATCCTTCTGAATCTGCTTAGTGTACTCATCTCTGGGTCTCCCTCTACGATTTTTACCCTCCACGCTGCCCTCCAATGCTAAATTGGTGATCCCTTGATGCCTCAAAACATGTCCTACCAACCGATCCCTTCTTCTAGTCAAGTTGTGCCACAAACTTCTCTTCTCCCCAATCCTATTCAATACCTCCTCATTAGTTACGTGATCTATCCACCTTATCTTCAGTATTCTTTCGTAGCACCACATTTCGAAAGCTTCTATTCTCTTCTTGTCCAAACTAGTTATCGTCCATGTTTCACTTCCATACATGGCTACACTCCAAACAAATACTTTCAGAAACGACTTCCTGATACATAAATCTATATTCGATGTTAACAAATTTCTCTTCTTCAGAAACGCTTTCCTTGCCATTGCCAGACTACATTTTATATCCTCTCTACTTCGACCATCATCAGTTATTTTACTTCCTAAATAGCAAAACTCCTTTACTACTTTAAGTGTCTCATTTCCTAATCTAATTCCCTCAGCATCACCCGATTTCATTTGACTACACTCCATTATCCTCGTTTTGCTTTTGTTAATGTTCATCTTATATCCTCCTTTCAGGACACTGTCCATTCCGTTCAACTGCTCTTCCAAGTCCTTTGCCGTCTCTGACAGAATTACAATGTCATCGGCGAACCTCAAAGTTTTTACTTCGTCTCCATGAATTTTAATACCTACTCCAAATTTTTCTTTTGTTTCCTTTACTGCTTGCTCAATATACAGATTGAATAACATCGGGGAGAGGCTACAACCCTGTCTCACTCCTTTCCCAACCGCTGCTTCCCTTTCATGCCCCTCGACTCTTATGACTGCCATCTGGTTTCTGTACAAATTATAAATAGCCTTTCGCTCCCTGTATTTTACCCCTGCCACCTTTAGAATTTGAAAGAGAGTATTCCAGTCAACATTGTCAAAAGCTTTCTCTAAGTCTACAAATGCTAGAAACGTAGGTTTGCCTTTTCTTAATCTTTCTTCTAAGATAAGTCGTAAGGTCAGTATTGCCTCACGTGTTCCAACATTTCGACGGAATCCAAACTGATCCTCCCCGAGGTCTGCATCTACCAGTTTTTCCATTCGTCTGTAAAGAATTCGCGTTAGTATTTTGCAGCCGTGGCTTATTAAACTGATAGTTCGGTAATTTTCACATCTGTCAGCACCTGCTTTCTTTGGGATTGGAATTATTATATTCTTCTTGAAGTCTGAGGGTATTTCGCCTGTCTCATACATCTTGCTTACCATCTGGTAGAGTTTTCTCAGGACTGGTTGTCCCAAGGCCGTCAGTAGTTCTAATGGAATGTTGTCTACTCCGGGGGCCTTGTTTCGACTTAGGTCTTTCAGTGCTCTGTCAAACTCTTCACGCAGTATCGTATCTCCCATTTCGTCTTCATCTACATCCTCTTCCATTTCCATAATATTGTCCTCAAGTACATCGCCCTTGTATAAACCTTCTATATACTCCTTCCACCTTTCTGCCTTCCCTTCTTTGCTTAGAACTGGGCTGCCATCTGAGCTCTTGATATTCATACACTTGGTTCTCTTCTCTCCAAAGGTCTCTTTAATTTTCCTGTAGGCAGTATCTATCTTACCCCTAGTGAGATAAGCTTCTACATCCTTACATTTGTCCTCTAGCCATCCCTGTTTAGCCATTTTGCACTTCCTGTCGATGTCATTTTTGAGACGTTTGTATTCCTTTTTGCCTGCTTCATTTACTGCATTTTTATATTTTCTCCTTTCATCAATTAAATTCAATATTTCTTCTGTTACCCAAGGATTTCTAGCAGCCCTCGTCTTTGTACCTACTGTATCCTCTGCTGCCTTCACTACTACATCCCTCAGAGCTACCCATTCTTCTTCTCCTGTATTTCTTTCCCCTATTCCTGTCAATTGTTCCCTTATGCTCTCCCTGAAACTCTGTACAATCTCTGGTTCTTTCAGTTTATCAAGGTGCCATCTCCTTAATTTCCCACATTTTTGCAGTTTCTTCAGTTTTAATCTGCAGGTCATAACCAATAGATTGTGGTCAGAGTCCACATCTGCCCCTGGAAATGTCTTACAACTTAAAACCTGGTTCCTAAATCTCTGTCTTACCATTATATAATCTATCTGATACCTTTTAGTATCTCCAGGGTTCTTCCACGTATACAACCTTCTTTCATGATTCTTAAACCAAGTGTTAGCTATGATTAAGTTGTGCTCTGTGCAAAATTCTACTAGGCGGCTTCCTCTTTCATTTCTTAGCCCCAATCCATATTCACCTACTATGTTTCCGTCTCTCCCTTTTCCTACACTCGAATTCCAGTCACCCATTACTATTAAATTTTCGTCTCCCTTCACTATCTGAATAATTTCTTTTATTTCATCGTACATTTCTTCAATTTCTTCATCATCTGCAGAGCTAGTTGGCATATAAACTTGTACTACTGTAGTAGGTGTGGGCTTCGTATCTATCTTGGCCACAATAATGCGTTCACTATGCTGTTTGTAGTAGCTTACCCGCATTCCTATTTTCCTATTCATTATTAAACCTACTCCTGCATTACCCCTATTTGATTTTGTGTTTATAACCCTGTAGTCACCTGACCAGAAGTCTTGTTCCTCCTGCCACCGAACTTCACTAATTCCCACTATATCTAGCTCGTTTTTCATGAGGCTTATAACCTTCTTGTTCTGTGGAACAATAACATAAGGATTATCAGCCACGTGTAGGGTCTGTCAAATTCATTACCATGATACCTCATTACTTCATATGGATTGCAGTTCTTCACTCAGTAGATGAAGCTACCTGTATCCACATAAAGTAATTTAGGATCTGCAGAATGATTTTTTGCAAACTCATAATGAAAGTGACACATGTTGAGTTTGGATAGGTCTAGTACGCACATCCCCACATAAATAGGTTTCATAAACTCAAAATTTGGTGTGGCAATGCATTTTCTTACGTCATAATGCCCATCCCATTCAGCTATAATCAAAATTTCATGTCAAATTCTCCATTGCTTTTGCCGAAAATCGAATTATTCTTTAACTTATAGAAATCCTTCTCAATGACACATGTTGCGAAAGCTCTCTGTCTCGAATTCAAATCAATATACTCCTTCAACCAGGGGGACTCGTTGAATGAGATAGCCTGGGTGACTCTAACCAGCTCCATCCCCAAACTGAGACACTGCTGGAGATTACGCTGATGAATAATGTATCTCCACTTATTCGCCAGTGTTGTCATCAGTTTGATAGAGCCTCCTCTTGGAACTAGTTGCTCAGGACACAGCGAAAAATCGGCGTGCATCATGAAAACTAATAGGGTATGTGAGTTCTGTCTCCGCCACATACCCCACATTGGAATCAGCCGCCATACCCCTAATGGTTTTTCCACCTAATCACTCGCATTCATCTTTGGGCACCCACGGAAACTCACCAATCGGCAGTGATTGTTGCATGGCATGCCCATATGAGTTAATTAAATCCAAGTATATTACAAAACTCAAATCAAGGGATGCATTGAACCTGTCACCCATCCATCAGTTAGTTTCCTTCGCTTGCCTATGGCCATATTAGCAAAGTCCCGCATGGATCCATCACTCAAAGAGTAGAAGCACTCAGCATCCGTCAATAATTCGATTTCTTGACCATTGCGTCCCAAGACAACACAGGTGCTGTGTAATAAAAGGTGGGATCCAGAGAATATGTGGTCATGCATAGATTCCGTAATTTCTCGAATACGTCCTCAAGAAAGAGTAGTCTGCGACCATGTAAACCCATGCATAGTCTCCTAAAGTGGAGACGTTGGATTCCCACTAGACATTCACGGCACACTCATACTCTGCCTCCATTATGGCATCACCTGTGTGGTTGCTGGAGAGTGCAGTTATGTTGGGTAGCCTGGTTTTGTTGACTTTTGTCTTAATACCCACATACTAGTATGGGAAAACCCCTTTCCTAGTTACAAGTTGAAACTTTTTCTGGTCTGAAAAAGCGGTTTGAGTAATATGCATTTCCCTCCGATTTAGAGTTTCAACAAGTTTCTGGAGCAAAATTCCCTGCGTCATTCGCTTAGAGAATGAAATGTATTTCTCGACACTCTCAGGTATAACACTTACCTAATCTTCCTCCATGCCGAAATCAGTCAGGTGCTCAACTAAAAATTGAGCGTCATACCCACTTAAATCGAGTGTCCCTTGGTAACCGGTACTTCGAATTTCACATATTGTGAACTGTGCCACGGAAGTTCCCTGGAAGATGACTGTGATCCCTACAAGGAGTTTCAACTTTTTTTATCTAATGGCAGCCCTCAAATATGACAGTCAACGGCGTTATTGCACAAATCGTCATTCTCCTTAGATTTGGTCATGGGAACGTTATCACTGTAAAGCTTATCAACCTCCCATGAATATTTTTCGAGCTCAGTGAGCAGCAAACCACTGGATTATGGCCGACATAAGATTTGTAGTGGTTAAGACTTTAATCATAGGATGATATGCTGTTGCATATGGTGAGTGTTTTTCTATAAAGCTGTTGTTTGAGATCGTGGGGTCGTCTTCACAGTGAGTCACAGGAGCGAGGAGACATTTAAAGTCGGTGTGCACTACAAACAGGCATTCCTCCTGGTGGTGAGCATTTTTAAACTTCATGAATTTGTCTTCTACAGTAGGCATAATAACATGTACCGGGTCCTTGGAAGCACAATACACTAGATGCTCTGCTAATAGCTTGTCTGAGGAAAAATAATTGAGGCATCTTAAGCAAGTATGCTTTACATAACGATTGGTTTATAGTTGGGTGAAAAGAAGTCAGGATATATCTTTGATGCAAACATATTGTTAATTAGTTGTATCACCTTCAGAGAGCATGTTTACATGCATCTCATGCACACCAGCAAAATTTGAGAAGCTGAGGGAGCCGACGACACTATGCTTGTCCTGCTCATTTGACTTTCTTTTCTTCTCCAGGCCATAAACAAGAACCGATACTCTGTGCCTCAAATTTGGATATGTCCTGGATCTTGGTAGGGAACTTGATACTATCAAAGCTATAACACCCACGAATATTATCATCTACATTATATGTACCGGGACGCTCAGGATTATCTCTGTAATTGTAATTTTTACTGCAAGCTGGGACTGATCATGCAAAACAAGCCTGATCCCTTATATTTTCGACATTAATGCATTCTTTCTTATTAACTATATCTGTAGGGAGCTTGATATAGCTTCACCCTCCATTTACTGGATCATAGACATGTGTATGGATGTTGAGAAGTAGTGTTCGATTGAGTGGGTTAGCTGACCTCACTTCCATTTCGAAAAACCGGGCCAGAATAGCACTCAAGGTGGATTCACGAAACCACTTGGCGATTGACGTGCTCAACGTTATCACGCCATCCCCCCTCCCCCCCAAAGATAACGAAGATTTGTCTCTTCAGTGCCGGAGGAAACTTTTTTTTTGGGGGGGGGGGGGGGTGCGATAGTTTGATGCAGAGAACCGCCCTGAATTTAATGGCGGGATACCGCACGTCATTGCCTACTTTGCGGAGCTCCATTTCCACGACAGGAAGGCACACCTTTAGAAACCCGACAGGGTCGCAGTACCCTCCTGCCCAAATCTCGATCCTTCTGAATTGGGTTCTCTCCTCAGAGGTGTCTGCAATTACCGAGTATTCTAACTGCGGTATGGTGTCACTGACCTGATGTCCTTCACTAAAAGGACGGGAGAAGGAACTGCTGCTCGCCACAGGATCATCTCTATTACTAATAATACGGCTGTTACAAAGTGATGAGGTCCATCCTGTTGATGATGGAGCATGCAAGGTGCACAGGTGCATTCACTGAGGCACACATCCCTTCCGTTGCCAGTGAGGGCAAACAGTCAGAGCCAGAGTATGACAAGGTGGTGGCAGTGAGGGCCGGTGGGAACACCCTGGTTGTGGCGACAGCGTCCAGCGATGCTTCTGTTGCTGCACCATCACCACACTGGGAGGGGGGGGGGAGATCGTTGCTGTTCATCTTCTCCTGACTAAACCACCCATGGACGCCAGGCAGTGTGATGGTGTGGCAGCCAGCACTGCAGTGGCGGCAGCTGATGCTCCTGCCTATCGTGCAGCCACGAGTGGTGCTTTGCATGGTGGTGCATGCCACTCAGGCACATGTTTCATTTCCTGCCCCCACAACCATTGCTCTAGGCACTCGTGCCATAGCAAGCTGTTGTGGCGCTTGTGGCGACTATGCTGCTAGTGGCGACTGTGGTGCCTCTGTAACACATGACTAACGAAAATAATTAGGTACAACAGTCAAGAAATTTTTTAAAAAGTGTATGCTGTAAACAAATAACAACATTTCAAATAATAATTATTATATGCTGTAACGACGACGGTTGCATTATAATCATCTTTTCCAATCTGAGTCCAAGGATTCAGCGCTTCAGTCAGGTTTTCCAGTACCTCTCCCACTTAAACCAGTATTTCTTCATTCTCCTCTGAAAGAACGAAATGACAGTGCCTTTCAGGTTCCTCTGCAGCAGCCGCCATCTCATGTACCAGCCCTCGTATTTCATCCTCACCCTGGGGCCATTTATCTTGTTCACTGCCGCTACCTACAACAATAAGATATTGAACGTAATTGTTTGCAGAAAATTTTAGAGACATTCTAACAGAAAATCGTACTGAATTTCGTTTTCTTTAGCTCGTTGTAATATAAACAGAAAATCATATTATCTAGTTCACTGAACTTACTTATATACGAAATACACTGAATTTGAAAATTGAACTCTGCTACTTACAGGAATGAATCGATTGTTTCTGGCTCTTGATCTCGACATATGCCTCTATGTCTCCTTCTTCATCAATAGAAACACCTAGAAAAGCCAAGAATATGTATCAAACAACTGAATACACTAATTTATGAAAAATAAATGTGTATACATTCCCCAGTCCTAATCATTAGAGCCATAGTATATTACGTGATAAAAAGAAATACACTCATGCTCATAAATTAAGGATAATGCTGATACATGGTGAAACAGCGCTCTGGTGGTCGGTTTGCGGGTTTAAATCCCCTCAGGGTATGGAAATGCGGTGCATTAGACCTGTGGTCGCCGCACAGTGGCGCTGGCGTAAGTCCACATATGCAGAGGTGCATGTCAGAGTACGGTGCAGCTAGTAAGTGTGCAGACGTTTTCAGACGTTCTAATGGTGACTGTGTGTTGAAAATGGCTCAAAGAACACATATTGATGACGTTATGAGGGGTAGAATATTAGGGCGACTGGCGGCTGGTCAAACGAAGCAGGTCGTAGCACGGGCCCTCTGTGTGCCACAAATTGTGATCTCGAAATTATGGCAACTATTCCAGCAGACAGGAAACGTATCAAGGTAGTACAGTATGGGACGTCCACAGTGTACAACACCACAAGAAGGCCGATATCTCACCATCTCTGCCCGCAGACGGCCATGGAGTACTGCAGGTAGCCTTGCTCGGGACCTTACCACAGCCACTGGAACAATTGTCTCCAGACACACAGTCTACAGACGCCTGAACAGGCATTGCTTATTCATCCGGAGACCTGCAAGGTGCATTCCACTAACCCCTGGTCACAGCAAAGCTTGTAATGCCTGGTGTCAAGAACACACTACATGGTCATTGGAACAGTGGTCCCAGGTTATGTTCTCAGACGAGTCCGGGTATAGTCTGAACAGTGGTTCTCTCTGGGTTTTCATCTGGCGTGAACCAGGAACCAGATACCAACCCCCTAATTTCCTTGAAAGGGACCCATATGGAGGTCGTGGTTTGATGGTGTGGGGTGGGATTAAGATTGGTGCACATACACCCCTGCATGTCTTTGACAGAGGAACTGTAACAGGTCAGGTGTATCGGGATGTCATTTTGCACCAGTATGTCCGCCTTTTCAAGGGTGCAGTGGGTGTCACGTTCCTCCTGATGGATGATAACACACAGCCCCGCCGAGCTGCTATTGTGGAGGAGTTATTTGAAACAGAAGATATCAGCCGAATGAAGTGACCTGCCTTTTCTGCAGACCTAAACCCCATCGTGCACATCTGGGATGCTCTCGGTCGAAGTATCGGTGCACATCTTCAAACCCCTAGGGCACTTCAGGAGCTCCGACAGGCACTGGTGCAAGAATAGGAGGCTATACGTCAGCAGCTGCTCGACCACCTGATCCAGTTTATGCCAAACCGTTGTGCGGCCTGCGTATGTGTGTATGGTGATCGTATCCCATATTAATGTCGGGGTACATGTGCAGGAAACAGTGGCGTTTTCTACCACATGTGTTTCGGGACGGTTTTCTCAACTTATCAGCAATACTATGGACTTACAAATCTGTGTCTCGTGTGTTCCCTAAGCGCCTATGCTATTCGCTCCAGTTTGCCACATTGTGTTGCACCACATTCTGCAAGTATCCTTAATTTATGAGCATGAGTGTATTTGCTATAACATTCACATGTAAAAGAATAAAATAAATACACTTACGTTCTTGCTGCGCCGACTCGGTTATTATTACTGGAGGCAGTTGCTGCAATAATCTCTCAGCCTCCAGCTGCCGATCTAGATCAGCCAACATTTCAGGGATAAAAGTTAAGACGACAAGAAATTAGTTACACACTAAAGTTCAGCAGCAAGTCATTCAAAAGCTTGGTAGTCTAGAGGTATGCCTCTAAGGACTACAACCTAAACAAGTGCTGTGATAGATACCAAAATTACGGGGCACACAGGTACTTTGGATAATTAGAACAATTAACTTCGATGATAGACTGTCCTAGCAAAGGTGTTCGCTGCTGCTGCTACCACTGCTGATGCTGTCGTTAGAAATTAAACGCTTCATTTTTTCCCGAAACAAAAAAAAAGGGCACACGAACACACAGTCAAGCACACGGGCCCACCGATGAAGGCAGAATGAGTGCAATTGCATCACGATAGTGGTTTATATAACCTCTACTCACCTCACCCGCATTTTACCCAGTGAGCCAATAGGAGTTCAGCATTCCATCCCACGTACTAATGAATGCTGGTCTGAGCGCACAGGATAACTTGGTGCTGGTTTGCTGGCCACGGATTTAGCGCGCTTTTGCATGTAGGGTTCTAGAAATACCAACTTCCTTCGCTGATCCGTTCTGTGTGTGCTGGAGAGCCCCCACTTCTAGTCGCACACTGCACTCTGTGGCGAGCTGCGGCCCCTGACGGACGCCGTTCTTCGCGGGTCCCAATTTACGACCGGTCCTCGTGTAGTAAACTACCGTGATAGTGTATGTAACAATTTTTTACGTGATGTGGGATCGTCTTCAGAGTTTAGACGCCGTGTATTTGCGGTCATTTAGTTTAGTTTCAATTTGTAAACAATAATCACATGCGATGAATTTTCGAGTGTATTTGCAATAGATCTTGCTGAAAACCCAAGGAAATTCTGGTCTTACGTAAAATCGATAAGCGGGTCGAAGGCTTCCATCCAGTCACTCACTGATCAGTCTGGCTTGGCAACGGAAGACAGCAAAACGAAAGCTAAAATTTTTAATTTAGCATTTGAGAAGTCTTTCACGCAGGAGGATCGTACTAACATTCGCCATTTGAGACTCGTACAGATTCCCGTATGGAGGACATAGTGATAGACATCCCTGGGGTTGCTAAGCAGCTGAATGGGTTGAAAATAAATAAATCGCCTGGTCCTGATGGGATTCCAATTAGGTTTTACAGAGAGTACTCTATTGTACTGGCTCCTTACTTAGCTTGCATTTATCGCGAATCTCTTGCCCAACGTAAAGTCCCGAGCGACTGGAAAAAGGCGCAGGTGACGCCTGTATATAAGAAGGGTAGAAGGACGGATCCTCAAAATTACAGACCAATATCCTTAACATCGGTTTGTTGCAGGATTCTCGAACATATTCTCAGTTCGAATGTAATGAATTTCCTTGAGAGAGAGAAGTTGCTGTCCATGCTTCAGCACGGCTTTAGAAAGCATCGCTCCTGCGAAACGCAACTCGCTTTTTTTTCACATGATATCTTGCGAACCATGGATGAAGGGTATCAGATGGATGCTATATTCCTTGACTTCCAGAAAGCGTTTGACTCGGTTCCCTACTGCAGACTCCTAACTAAGGTACGAGCATATGGGATTGGTTCCCAAGTATGTGAGTGGCTCGAAGACTTCTTACGTAACAGAACCCAATACATTGTCCTCGATGGTGAGTGTTCATTGGATGTGAGGATATCATCTGGAGTGCCCCAGGCAAGTATGGTAGGTCCGCTGTTATTTTTCTATCTACATAAATAATCTTTTGGATAGGGTGGATAGCAATGTGCGGCTGTTTGCTGATGATACGGGAAGGTGCCGTCGTTGAGTGACTGTAGGAGGATACAAGATGACTTGGACAGGATTTGTGATTGGTGTAAAGAATGGCAGCTAACTCTAAATATAGATATATGTAAATTAATGCAGATGAATAGGAAAAAGAACCCCGTAATGTTTGAATACTCCATTAGTAGTGTAGCGCTTGACACAATCAGGTCGATTAAATATTTGGGCGTAACATTGCAGAGCGATATGAAGTGGGACAAGCATGTAATCGCAGTTGTGGGGAAGACGGATAGTCGTCTTCGGTTCATTGATAGAATTTTGGGAAGATGTGGTTCATCTGTAAAGGAGACTGCTTATAAAACAGTATTACGACCTATTCTTGAATACTGCTCGAGCGTTTGGGATCCCTATCAGGTTGGATTGAGGGAGGACATAGAAGCAATTCAGAGGCGGGCTGCTAGACTTGTTACTGGTAGGTTTGATCATAAAGCGAGTGTTACGGAAATGCTTCAGGAACTCGAGTGGGAGTCTCTAGAGGAAAGGAGGCGTTCTTTTCGTGAATCGCCACTGAGGAAATTTAGAGAACCAGCATTTGAGGCTGACTGCACTACAATTTTACTTCCGCCAACTTACATTTCGCGGAAAGACCACAAAGATAAGAGAGATTAGGGCTCGTACAGAGGCATATAGGCAGTCATTTTTCCCTTGTTCTGTTTAGGAGTGGAACAGGGAGAGAAGATGCATATATCAATCGTGGCTCATAGTATTGGGAACAACGTATTTATTGAAAATAAATACAGACCTCTAACACATTCGGTTTTGCTTATTACATTTCTTAATCGTCCCTTTTGTTATGATACTTTTACAAATGCTCTCATTTAGATAGGTCTGTAGCGTTTTAACAAATAATCAAAAAAATCAAAATACTATAGTTTTGGAGTGGTATCATGTGGAACTTCAATATTCAACTCTGAAATAGTGACGTGACACATTCATTTTTTATAAGAATGATTTGAGATGAAATGACGCTACTATAAAAAGTGTTGTTTCTGGCGCAAGCGTCAAGTTCACCAAAAGCGACAGAAACAGCTATAGAAGGGGCAATACACTACCTTTTATGGCGTCACGAAATCTTTTCAAGTGCAGTGCACCATGTGCATTCTGGATATACACGAAGGAGGAGAAACTTTATCGATCTACAATGAAAATGTGCTGCACTTCTGATCTACCATTTAGGTGTCACCACAGAAAACAAACTGTTTCATAGCTCACTTGTTAAACGTATACCGCCAACAGTAAGAAAAAGTGCCAGTAAACATACCAAAGATCCATTTCAACTAAAAGATGTAAGAGAATATTTCTTGCAAAAGGATACGTACTAGAAACAGCTGGTGACTCACATATAAGGACAACAAAAAAGCTACACACAGGACTGAGAGGAGCAGTGCTATGCAACAAAACTGAAATAAAGAAAAACTTATATGGAAACAAATTTGGCAAAACTTGGGCAGAGTTGCCTTAAAATACCAAAGTTAAAATCCGGGTGTAAGGTAATAAATGACATCATGGCTACAAATGTAAAACTTGCACTAAGCAATCTGAGAGCAACTGAACTGGCAAACGCCATAATTAGGTCTCCAATGACAATTTAGTGCATACAATTCGCAAAGAAAGCAAGAATATGGCTACCATGCAAAGAAGTGCTAATGCTCATCAACAGAACCACTCTGACAAATGTAAACTTAGAGATACTGACCACACCATACACAAGCTCTTTCCCCAAACAAAACAGGCTAAGCACTCTGTGGTTTTTTGGCCAGATTGTGTATTCAATAACCGAATTAAAGCACAATGACAACATAGTTAACGTGTCATACTTATCATACTTATGGGAGGAGAAGAAAAAAGCCATGGTTTGCAAATGATACTGATCAGAATTCTTGACATTTCTACAAATAGCCCTAGCGGCGGCCTTCAAGATTGCCACAAATAACGCAACGACGCTGCCGTCTCTGCTCCTCAGAGATGGGAGCCCAGCTTAGGGAAGGCTCCAGCCCATAGCGCTGCCGCCGCTCCAGGCCATGGCCACGACCTAACTGCAGAGATCCCTCACCTGAAAAATGTCAAAAGTGCATTGTTTCAGTGTTGTGTGACTTGTTTTGTGTTAGTGCCATCGAATGACAAAGTCAACGCCAGTGAATAGTAAATAGCAGAGAAAGGAGAAATCGAAAGAAAAAAATTGATATTCCCTATATCCAGAAAAGTGTGATATGCTCTGTTATATTTTAGCCAAAAAATTTAGTGATTTATTAATTGTCACATACTTAAATGAAATCTATGTTAAAAATTTAACTATGATCAAATGCACACATACAAATTCTACTCTGAAATCTCACACCAAATCACTCTAAATATGAGGTGATTAATTGAAAGACTCCCTCAATGTGTTTTGCCATATTATCTTTATTTAGGTTCCATTATCTCTCCTAATCTCTCCATCACATTCTTAATATTGTTAAAATTGTAACCATAAAGGGTTTGTTACTTGCGTTACCCCACAATAAATGTTTGGGACACCTTTTCCACATAAAATGTGGACCTCCAAACTATGGAATGAAGTCCTCCAAAAATAAAAATATACTGAAGATCCCACTGCAAACTAGCAACAGTGCAGACTGTCAACCTACTCTCATATATACGTATTCTATAAAAATTTGCATGCTAGTGCCACAAAATTATTTCTTTGTTGACATTAACTGTGAAACAAAAACCACATACACAATGAGATAAGAAGCCAACAAGCCTAACTCGAAAATTTCACAAAAAGACTGAAAGCATTCCAAAAACAGAATGCAAGGAAAATTTTCGTGATCTTTAAAAAGCTGAAGGAAGTAGGTTTATGTCCCAATGCATGCTAATTTTCTTTCCATCATTGCATTTTGTAACCGATTCTGGGACTAACAACCACATTTGTTTTTGATTTTGTGCAGAGCTTTCATGCCTTATTTGGTTGTTTCCATATGTGCAATTGTTTGTTGCTTAAAATATGCAGTTTTTTTATACACTGCATCGCAATAAAGATCTCTCCAAAATGCTTCATTTTTATATGGTTTGTTGTGCTAAAGTACTGCGAAATGTATATATATAAACGTGAAATATGTTGGGGTAGTGCACTTAGCCCAGAATTGCAGTTCGAGCTTAGCACTGAACAAATATGAGTTGTTACTTTTTGCTAGATTCTCATTGCAACTAAGGAGGAAATTTGAAAGCAAAACACGACTTACTGACAACCAACGTAACATGAAGGAAGACTAGCATTAACACTCTCTTTATTAACACTGGGAGACATTTATATTAGTGACTGTTTTGAATTTCAGTAGCTGCTATACTTGAGACAGTTTCTGGTGTTTTGTGGCGTCTTATGTGAAGCACTTCAAGGATTTCATTAAAGTACATATAAGGGAGATAATGTCAATAAAAGTGATTAATAAAATGCTCAAAAATGGTTCAAATGGCTCTGAGCACTATAGGAATTAACTTATGAGGTCATCAGTCCCCTAGAACTTAGAACTACTTAAACCTAAGTAACCTAAGGACATCACACATATGCATGCCCGAGGCAGGATGCGAACCTGCGACTGTAGCAGTCGCGCGATTCCAGACCGTAGCGCCTAGAATCGCTCAGCCACCCTGGCCGACTAATGAAATGTGAAATATAAATGTGACTTGTCACACGATTACTTAATAAAATCAGTTATATTGGTTGTTAGAGGACAGATACCATAATCCTGGGTAAACTATTCTTATTTATCATAAAAAATCTCTAACATGGCGGTGATACTTCAGGCATGAAATTTCAGATAGCAACGAGAATGATAAGATCTTCTGCATATTTTTAATTTTAATCAGCATAATAAATATACATTCCATTTGTTTACATTCACAGAAATGTATTGTGCTTTTCCTTTTTAATAGAATCTTGTCCTTATTTACTCCAACTCTGCCTAGTGCGAACATTTGTAATGAAATTTATCGTTCCCAGTCGGACCATATTGTTGCTAGTGAAATATTTAGCCGTTTTTTCTGTGATTTCCGAGCGACCACTCACCTACAGGACAAGGAGGTATCAGTGTCACGCTCAGTTTACTTCAAATACACTGCTAGATACACACATGTTATTTTGATGTCACTTCTGAGGCTGCCCTCTAGAACAGCGCATGCTTTAAGCTCATGTACAAGATCCTGTTACTTGTAAACTCTGTGAAACCCATTTGGGTGAAATTTAAATAGGGACTTCTAGTAACATGATCCAACCACATAAGTGTGTGGGGAATGATTGTCTGAATGCCCCTGTTTGTCCTGTAATTATTCTAATCTTGTCCTCATGATCCCTATGTGAGTGATACATAGGGTGTTGTAGTATTTCCTATAGTCGTCATTTAAAGCTGATTCTTGAAACTTGGTTAGTAGACTTTCTTGGGTAGTGTACACCTATCTTCAAGAGCTAGCCTGTTCAGTTTCTTTAGTAAACTCTCTCCCAAGGGTTAAACTAACAAATGGCGATGTGTGCTGCCCTTCTTTGTTTATGTTCAATATCACCCATTAGTCTCATCTGGTATGGGTCCCACACACTTGAGCAGTATTCTAGAATGGTTCACACAGGTGATTTGTAGCCAGTCTCCTTTGTAGGCTGATTGCACTTCCTCTGTATTCTATCAATTAAATGAAGTAACAGAGCCTATGTGATCATTCCACTTCATACCTCTACAAAGTGTTACATCCAGGTATTTGTATGAGTTGTTTGACTCCACTTGTGACTCTCTGATACTGTAGTCATAGGATATTACTTTTTTCCGTTTTGTGAAACGCACAGTTTTACATTTCAGAACATTTAAAGAAAGTTGCCAGTCTTTGCATCACTTAACAATCGTATCAAGATCTGATTCAAAATTGATGCAGCTTGTTTCAGATAGCACTTCATTATAGATAACTGCATCATCTGTAGAAGGTCTGTGATTACTATTTATGTTGTCACAAGGTCATTAATACACAGCATGAAAAGCAAGGTCCCCAACTCAATTCCCTGGGTCACACCCGAAGTTACTTCTACATCTGACGATGACTTTCCATCCAAGACAACATGCTGCGTCCTCCCAAACAAAAAGTCCTTAGTCCAGTCGCAAATTTCACATGACACGACATATGATAGAACTTTTGACAATAAGCATAGGTGCGGTAATGAGTCAAATGCATCTCTAAAATCAAAAAATACAGCATCTACCTGACTGCCTTTATCCAAAGCTTTCAGTATATCATGTGAAAAAGGTGCGAGTTCGGTTCACAAGATCGATGTTTCTGGAGCCCAATGCTGGTTGGCACGTAGAAGATCGTTATGTTCAAGATTGCTCATTAGGTTAGAGCTCAGAGTATCGTATAAGATGCTATAGCACAGTATTTTTCTCGATCACTTCTACTAGCCTTCTTGTATACAGATGTAACCTGCACTCTCTTCTAACTACTGGGCATGGATTTTTGTTCGAAGGATGTATGATAGATTAAAGATAAAAGAGAGTCTAATTTGGGCACCAATTCAGTATAGAATTTTTTCAGGCCCTGGAGCTTTGTTAAGTTTTAACGATTTCAGCTGCTTCTTTACACAACTGAAACGAAAACTGATTTCAGTAATCTTTTCAGTGATCTGAGGATTAAATTGTGGCAACTCTCCTGGGTTTTCCTTCGTAAAGGAACGCCTTAAAACAGAGTTAGACATTTCGATTTCTTAACATTAGATCCAATTTATTTCCATCATGAGTGCGATCCAAGCTGTCTGTTCTAGATAGTTTTTAGACATAGCATTCAGCAGTATTTCACAGAATGTCTTATCACACCCACCACTGTTGTTTTGTTGTGGTCTTCAGTCCTGAGACTGGTTTGATGCAGCTCTCCATGCTACTCTATCCTGTGCAAGCTTCTTCATCTCCCAGTACCTACTGCAACCTACGTCCTTCGGAATCTGCTTACTATATTCATCTCTTGGTCTCCCTCTACGATTTTTACCCTCCACGCTGCCCTTCAATATTAAATTGGTGATCCCTCGATGCCTCAGAACATGTCCTACCAACCGATCCCTTCTTCTGGTCAAGTTGTGCCACAAACATCTCTTCTCCCCAACCCTATTCAATACTTCCTCATTAGTCATGTGATCTACCCACCTAATCTTCAGCATTCTTCTGTAGCACCACATTTCGAAAGCTTCTATTCTCTTCTTGTCTCAACTATTTATAGTCCATGTTTCACATCCATACATGGCTACACTCCATACAAATACTTTCAGAAACGACTTTCTGACACTTAAATCTACACTCCATGTTAACAAATTTTTTCTTCTTCAGAAACACTTTCCTTGCCATTGAAAGTCTACATTTTATATCCTCTCTACTTCGACCATCATCAGTTATTTTGCTCCCCAAATAGCAAAACTCCTTTACTACTTTAAGTGTCTCATTTCCTAATCTAATTCCCTCAGCATCACCTGACTTAATTCGACTACATTCCATTATCCTCGTTTTACTTTTGTTGATCTTCATCTTATATCCTCCTTTCAAGACACTGTCCATTCTGTTCAACTACTCTTCCAAGTCCTTTGCTGTCTCTGACAGAATTACAATGTCATCAGCGAACCTCAAAGTTTTTATTTCTTCTCCATGGATTTTAATTCCTACTCTGAACTTTTCTTTTGTTTCCTTTATTGCTTGCTCAATATACAGATTGAATAACATCGGGGATAGGTTACAACCCGGTCTCACTCCCTTCCTAACCACTGCTTCCCTTTCATACTCCTCGACTCTTATAACTGCCATCTGGTTTCTGTACAAATTGTAAATAGCCTTTCGCTCCCTGTATTTTACCCCTGCCACCTCCAGAATTTGAAAGAGAGTATTCCAATCAACATTGTCAAAAGCTTTCTCTAAGTCTACAAATGCTAGAAATGTAGGTTTGCCTTTCTGTAATCTTTCTTCTAAGATAAGTCGTAGGGTTAGTATTGCCTCACGTGTTCCAAACTGATCTTCCCCCAGGTCGGCTTCTATCAGTTTTTCCATTCGTCTGTAAAGAATTCGCGTTAGTATTTTGCAGCTGTGACTTATTAAACTGATAGTTCGGTAATTTTCACATCTGTCAACACCTGCTTTCTTTGGCATTGGATTTATTATATTCTTCTTGAAGTCTGAGGGTATTTCGCCTGTCTCATACATCTTGCTCACCAGGTGGTAGAGTTTTGTCAGGACTGGCTCTCCCAAGGCTGTCAGTAGTTCTAATGAAATGTTGTCTACTCCGGGGGCCTTGTTTCGACTCAGGTCTTTCAGTGCTCTGTCAAACTCTTCACACAGTATTATATCTCCCATTTCATCTTCATCTACATCCTCTTCCATTTCCATAATATTGTTGTCAAGTACATCGCCCTTGTATAGTCCCTCTATATACTCCTTCCAACTTTCTGCTTTCCCTTCTTTGCTTAGAACTGGGTTTCCACCTGAGTTCTTGATATTCATGCAACTGGTTCTCCTTTCTCCAAAGGTCTCTTTAATTTTCCTATACCCAGTATCTATCTTACCCCTAGTGCAATAAGCCTCTACATCCTTACATTTGTCATCTAGCCATCCCTGCTTATCCATTTTGCACTTCCTGTCGATCTCTTTTTGAGACGTTTGTATTGCTTTTTGCCTGCTTCATTTACTGCATTTTTATATTTTCTCCTTTCATCAATTGAATTCAATATTTCTTCTGTTACCCAAGGGTTTCTACTAGCCCTCGTCTTTTTACCTATTTGTTCCTCTGCCGCCTTCACTATTTCATCCCTCAAAGTTACCCATTCTTCTTCTACTGTATTTCTTTCTCCCATTCCTGTCAGTTGTTCCCTTATGCTCTCCCTGAAACTCTGTATAACCTCTGGTTCTTTCAATTTATCCAGGTCCCATCTCCTTAAATTCCCACTTTTTTGCAGTTTCTTCAGTTTTAATCTACAGCTCATAACCAATATATTGTGGTCAGAGTCCACATCTGCCCCTAGAAATGTCTTACAATTTAAAACCTGGTTCCTAAATCTCTGTCTTACCATTATATAATCTATCTGATACCTTTTAGTATCTCCAGGGTTCTTCCATGTATACAACCTTCTTTCATGATTCTTAAACCAAGTGTTACCTATGATTAAGTTATGCTCTGCGCAAAATTCTGCCAGATGGCTTCCTCTTTCATTTATTAGCCCCAATCCATATTCATCTACTATGTTTCCTTCTCTCCCTTTTCCTAGGCTTGAATTCCAGTCACCCATGACTATTAAATTTTCGTCTCCTTTCACTATTTGAATAATTTCTTTTATCTCCTCATACATTTCATCAATTTCTTCATCATCTGCAGAGCTAGTTGGCATATAAACTTGTACTACTGTAGTAGGCGTGGGCTTCGTGTCTATCTTGGCTACAATAATGCGTTCACTATGCTGTTTGTAGTAGCTTACCCGAACTCCTATTTTTTTTATTCATTATTAAACCTACTCCTGCCGTACCCCTATTTGATTTTGTATTTATAACCCTGTATTCACCTGACCAAAAGTCTTGTTCCTCCTGCCACCGAACTTAACTAATTCCCACTATATCTAACTTTAACCTATACATTTAGCTTTTTAAATTTTCTAACCTACCTGTCTGATTAAGGGATCTGACATTCTGTGTTCCGATCTGTAGAACGCCAGTTTCTTCCGGAGATCCAAATCGGGGGCTACTTTACCTCCGGAATGTTTTACCCAAGAGGACGCCATCATCATTTAATCATACAGTAAAGCTGCATGCCCTCAGGAAAAATTACGGCTGTAGTTTCCCCTATCTTTCAGACGTTCGCAGTACCAGAACAGCTTGGCTATTTTGGTTAGTGTTACAAGGCCAGATCAGTCAATCATCCAGACTGTTGCCCCTGCAACTACTGAAAAGGCTGCTGCCCCTCTTCAGGAACCACACTTTTGTCTGGCCTCTCAACAGATACCCCTCCGTTGTGGTTGCACCTAAGGTACGGCTATCTGTATCGTTGAGGCACGCAATTCTCCCCACCAACTCCAAGGTCCGTGGTTCATGGGGGGGGGAGGACCACCACTAAAAAAGCTATAATTTTCTCAATTTATTGTTGGATGATTAAATTCTACATGATGATTACAGGATGACTGGGGAACATATGTACAAGTGAACTGGGGTTTCCTCTAAAGTTTTTGGTTACATCATGAGATGGATCTAGAGTATGATAACGATCTGATTACCATTTTATGACCGAGTGATGTGGCGCAGTGGTTAGCAACTGGACTCGCATTCGGGTGGACGACAGTTCAATCCCGCATCCGGCATCCTGATTTAGGTTTTCCATGATTTCCCTAAATCGCACTAGGCAAATGCCAGGATGGTTCCTTTAAAAGCGCACGGCCGACTTCCTTCCTTGTCCTTCCTTAATCCGATGAGACCGATGACCACACTGTCAGGTCTTCCCCCCGAAACAACCCATCCCAACCAATCATTTTATATCCAGTCCTCATAGTGAATCTCGCCCCAAACAATTTCCCTTGTGGTTTCAATTTTCATCTCGATGGATTTGAATTTCTTGTCTACTGCGACAAATACACCACCTAAATTTCCCATTAGTCTATCCTTTCCACAAACATTTCAATTTTCCCCAAAATCTTGCTCCTCTTAACTTCAGGATGAAATCAGCATTTTGTACTTGGTATTATGTGATTTTCACTGCTTTTCAGAAGCACTTTGAACACAGGCACGTTGTTACGAATGCTTTGGCAGTTAACCACTATGATTTTAATACTGTCGCCGGCGGGAGGCATTTATTTCGATCTCACTCGGATACTTCTGGGTTTCCTAAAGCTATCGTTTTCCGGACTGGGTGAAGATTCGCCTAATCTGAAAAACCCTTGTGTGCATCTCATACACAGCTGCATAGGTAGCAACTTGAGATGTAGAGTGCACACCTGACTCATTTAGAGGGTACCTACGGTTCTCAACCCTATGACGTAAGCCCAGGAAGTAGCAGCCTAGCTTATCACAGAACCTTCGAAATCTCTGGTTCAGTCCTTCTTCTTGAGGCAGAACCAAGAGGCTACTGTCAGTTCTGGGGACAATGCTGCAAATTGTGAGTTTTGTTGAAATTCCGTGGACAAGCCTGGTCTTTCCAGTCCTCTCTGCCAGTCGCTAAAATGATCTAAGTATGACCTTGGAGCCCAGATGACAAATATCATTTGTTCCAGTGCATACCACAATCTGCAGTTGGTTGCACGCTGTTCCCTCTATGGCTATTGGAATAGCCTCTTCAATACGTTGAATTAGGCCTCCAGGCATACACGCTGGGTGTACCTCATGTCCTTTTTTATCCCATGCTGGTATTTCTCTAAGAGGTAACATCATTCACCATACATTTGCACTGATGAGAATTACCAGATCCCTACTCTTTTGCGTTTACCTACTTTTGACACCAGATAAAACAGTTTCCGCAAAACAGGCGAAGTCAGTCCCACTGGCTCAGTTTCATTTTTGGTGAAAAACAGCACCTCCAACTTTTTGGTTAGGGACATCGATATAATACTCTGAGTCCTCCCTGGTCCCCATCCACCACATTTTGGTTGCCTAAATCTATCATCGAAACACCACCCGCAGGGAAGTGGATGAATTACGACAAATCCACAGGAGAGGATGGCACTTGAGATACCTTTGGTTCCAACATGACAGATACATGACCCTTGGGAGCTATTATAACATACCGATTCGCAGCAGCTGTCAATGATTTGATAGTAGTCATGGCGATGGCCAGCAACTTATGAACGTCAACCAATTTATCTTGTGTTCAAGAGCAGCATTTTGGCTGGCGCATTGTTTTACAGGACAGTGAACAAATAACTTTAAAGTAAGCCTCCTGATTATGCTTTAATCGGTTGAGCTACAATATTTACTGATTCCCTATAAGAACTGAAGTAAACACACAAAATGAGATTTCAGTTGAGACAACAGTAAAACGTGTGGTAAAAACTACTGGTCACCTAAAACTTTTAAGTTTATTACAGTTGTTAGTAAACTCGAAAAGAGAGTTAATTTATCATAAATTAGGATGCTATATACTCCTCTTTAGCAGAAAACTAAACTGAAGCGCAAAAGAAACTAATATAGGCATGCATATTTAAATACAGAGATATGTAAACAGGCAGTAAACAGCGCTGCTGTCGCCAAAACGTATATAAGACAATAAGTGTCTGGCGAAGTTGTTAGATCGGTTACAATAGCAGGTTATCGAGATTTAAGTAAGTTTGAAAGTGGTGTTATAGTCGGCGCTCGAGCAGTGGGACACAGCATCTCCGAGGTCGCGATGAAGTGGGGTTTTCCCGTACAATCACTTCACGAGTGTACCTGAATATCAGGAATCAGGCAAAACCAAAACATCTGAAGGGATTCGTTGAAAGTGGTAGAAGTGCAACCCTCCCGCAAATTGCTGAAGATTTCAATGCAGGGCCATCACAAGTGTCAGCGTGCGAACCATTCAAGGAAACATCATCGAGATGGGCTTTCGGAGCCGAATGCCCACTCCTGTACTCTTGATGACTGCACGACACAAAGCTTTACGCCTCGCCTGGGCCCATCAACATTGACATTGGACTGTTGATGACCAGCAACGTGTTGCCTGGTCGGACAAGTCTCGTTTGATATTGTATGTAGCGGATGCACGTGTACGGGTATGGAGACAACCTCATGAATCCATGGGCCCTTCGTGTCAGCAGGAGACTGTTCAAGCTGGTAGAGGCTCTGAAATGGTGTGGGGTGTGTGCAGTTGGAGTGCTGCGGGACCCCTGACACGTCTAGATACGACTCTGACACGTGACACGTACGAAGCATTCTGTCTGATCAGCTGCAGCTATTCATGTTCATTGTGCATTCCGACGGACTTGTGCAATTCCACCAGGGCAATACGACACCCCACACGTCCAGAACTGCTACAGAGTAGCTCCAGGAACATTCTTCTGAGTTTAAACACTTCCGCTGGCTACCAAACTCCCCAGACATGAACGTTATTGAGCATATCTGGGATGCCTTGCAACATGCTGTTCAGAATACATCACTATTCTACGTACTCCTACGGATTTATGGACATCCCTGTAGGATTCATAGTGTCAATCCTCTCCAGCACTACTTCAGACATTAGTCGAGTACGTGCCACGTCTTGTTATGGCACTTCTGCGTGCACGCGGGGGCCCTACATGATATTAGGCAGCTGTACC
This sequence comes from Schistocerca gregaria, assembly GCF_023897955.1. Lineage (NCBI taxonomy): Eukaryota > Metazoa > Arthropoda > Insecta > Orthoptera > Acrididae > Schistocerca > Schistocerca gregaria. The sequence continues at coordinate 729,151,724 of NC_064921.1, forward strand.
AGTTTCTGTGGCTCTTCAGTGTATATGTAATGCAATATGTAAGCTGCAAAATCTGCTAGGGTAACTAAATCAGAAAACCCGGTTTACTACAAATGATTATGTAGAGGCCAACAGTTACTCCAGAAAATTCTCAAAAACGCACTGTTATTTGTGTTGATTTACAACGAAATTCAAGATATCTGTTCCATGGCAGTAACTGTGAATCACAAAAGCCGATTTCCCACGGAAAAGTTATCCAAAACACTCGTACCAATAACTTACGAAAATATAGTTTTGTAAGCGCCGAAAATTCTAAAAAATAACCTGTTTCTCATGTAATTGTACTACGAAATTAGAGAATGATTTGTTTCGAAAGAGGACAGACTTACTGTTCTAAAAAATTTTAAAAGAGCATAAATAAGTTTAAACATACGATTGACGACTACAGTACGAGTTTATCGCGGCACTCGCGAATGTTCAAAATTTCACAGTATGTCACTGTTGGAATTGTGTGAACAATATTATTTCGTGTGTGACGGCGCAAAGTGCACTGTGTAAAATAGACCTCTTTGGCATTGTCTAACACTCTTTGTGTGCGCTAATTATTCTGTTGTGTTCGCTGTAAACTTTTTTGTTCTTGAATGTGCATATAAAGTTATTAGTAAAATATCCTTTTTTCTCCTTAATACTTATTCAGCTGCGCAAATTCCAATAGTCACCATAGAAACGGGTTGCGATACAGTCAGTGAAAGATTATGCAGAAGCCTCGCAAACCGTCCAACATGCGAGGGTAGAATTTCAAATCGGCACATGAATCTTGCACGTCTGGTCTTACTCAAAGGAAAATTCCGAAGTCAGCTTTTGCATATAAATAAACATGCGAACTGCACGGGTTTTTGTACTTAGTTGTTTTTGTGTCAACTTCTACACTGGTGTGCCAAAGAACACTGCCACGTGAGTTTATCACGAAGAGGTGCAAGGCCAACAAAGCGCATATGCCTGTTGCAGCTAACAATTCATGGTTAACAGAAACCTACAGAAGCTGATTTCACCATAATGTGCTTCTGCTTACGACTTCTCACGAATATTTCACTCTTCGAATTGCGCTATAAATATGTCTCTTGTATGCTGATTGAGTTCCGCTCGATCTGCTCCTTAACATTGGATGGGATAAAAGATCTTATATTTGGTTTTGTTTCAGAAATTCGCTTCGTCACACGGTATTTCTGTGGACTTTTGTGTATTTGTTACTGCTTACGAATCTGTGTGTAAACTGTACGATTTAAATGTATGTTAAGTACAATGTTTTTGTTCCACTTTATTTTTTTTATTTTGTAATATTTTCACAATACTGATATCGGCACTCTACTTTATTACGTCTCGTCAAGGAATATGTAACTCTGCTTTGAATGATGTTGTTCTAACCACTGAGTGCCATGCATTTCACAGTGGATTGCATTGTATGAATGTAGATGTAGATGATAATGATTTGTAATCTCAGTGAGTAGAGCATTTTTTCCTTGCAAATACTAAAAATCGACAGTAGTTCTGCAAAATGTTTTACACATTATTTACACATACTACAACCAGTACATTTTAGCATAAGTCAATGAAACTTTCGGTGGCCTCTTAAAATGCTAGAGTAGAACGATAACGTAGTATACGACTAACATACTTCCAATGTATTGCAAAGGAGCAGTTCGAACATGGATGTGTAGGTAGTAAAAAAACAGACATCAGTCCACAGGATACCAGGCAGCAAAACCGGCTTTTGTTTCATGTAAAACATGAAATGGACTCATTTAGCCCAGCCATTGTTAAGGATGATAGCAAAAATTAAACTCAATATGAGCAACATATTTACAATGTAATTGAAAGAGTGCAATACACTGTGAACGCCGAAACAAGGAACAAAATTTCCACTTGATAACAGGCATACAGTCCAAACTGCAATGTTGGATTTTACAAATATATACGCTTTACCATCAGGTTACCATACCTACCTATGAAATATAAATGAAAAATGTTATAATCTAATACTCGTATTTTTCAAGAACACAAATTATCGTGCCATATTTTCCCGAGTTTGAAGATCATTTAAGGCCACTTTGAGCGCTACTGTCAGTCTCTGTATATCGTTATATGGACCTTACACTTCTTATATCTTTGTTTTCTGTGGTGTAATTCATAGAATATAAATATCTATGGAATGAGCATTTGGAACAACCTCCTTGATTTGGAGGCACAGAATGAGAATTCCGCCCATAGCGTCTCTTGCGCTCAAGTCATGTGGCATTGGAACCGCGCATAACAGTCCATGTAGCGCTCAAATCATTTTGAATGGGTCATTACACGTAGAACACCTTAAAACATATCGTGAATCTTCGTATACGCATTTATAGACATCTTAACAATTTCATACCTGAAACTGAATTTTGTTTAAACACGTAAAGGTCAAGGATACTGTGGTTTTGTGTCATAGCTCAGATTCTAGATTGCTTCCTTTTTTCTCGGTTACGTGAAAAAGAAGTGACAGACGTTTTCTACTACAGTTATTCAAACTGTCGAATTTCTGTTTGCGTTAAGAAGACATTGTATAAGGCAGCAAAGTGACAAGGATGGGGGGGGGGGGGGGGGGGAGAGAGATGAAAGAAAAACCACGCATTTGGAGCCATGAACTGTTACAGTAAATAAGAAGTTTACACCATCTGCTTGCCCACTATTATCTTCAATTTTCATTTATTCTTTCGCTTCTTTCAGACGAGTACACAATAATCTACATTATTTCGCCATATGACCAGGAAAGTAAAACCATGAAAGCTTGAATTTGGGGCATTAATTAGCATGAAATATATTGACTTGGTAATGGTTGGGGCAAATAAGTATTTTCTAGGATTAACAAAAGCAACATGTAACTTTGTTTATAGAAGGCCCCCATTGTAAAAGGAAGTCAAGGAAGCCCATATACAGAAATCCCCGTAACACCAATAAACATGATAACTGAGTTTCAGAAGGAAATTAAGCACATTTGAGCAAACAATGTTAGTAATTATACAAACTTTACACTTGTTCATCAGATTTATACTCTATATGGTGGAACCTCCTGATGGCCGGCGGTTATTTCCATAGTAGTAAGAAAATACTTGTTCACTGCAATATCTATCCTTTCCGAATAACATCATTGGCTTCTACGACCTACTGGAGTGTGCGACACATTAAGCAACTTCCATGTTAACTGTAGTGGTAGTCTGTTAACTCACAGGAAGTAAGAATTGTAAGCGAATACTATAATTTCCACAGAAAAATACTCACTTACTGAAACAGATATACAGGGGACAGGCAAAAAAAAGTGAACAATGGTAGTAATGGGATGGTTGTTTTTGACATTCAATAGCACAGCTACGCACGTGTCGGGATGAACTGTGCATGTTCAGTACGGACAAGGTATCAGTGCAGGTTGCTTACGAGGTCGACGTGCAACGAAAGACGTTACAGAGTTCCAAAGAGGACACATTGTGTGGACCCAATTAGCTGGACCATCAGTAACCAAGGCAGCAACCTAACTGAATGTTTCAAGAGCAGCTGTTTCAACAGTCATGACAGTCTACACAAAACATGGTAAGTCATCATCGTGTAAATGTAATAGTGCGCGCAAATCAAAACTAAATGACAGAGATCGTCGTACGCTAACACGAATTGGGTCGAAACAAGACAAAGCTGAGGTGGCTAAAGTGACTAAAGAGATCAACAGCCATATTCGAGACCCCATAAAGTGAATATTCATGGGCGAGCTGCTATACCGAAACCATTAGTGACGACAACCAACACAAAGTAGCATTAAACAGGATGTCAGGAGCGTATCCTGGAGGATTGATCACTGGAAACACGTCATATGGTCCGACGAGTCAACGTTTTCGTTATTTCCAACATCGGGCCATGTTTGCGTCTAGAAAACGCCGAAAGAAGCCTACAGTCCTGTTTGCTTGATTCCAACAGTTAAGTGTGGAGGTGGAAGTGTGATGGTGTGAGTAACCATATGGTATTTTGCTGGTCCCATAATTACTCTAAAAGGCGATGTTACAGGCAACGATTAAGTGAACATTTTTGGTGGTCAGGTGCACCCCATAATTCAAATGTTGTTCCCCAACAATGATGCCACATTTCAGGACGATAATGCACCCATTCACACAGCCAGGACAGTACAGTCCTGGTATGAGGAGCATGCAACTGAACTGCAGTATCTTCCATGGCCAGCACAGTCTCCAGACTTGAACAATGTCTGCTCGTCCTGACGTCTGGCGATTATGGTCACTATGTACTGTCTGCAAAAACTACATATATTTTTTTTCGCGTTGACTAATAGGAACGACTTCACATCGGAAATGGCTTAATGGGAGCTCCCATTAACAACGCGCCCTTGTCAACTTAGTTTGCACGGGCAGTAGCTTTTTTTCGCACGAAAGCATAGTACACACTACGATAAACAGATGGCTCGCGATCACACTTATTTCCATGAGCTATAGAATACCTTCTGGATGGTTTGACCTTCTCCTTTGCTCATCTATCCGTGGCTTATCATTTAATGACATGAAAGCGTAGTGGGGCACTTCGGTAAACAGATGGCACCACGAGCTATTGGTTGTTATTAAAATAAACAGTGGTGTTACCTGCAGCAAGTGCGAAACAAAACATTGGTCTAAAACTCCCCACCATGTTCCAAAACGTTATATTTTAAGCGTTAGCCACACCGGTGGTATTGTCTCATGCATAAATAAAATTTCAAATGTGAATTAGATGAGCTTTGTAAAGCCTTGGGCGCCCCTCTCAGAAATAAGAACATTAGTTTTTTCGGAAGAAATAAAACAGCTGTCTTCGAAAGATTTTGTTATCGTCTTTGATGGGTATAATGACATTTACCAAAATGATACATCTAAAGCCTGCTGCGAATTAAAGAAGTGTTTATCTGAACTAAGTCATACAAATATTATCCTCATCAATATACCACAAAGGCACAATTTGATGCCCTTGTCATCTGTAAACGAGGAAATTAGTGCTGGCAAAGAACTTTTTCCAGTATATGCAAGCAATATGGAAATGTTTTTATTGTTAATATTAGTATCATTGGAGTCAGATTCCACACTACTTGTGGACTGCACTTAAATGGCCTTGGAAAGCAACTTGTTACATTAAAGCTAATGGAAATTATTAAGAGACTGCAGCACCTACCAACATCATCCAGGGTACCTCTATCATCCACAAATAGAGTATTTCCAGGAACGACTAATGCAGAGTTAGATACAGTAACAGAAAATGCAGCAGAAGTACCTAAAGCAGCAATACTAACAGCAGTAGAATCAACAGCAGTGTCAGAAGAACCACCATCAGTAACAGCAGAAGTAACTCCTCCAGCATTAGAACCAGCTCCTACAGCAGCAACACTATCACCAGCAGTAGCAGAACAAACTCCTTCACCAGCAATCACAGAAGAAATACCATCAGCAACAGCAGAAGCAACTCCTCCAGCAGTAGAACCAGTTCTTATAGCAGCAGCACCATCTCCCAAACTGGCAGTAGCAGAACCAACTCCTTTAACAGTAATAGCAGAAACAACTCCTCCACCAGCAGCAACTAAACCAACTTCTCCCATCAGCAGAAACAGAACCAGCTCCTCCTCCATCATCTTCAGGGGTAGCAGAAAAGAATAGACCAGTCACAGTAAGTAAAGTAACATCTTTATCTCATGATGAAGTGGTACTAAATGATTTTGGAAAACATGATCTTATAAAACTTGTTGACAGTGAACTTAAACAAACTTCCAACCGTGTTTCAGGCAGACCCAAAAAATTAGCAAAGAGCAATGAAGACTTTTATGAATTATTCCATGGAAGACCAACCGCCACCTAACATAGATTCCAGAGCTGGAAAAACAATTAAATGTTCTCCATTGCCCTAGAATACTGTACTCCGCCCCTCCTGTGACAGAAACTCTATCTTATTTCTGCATGTCAGGTCCCTGAAAAATAAAGCTGATGAACTTGGTATACTATTAAAAAGTAACAAAAGAATGATTTTACATATAAACGAACATTGGTTAAAGGAAGAAGATATAAAACTGTGTGTACCATCAGGTTTCAAATTAACTACATACTACTGCAGACCCAGTGAATCTTATGGGGGTGCATCCATATATGTTAGCAATGATCTGGACTTAAAGTGTTCTGTTCTTGAAGTTAGTGACTTACGCATTAAAGGTGTTTTTGAAGCAGCTGCTTTGATTATACCTAGTATACAGCTCATAACTGTTTCTTTATATCACACTCCTGAAAGTAATGTAGAACAATTTATAGAATGTTTAGAAGAACTTGCAATTAGTATACGAAAGTATACTAAATACAAAATCTTAATTTTTGGGGGCTTAACATAGACATTAGGAAAATGACATCCAGAAATGTTAATTTAGTAAATATGTTAAGATCCTATAATCTCTTTTGTGCTAATGAAAATCCTACAAGGCATTTCACCTGTCTTGACAAACTAATAACAAATGTATACAAATATGATTTTGAGCTAGGATTATTTAATCTCGATTACCTGTCGGACCATAGAGATATATGGGTGAAATTAATTACTGAAAAACCAAAAGAAGATCAGGAACAAACTCAGTGTGTGAGACGATCTACAGATAGAAATATTAGCAATTATAGAGAATAGCCTAAGTCCATAGGTTGGAATACTGTTATACATTCCACCAGAAAAGTTGATGAAGCCTTCAGCAAATCCCACAAAATCTTCCATACTTGCTATCCACTGGTTAAAAATAAAAAAAACTCAGGAAATCTAGCCACTTGACTTTACAGATGTGGTTTTCACCTCAATTACAAAAACTGAGACTATTGGTAATTACTTGCCACAATAATGTAAAAAAGGGAGTAGTAGATAAAGAAAATTACAAAAACCTGAAAAGAAAATACAGATCTGAAATTAAAATAGCCAAGTGTAACACAAATAGTGATTTCATTAAAAAATCGCACAATAAATGTAAGGTTGTACTGAAAGTAATAAAAGCAGGGCTAAGTATGGATATAAACTATATAGACAACACAAATGCTGCTAACATCACTGTTGATAGTTTCAATCACTTTTTTTGTCAAGTCTGCCAAACATAGCCTCTCAATTCAGGGCAACCAGAATTCCAATTCTACACATACATCTATTTCTCACCCCACATCTGGCAGAAATTTTCAACAAAACGTTACAAACATAGTGTCAGATTGTAAATGGAGAGAAGTACAAGTAATTGATATAATTAAAGCAACCTCTAAATTAGGATACTCCATATATGAAGATGTTTATGGTCAGTCAAACTTTTTAATTTAAAAAATGTAGATCTCTTATCATATCCTCTTTGCATACTGATAAACTGGATGCCCTCAAGTGGAAACGTTTCAGAATGTCTCAAAAAGGCACTTGTCATATCATTTTACAAAAAAGGGTGAAAAGTCCTGTATCAATAATTATAGACCAATTTCACTTGTGCCTATTCTCTCAAAAATAATACAATATTGCATACTGCAGCAAATATGTATACACCTGTCAGACAATAATATATTAAATTATCCTCAGTGTGGATTTAGGTCAGACTTATCAACAGTCAAAGCAGTTGAAAACCTTATCTCCTCTGTACTAAGATCATTCGAGCAGAATTATCTGCTGAAGCCATTCAAATTGACTCAGTTAACCACAAATTATTATTAGATGTGGTGTTTTGCTGTGAAATCAAACACTTGGAACTCTCACTAATTGAATAATGCCTCATCAATAGAAAACAAATTGTAAAGCAAAATGTGCAAAAGTCACAGACGCTAAGTATAAAACGAAGTGTTCCTCAGGGCTCAGTGCTTGGACCTCTACTCTTTATATTATTTGTAAATCACTTTCCCAGTAACTTACCCTGTAGATCTACCCTCTATGCTGATGACACAACATTAGCTAATTCCAGAAAGGATATAAACAAATTGAAGGAGGAAAATGAAGAATGTCTCAAAATATCTAATATCTGGTTTAAAGCTAATGAGTTAACTATCAACCATGAAAAGACTATGAAGGTAATCTTCAGTCTATCAAACAGTAACAATGAGTTATCATCTGTTAAACTACTAGGAATACACGTGAACTCGAGATTAATGTGGGACACAGATACAGATTATGTGTGTCGAAAATTATCACGACTTATCTACCTACTAGACAAACTACACACATGTGTTACATAAGATTTAGTACTTCATTCATACTACAACTTCTTTCACTGCCATCTACAATATGGCATTCTTTTATGGGGTAACTCCCCAGCAGCCAAAAAAATTTTCACTTGTCAGAAAAAAGCAATTAGACGTCTTTATGGAATCAGTGACAAGACCTCATCTAGACCTTATTTTAATGACTTAAAAATTCTCACCGACCCATCTCTTTACATATATTGTTGCCTATTAAACATAAAAGAAAACTTAAACCACTACACCACAAGGAAATCTGTTCATCAATACAATACTCGACGAAAAATTTGATTGATATATCCACAACCAGGCTTCAGAAAACCCAATCTAGCTATGAAAACATAGGCATAAAATTACTCAACATTTTATCCGTACATGCTCAGTTGGTTTCACTGGACATTTTCAAAACTAAAACCAAAGTGCGGATGAAGGAAACTACACTCCTGGAAATGGAAAAAAGAACACATTGACACCTGTGTGTCAGACCCACCATACTTGCTCCGGACACTGCGAGAGGGCTGTACAAGCAATGATCACACGCACGGCACAGCGGACACACCAGGAACCGCGCTGTTGGCCGTCGAATGGCGCTAGCTGCGCAGCATTTGTGCACCGCCGCCGTCAGTGTCAGCCAGTTTGCCGTGGCATACGGAGCTCCATCGCAGTCTTTAACACTGGTAGCATGCCGCGACAGCGTGGACGTGAACCGTATGTGCAGTTGACGGACTTTGAGCGAGGGCGTATAGTGGGCATGCGGGAGGCCGGGTGGACGTACCGCCGAATTGCTCAACACGTGGGGCGTGAGGTCTCCACAGTACATCGATGTTGTCGCCAGTGGTCGGCGGAAGGTGCACGTGCCCGTCGACCTGGGACCGGACCGCAGCGACGCACGGATGCACGCCAAGACCGTAGGATCCTACGCAGTGCCGTAGGGGACCGCACCGCCACTTCCCAGCAAATTAGGGACACTGTTGCTCCTGGGGTATCGGCGAGGACCATTCGCAACCGTCTCCATGAAGCTGGGCTACGGTCCCGCACACCGTTAGGCCGTCTTCCGCTCAAGCCCCAACATCGTGCAGTCCGTCTCCAGTGGTGTCGCGACAAGCGTGAATGGAGGGACGAATGGAGACGTGTCGTCTTCAGCGATGAGAGTCGCTTCTGCCTTGGTGCCAATGATGGTCGTATGCGTGTTTGGCGCCGTGCAGGTGAGCGCCACAATCAGGACTGCATACGACCGAGGCACACAGGCCCAATACCCGGCATCATGGTGTGGGGAGCGATCTCCTACACTGGCCGTACACCTCTGGTGATCGTCGAGGGGACAGTGAATAGTGCACGGTACATCCAAACCGTCATCGAACCCATCGTTCTACCATTCCTAGACCGGCAAGGGAACTTGCTGTTCCAACAGGACAATGCACGTCCGCATGTATCCGGTGCCACCCAACGTGCTCTAGAAGGTGTAAGTCAACTACCCTGGCCAGCAAGATCTTCGGATCTGTCCCCCATTGAGCATGTTTGGGACTGGATGAAGCGTCGTCTCACGCAGTCTGCACGTCTAGCACGAACGCTGGTCCAACTGAGGCGCCAGGTGGAAATGGCATGGCAAGCCGTTCCACAGGACTACATCCAGCATCTCTACGATCGTCTCCATGGGAGAATAGCAGCCTGCATTGCTGCGAAAGGTGGATATACACTGTACTAGTGCCGACATTGTGCATGCTCTGTTGCCTTTGTCTATGTGCTTGTGGTTCTGTCAGTGTGATCATGTGATGTATCTGACCCCAGGAATGTGTCACTAAAGTTTCCCCTTCCTGGGACAATGAATTCACGGTGTTCTTATTTCAATTTCCAGGAGTGTACTTTCTATGGCATAGAAGAATGTCACAATAGTTGTAAGGATGACCTAATTTATTGATAAATTAAGGCTTAATGTTATGTATAGACATGGGTATAGAGCCAGCTATAAGCTAATAGGGTACAAAACTGCTATATTTTTTTACTGTGTAATATTTTGTTATAAGAAACATAATGTACGAACAGCTACAATTCTTCTGACGACATCGATTTCGTGTTAATGCTGAAATATGGATAAAATAAATAAATTGATATTAACAGATGAACAATTATTACTGTAGTTGCTACCTCTCAGTAACCGATTGTATCTATTAGGTAAGTTATTTTTTGCAACCTCTACTCGTATATGGTGCCTGTACTTGAACACTGCTACAAATATCCTATTTAGCCTATCGAACACATTGAGGTATTGCTGTCGAAACTGGACCTATGTCTCTCACTGAGGCTTTTCCCCCACGTTACATCTGAGGATGGAGCGGAAGGGAACTTTGATGCACTTGGTAGCTACAATAAAAAATATCCTCTGTCACGTATTTCACAGTGAATTCATCAGCAACCGTTGAATAACTTTTTGGGGGCCTAGCCAGATCGTTAATAATTCCTGGAGGACTATTTTAGGCGAAACTTGTCCTCTTTCTGCCACTTTATATGGGAAGATTGACTTCGCATGCAACTCTCACTTTCCATTTGAAAGTTTCGAGAAGCATAATTTGATTCGATAGTGTTGCGTGCTAACAATCGATAGAGTACTGTCCAGTTATTGTTTAATTGTCTGTGTTTCGGCAATGCGGAATGTTGTGTCGATATGTAAATGAGAATTGAAGTCAAGTAGATCTTAAGAACCACTTTTCTCTTTTGATACATTATGATAAAGCTAAAGTCTAATATGCTGTTGTCTGAAAATATTGGCTTCAAATACTGACATTTTCCAATCCCTTTAGTGAGTCGTCTGTTTTGAAACGCGCCTGTTTGAAAACTAGTTCCCAATGGACTAGTGACTTTCATGACCTAGCGTTCGCGTACACACATGTTAAATATTCCAAGTTTGAGCTGGATGTGTGTTCGTTTACCGTAACCAAACTGGTTTTGCTTCGGAGCCGTTGTCTACGAAAGATCATGTTACCTTTGTGGTATTGTGGATGTTTCGTAACATGAGGGGGAAGCGCGCACACTAGTTCTCTTTTTATAGTATATTAGTATTCCAGTAAAATGGCCAAAGGAGTGGCAATACATTGGTTCAGAAAAGGGCTTAGGATACATGACAACCCAGCGCTTCTGGAAGCGATATCCGCTGTGCGTATTAACTTAATACCAATTTATAAACGTGTAACTGTCATATTGATATAAGGCCTACGAAATTTTTGTATATTTCAGTGTTACAATGAAAACCTGGAATTGTGCCCTGTTTTTGTCCTCGACCCTTGGATCATAAAGAAGTTGCGCGTTGGCCCAAATCGTTGGAGGTTCTTACAGCAAACATTGTGTGATCTGGACGCAAATCTCCGTAAAATCGGAACAAGGTTAGCCTGCATGTATTACTACTAAATATTGTATAAAATTATGCGCAACTAACACACGATGCCATACCTAGTTGAAATCGTAATCATGACAATAACATAACAAAAAGGAAGGGTAACTTGTATTCTGTGGGGGTAGCGTTACAGGAGGAAATAAATGAAAGATTCCTGAATACGCTGGAAATATTTGCTTTGGTACGACAGGAGACCAACGTGAATAAGCTAACACATATACTGTAATTATGTGCACTAACCAATAGCGATGCGAAATGAAAAGAGAAAAAACTGTGTTATGCAGTATACACATAGACTGTATGTTGATACCAGTCCATAAACAAGGAATGCGGTAAATGGATACAGAATTGCGATAAATGAGATGGGAGGTAGTGTTTCTGTTCTATGAATACAGTCATGGAATTTATCTTATGGGATCTATTATGTTGGACCTTGTCTAGCTGTGGCATGTTGAAAATTTCTCTATTCAGTTATCTTAGTAGCTGTCATGAATATGGACTTAAATGGTTGGTTACACATTTTTATGTTTTTGAACATCTACCTAAAATATTTATTCATCCTTACATCTACATCTGTACTCTATAAATCACTGTGAAGTGCATGGAAGAGGATATGTACCATTTGTTAGGGCTTTTTTCCAGGACCATCCACATATGGAGTGTCGGAAGAATGATCATTTAAATGCCACTGTGTGTTCTGTAATTAATCTAATCTGCCACCATGATTCCTATGGGAGTGATATGTAGAATGTTGCAGTGTATTCCAGGACTACTTTGTAAATGGGCTTTCTTGGGATAGTTTGCCAATCTTGTAGTCTTCCAGCTCAGTTCTTTTGACATCTCTGTGACTCTAAATGTGTAGTTTTTTTTGTAAGGATAAAGGAAAGGGAATAATTTATTTAATTTCTATAATAATGAGTGAGATCACCCACGACTTTATTTTTTTTTGCAATTGTCAGTACCTTTAACCCAGACTGACACAGATTCAGATTCATTTTTTTCAGGTTTCTGTATGCTTTGGTGGATTCCAACTATGCCTTATTGACATTATGGGATACTATGTTCTTGTTTTTTCTTTGTGTGAAGTACACATTTCAGATTTCTGAACATTTAAAGGAAGTTGCTAATCTTCACACCACTTTGAAATGTTATGAAGATCTACCAGAATATTTGTGCAGTTTCTTACCGACTGCACTTCATTACATTTAACTGCATCATCTCCAAAAAGTCTGAGGTTAATATTATTGTCTGCAAGGTCATTACTGCACAACATAAACAGCAAGGGACCCAGCTAACTTCCATGGCACACACTTGAAGTTATTTCTACACCTGTCGATGATTCTCCATCCAAATTAACTTGCTGCATTCTCCCTACCAAAAAATCCTCAGTTCCGTTGTAACTGACTTTTTTTTTCACCTAACTGACAAATGATGCAAACTGAAAAAAAAAAACTTATGCACATGGAAAACAAAAACATGCAAAAATGGACACTATATATTAAAAAATTATGTCAGTGTTTAAATTTTTATTTGATTGTTTGGCAATCTGTGAGCAGTCAAAAGTACTGATTGCAGGCTTTCTCAGTATATTCCAATGATAAAGTCATATTGGGTGATCATCTGAGTAGTGGCTTTGTCTTGTTGTTGGTTTCAGTTGATTGGTTTGAGGATTAAAGCGACCAAACTGCATAGGTCATCGGTCCCTTGTTTCATAAACACACAGAGCACTGTGAAACCATCCATTTGTCATTTGAAGCACAAGATAAAAATTCCAAGGGAAGTGAGTTTTGTATCAATCATCTTCACCTGACTAATGTATTCACCTAAAGGTGATTGGTAAGAAACACATGACCGTTCCACCCCAGCCCCCCCCCCCCCCCCCCCCCCGCAAGAAAAATAAGGTTGTGGTAACAAATTGACTGGTAATGATTCCTAGTGTTTATGTCTGTGCCATATTGAAAAATGCAAGGGGTCCAATATGTATGTAGCTGTTATAGTGTTGAGGGTTGGTGTTCTGTGGAGTCATTAACTAAGAGAAGGAAAAGGAGGGGTCCTAAAATTGATACTTATGGAGCCTTTGATGTGACTCATATTATTTCTGAACAGGTTGTTCTTCTGTCACGTGTTGTTATTTCTACAAGCTATCTGGTCAGTAAATGTGAATAAAAACTCATTGATGGATTTATGTTTATGAAAGCTGAATAGCTGTGCTGTTTGTAGGGAGTTACTTTCAAGGAAAGGACATTGCTGAAGCATATACAATTTTTTCTATTACTTTTGGTACAGTTGGGAAGAGGGATATAGGTTGATGGTTGTTGACCTAGTGCTTGCCCCCTTTCTTGTGTATTGGAACTCTCTGGAACGGTACTTGTAGATGAGTTGATTATATTGCAGAGTGGTGATGCTGTTTTATTAGCAACATGTTTTATTACATAGTTAGTTTAACATTCAAGGCCAGATGAGAGGAAATATCTAGTTTAACATTCAAGGCCAGATGAGAGGTAATTTCTGATATTCCTAATAATTAGAATTTCCTTCAAAGTTGCAGGCATTAGAAAAAGAAGTTTGTCAGTTAAAGTGCACTTACAGTGTTGACGGATCTTCTGCTGCATACTGTGGTTGGCAATTAGTTCCTGTTGGTTATAGCCAGTTGGGTGATAGCATACAGTACACAATGATTAGCAGCTGGGTCTAATAACTTTTTTCAGGGGAGACATAAATTTATTAATTTTTGACATGAATACCGGAAATTAACAGTTACTGATTTGGCTATTATGAATCATGAAGTTCGTTGCTGGTTTTCATATGTATTTCTTATATTGTCTATGTTTCAGAATACGATAGGAGTTTTTTTGGATATAGTTTCGTAATTTGGTGTTATAGTTTGGTTGTGAGTTGACAAAGCCAGTGAATGTGAGTGCAAGAAAACTGCTTGTGATGATGGACTGATCTGCAGCGTAATCCAATGTATATGTTAGATTGAAATGTTACAGTTTGGTTGCGAGTTGGTAAGGCCAAAAAATGTGACTGGAGTAAAACTGACTGGTGATGGACTGATCTGTATCATAGGTGAACGATTGTTTTGAGAACTTTGTGGGGTATTTTTGATATGTTGTGATTTCTAAGGTTGTGGTTATGTGGGAACCGAAGATTACATTTTAAATTTTACAGATTATTCTGTTTTATGTGACAGCATTCTACTCAATATATTCCATTATGCTGCCATGTAATTTCATACACTCCACATCATGGATGACCTTTATCAAACATTATTTTCTCTGTGGTTTGGCGATCCTGTCTAAACATCTGACTCATCATTCACCATATTCATTTCTCAGTATTCACTGTGCAGACTTTTACCAAATGGAGCCTGCAATGCGAAAGGCAACAGCACCATAATTCCATCTTTACCAGTTTGTCAGATGTTAAATACAGTGGAGGTAAAGATTTTGTTGGTGGACAGCAACAAACTGAAAGGCTACTAGTTATTCTAGAAAAGTGTTTATTAAATGTATCACAAATGTGTTTGGAGTCTTTCATGTGTTGATGACATAAATAATTATGGGCCCGTGTCATTAATGTCAGGTTTCTCTAAAGTAATTGAAAGAGTACTGTATGAAAGGCTAGCTGACTTCCTGAATAAAAATAAAATACTGACTAATGCTCAAAATGGGTTTCGAAAGAACAGATCCTTGGAAACGTCAGTCTTCCAATTCATGAAAATGGTTCTAAATGCCTTGGAAAAGAACGAATTAAGCTGTGGAATGTTCTTAGATTTATGTAAAGCATTTGATTTAATCAGCCATAATTGCTTATGAAACTAGAATGTTACAGGGTCCGGGGACTTGCCTTCAAATGGTTCAGGTTTTATCTCTCTGATAGACAACAGAAAGTATTTTTTTTTTTAAAAAAAAAAGAACCAATCAACAACAACAACACTAGCTATGGAGTGCCCCAGGGTTCTGTGTTAGACCCCCTGTTGTTCTTGGTGTATATAAACAATTTGCCAAACCATCTGACAGTTGTAGAAATGGTGATGTTCCTGATGACACTAGCATTTTTATAAAATGATACACTGAGGATGATCTACAACAGAGTATCTCTAGGACAATAAAAGAGACAGGAAAATGGTTTAGTGATAATGCTTTGATCATAAATAAGGATAAAATGGTATTGTTGAATTTCAGTAATATTAAAAGTAAAGTTAGAAGAAGAGTAAAAGCTGAGTTAGGGAACTATGTTATTGCACAAGCTCCATACATAAAGTTCTTCGGTATATGGGTGGATGAGTACTTGAGATGGGAAAAGCATCTAGAAGTTTTGAGCAAAAATTTAAGTAAATGCTGCTATGTGCTAAGAATGCTTTGGGAATGCTGCAACACTGAATCATTGCTGTGTGCGTATTATGCTTACATGAACAGTTTGGTTATACACTCCTGGAAATGGAAAAAAGAACACATTGACACCGGTGTGTCAGACCCACCATACTTGCTCCGGACACTGCGAGAGGGCTGTACAAGCAATGATCACACGCACGGCACTGCGGACACACCAGGAACCGCGCTGTTGGCCGCCGAATGGCGCTAGCTGCGCAGCATTTGTGCACCGCCGCCGTCAGTGTCAGCCAGTTTGCCGTGGCGTACGGAGCTCCATCGCAGTCTTTAACACTGGTAGCATGCCGCGACAGCGTGGACGTGAACCGTATGTGCAGTTGACGGACTTTGAGCAAAGGCGTATAGTGGGCATGCGGGAGGCCGGGTGGACGTACCGCCGAATTGCTCAACACGTGGGGCGTGAGGTCTCCACAGTAAATCAATGTTGTCGCCAGTGGTCGGCGGAAGGTGCACGTGCCCGCCGACCTGGGACCGGACCGCAGCGACGCACGGATGCACGCCAAGACCGTAGGATCCTACGCAGTGCCGTAGGGGACCGCACCGCCACTTCCCAGCAAATGAGGGACACTGTTGCTCCTGGGGTATCGGCGAGGACCATTCGCAACCGTCTCCATGAAGCTGGGCTACGGTCCCGCACACCGTTAAGCCGTCTTCCGCTCACGCCCCAACATCGTGCAGCCCGCCTCCAGTGGTGTCGCGACAGGCGTGAATGGAGGGACGAATGGAGACGTGTCGTCTTCAGCGATGAGAGTCGCTTCTGCCTTGGTGCCAATGATGGTCGTATGCGTGTTTGGCGCCGTGCAGGTGAGTGCCACAATCAGGACTGCATACGACCGAGGCACACAGGGCCAACACCCGGCATCATGGTGTGGGCAGCGATCTCCTACACTGGCCGTACACCTCTGGTGATCGTCGAGGGGACACTGAATAGTGCACGGTACATCCAAACCGTCATCGAACCCATCGTTCTACCATTCCTAGACCGGCAAGGGAACTTGCTGTTCCAACAGGACAATGCACGTCCGCATGTATCCCGTGCCACCCAACGTGCTCTAGAAGGTGTAAGTCAACTACCCTGGCCAGCAAGATCTCCGGATCTGTCCCCCATTGAGCATGTTTGGGACTGGATGAAGCGTCGTCTCATGCGGTCTGCACGTCCAGCACGAACGCTGGTCCAACTGAGGCGCCAGGTGGAAATGGCATGGCAAGCCGTTCCACAGGACTACATCCAGCATCTCTACGATCGTCTCCATGGGAGAATAGCAGCCTGCATTGCTGCGAGAGGTGGATATACACTGTACTAGTGCCGACATTGTGCATGCTCTGTTGCCTGTGTCTATGTGCCTGTGGTTCTGTCAGTGTGATCATGTGATGTATCTGACCCCAGGAATGTGTCAATAAAGTTTCCCCTTCCTGGGACAATGAATTCACGGTGTTCTTATTTCAATTTCCAGGAGTGTATATGGTGTGATCTTCTGGGGAAATACAGGTACGGCAAAACAAGCTTTCAAACTTCAAAAAAGGGCTATTAGAATGATGAAAGGGGTTCCCTGCAGAGTGTCATGCAGGGAAATATTTAAAGAATTTAAAATAATGACTCTTCCTAGCTTATACATCTATGAATGTGTATGCTTTCTGAAAACTCACCAGGAATTTTCAATATTAAATAATCAGGTTCATAACCATGAAACAAGGAACAGGGATGATTTTCACAGAGACACTCACAAAGGAGCACTCTACCAAAAAAGTGTAAACTACCAGCCCAAAATAATTTTTAGTGCATTGCCTTCTACAATAAATAAAATTAAAGAATTTCATAAATTCAAGGTGGATCTTAAACAATTTTTACTAACACATAGTTTTTATAGCATTGAAGAATATCTGAATATGGAAAAATAATATTATTTATATATACTGATAAAAAAGATTTGTATTTATTATCCAAGTTTTTGAAACAAATTAAAGATAAGAAACTGTATTGTAATTGACTACATCGATACAATGTATATTGTTAATGGATTAATAAAGAGAGTGATTGTTTATTAAATGTTAAGAGATTCTTGTGTTTTCCATTTGATATAAATTTGTGAAATTTTTCTGATTGTATCCCACATGGCATTAGATTTGTTATTAGAATCATTTATGCAGGCTTTATTTACTAATTGTTTTGTTTTAGATTTTTTACTTTATGAAGAACCTTTTTGTAAAATTTTAAATAACTTCAGAAATTTGGATAATCTGGTTTTACACTTTGCTCATAGAGTGACTTCTTATTCTTACGTGACATTCGTATCTTATTGTGATCCCCCTGTTATCAGTTTTCCTGGCTGAATATTGTACTTTGACTCTTACTGGGAAGACCACAGTGAAATGATGACACACTATGCCAAGGAATAGTGAAGTTTTCTTATCTACATTGTCTTTCTGAGACCGAATAGATTTTTAAACTGGCCATTATTGCTAAGGTCTTTGATATGTCTTCTGTAGATGAAAGTGGATGATACTTTGATGGTCAGAGTGTACACTGGATCAGTTGAGGACATTCATAAATTGAAGAGATTCTGGGTTCTGGAACACTGCATTTACCAGTTGCTTGGATTATGTGTTATTCTAATTGGATGGGCTATTATGCAAGGAAAGCGTTTCTGAAGAAGAGAAATTTGTTAACATCGAATATAGATTTATGTATCAGGAAGTCGTTTCTGAAAGTATTTGTATGGAGTGTAGCCATGTATGGAAGTGAAACATGGACGACAACTAGTTTGGACAAGAAGAGAATAGAAGCTTTCGAAATGTGGTGCTACAGAAGAATGCTGAAGATAAGGTGGATAGATCATGTAACTAATGAGGAGGTATTGAATAGGATTGGGGAGAAGAGAAGTTTGTGGCACAACTTGACTAGAAGAAGGGATTGGTTGGTAGGACATGTCCTGAGGCATCAAGGGATCACAAATTTAGCATTGGAGGGCAGCGTGGAGGTTAAAAATCGTAGAGGGAGACCAAGAGATGAATACACTAAGCACATTCAGAAGGATGTAGGTTGCAGTAGGTACTGGGAGATGAAGAAGCTTGCACAGGACAGAGTAGCATGGAGAGCTGCATCGAACCAGTCCCAGGACTGAAGACAACAACAACAATTATGTTTTAGGTGCTGAAAGTTGCTATAAGATTTTTGACACTATTTGCTGTACATGAATTCTTAACCAAATCACCACATAATACCTTCTTTTCTTGCAATTTGTAAAAATACATGACACTTGCAAGCCTGTTCAGAAACTGGGATATGTTTCCACTGGCAAAATGGTAAAGACAGACTATTATAATATTAGACTGCTTGATTTCTATACCAAAATGTTCAAAGTGTTTCTCAGTATTCAAGAGGGCAGTTTCATAGTATGTGCTGAATAACCCATCCCCTCCCATACCATCCCCAACCCTGGCTGTTAGATCTAAATAAATGTTACCAATTACATAATTTGGAAAGTTCAAGAATGATATGGTATCTTTTTTGAGCAAGTGTGTTCTTTGAAACAAATAACATCGGTCTTGATACTGCTGGCTGACATCTAGTTTTCTTCCATTCATATTCGTTGGCATCGCCAACTGACAGCCAAACTGTCACATTCCAACCTAACCTTGGCCTCAGGCTGTGCTGCAGGGCAATCTGTCAGTACATTCCATTTTCTTAAAATACATTTGTTGGCTTCGCCAACTCTCAACCAAATTATCACATTCCAACTTAATCTATGCTTTAGTGTTCACTAGAGTTCAGTCTGTCCCTATGCTTCAGTCTTAACTAGAGGTCAATCTATCAGCACATCTAGTTTTTTCCAGTCACCTTAGAAATGCAACAATCAATAAGAAATCTTGAAATTCCTAATAACCAGATCAGTAAAAGTAATTGTGGCACTCTCCATATTGAAAACAGCTGTAATAAGTTTGTATCATCTGCCAAAAGAAAGCATTATATTCAGAGACTCTCGTTGGTTACCGTATACAATCACCTGACTGGCTATGACTAATGTCAAGTAATTGCCAACTTCAGAATGCAAAGAAAGATCTGCTGACACAGTAAGTGCATGTTAGCCATTGAACTATCAAAGCCTTTTTGGTAGTGGGTGACAAAGGGATGCGCCTGAGTTTTTTGGATGTAGTAACTGTATCAGTCAGAGGGTGAGAGTATGATACAAACTTACTTCTGATGAGGTAACAGGCTTACTTATTCCTGATAGGGGATCCCTTGATTTGAAAGACCTTGTGGAACTCACAGATGATGCTTAACAAACATAACAACCAATCTGCTCTTTACTGAATGTTGTGTCACAAGAAATAAGGCTGAAACAATAACACATACACACACCGGGGGACTACTCTACTATTGCTCTCTCTCTCTCTCTGTGTGTGTGTGTGTGTGTGTGTGTGTGTGTGTGTGTGTGTGTGTGCAGTCAGATTGTGGATGCTCAGTGCCTAGGACACTCCAGCTTTGAAGTCATACACTCAATGGGCTTTTCATGTGCCAACACTAAAGTTACTTGCTGTGTGCAACTTGTTTATGCCAGCAATCACTGTTGTGGATTGTACTTGTTATGAACTGGCCACAGTGCAGCAAGTCACTTGTTAATTCAAAGCCAGATATCAAGAACAGGTAAGTAGCTGTACCACTGAGAATCACCTCTTTGCTCTAGGGTACTGTACCCACAGCCACATTCAAATACCTTTCCGCATGTCACACGGCACCAAGATTAACATGGGCCCAGGAGCACTGTCGTTGGATGTTTGAAGTATGAAAAAGCTCACATATATGATTAAGAGACGATGCATACTCCTTGACAACAGAGCACTGTTCAGATGAGTGGGGATGAGTTTAAAATTTTGTGATCATCTCTTACTAGTGTGCAATACAAGAACCTGTTGTATAATCATGGGCCTTTGTTTGTTCACCTGTTGCACCTCGTAGGTGACCTGTACCTGACATAAAGTTGTTTGTACTCCTATGCCACCCCCCCCCCCCCCCTCCCTCCAATCTCCTCCCAGTCAGATGACTTCCATATTCTAATGAGTACAACTGGGATGCTACTTTGTGAGATGTGCACACCATAGAATTAGTTACAACCGTTGCTGGGAGTTGTGGGGATCATGGATCGAAATGATGCCTTAATGATTTTGTATGAAATCCATACTACAGTGTGCTGCTGCCGCCATCATTCATCAGTCATTTAATTCAACTACTCATGACTGTGATGAACACCGTGTGTTAAAATAGTGTCTTTGTAAATTGGAATGTACGTTTCAGATTATAATTTACTAGTTGAAAGTTAACCTACTGTATTTCAGAGGAAGGATAATAAGAACCATTATAGAATTTTAATGGGAAAGATGAAGGGACATTTTCATTTATAAAATGATGTTGTAGCTAAACCTATAAAATTAAATACTGCACAGATTATACAACGTGTATGTTTAATATTCATTGATCAGTTTGGGTTGGCAGCAGGTCATCAATAATTATAAGCTAGAGGCAAAGTTTGCTTGAGTGATTCTTAATTTCAAAGCCAAAGCATAGAAATTGTAGCATGTGTTATGAAGCAAATAATTACTGAGTTGTACCCATTCTATGACATTTCATCTGTTACTTTGTGCCATACTAGATATCTATCTGTACTTCAAATTAGTATTAAATGTTGGGATGATTCCTTTGAAAAGGACATGACCAGATTTCATTCACATACTTGTTCTGCTCTAGCTTGTGCTCTGTCACTATTGATCTCTTTTTCAACAGGATGTTAAACCATAAACCATAACAGAGCTGATGGTGAATTTTTTGACCTAAAATTGTTCATGTCGCAGAGAAGTTTCTTGTATTTGCTTAATCAAGTATTCTCATTTGTGTAATGATTATCTGTCACTTGGAAATAACATTTTATGCTGCTGTTTACACCTCACTAATCAGTGTTATAATTTCAGTATACTTTAACAAGAAGCTGATAAATCTATTGCGAGCATCTATTCAGAGTTGCTCATTTATGTTATTTTAAATACAAGTGAAGTCTTATTTGGGATAGTAAGAATTTTCTCATTGGTATTTCTGTTCTTGTAGATTGTATGTTTTGCGTGGTACCCCTGAGGAGACTTTCAAAGATAAGTTTCAAGAATGGAATGTCAAAGTTATCACTTTTGAAACAGATATAGAACCATATGCAAGGGAAAGGGATGAACGTGTCATAAAGATTGCCGAAACTGCAGGAGCAAGAGTTGTTCAGAAGGTGTCACATACACTGTATGATCCTGAACAGTAAGTATTGTAGTTTTACAAGGAAATCGTCAATATGTAAGCTTTGCTTCAAGTTTTTTTTATTGCAGTGAAGGCATTGCTTTGTACATAGCAGATTTCAACAAAGTGCTTTACATTCCTTGATTTCTGTGATAACCCTGAAATAATGGCAATGTCAGCAATATATTTGGCTATGTATCCAGCTACATCACTAAGTTTTGCCAATAAATTTATCATCATAGTGCAATGCTATGTTTTCTCTATGTACAGTCGCAAGTACTCATTCACTTGAAATTCAGTCTCCCTCTCAGATTTTATGCAAATGACCTCAGACTTACATTTTCTGCAATGCTCCACTACATCAAACATCTACACCTATAGTTAAGATAAAACACTTTCAAGGCAACTGAACATTTAAAATATATTGTCTATAAATATTGTTATACAAGAACCAACTGTCTTTCATTCAGACCAAGCCTACAC
This sequence comes from Schistocerca gregaria, assembly GCF_023897955.1. Taxonomy (NCBI): domain Eukaryota; kingdom Metazoa; phylum Arthropoda; class Insecta; order Orthoptera; family Acrididae; genus Schistocerca; species Schistocerca gregaria. The sequence continues at coordinate 729,174,512 of NC_064921.1, forward strand.
TGTCTGCATGTAATCAAATGTGCTTCTTTTTTCTTACATTGACATTGTTGATGAACTCTAAGGAAGTTAGCACTCTTCCATGGTGGGACTTGTTGGTCCATGGAACTTCTATAACCATATCACAGCAAGGATTTAATTGTAGTGCACCCTCCTGGTAGTCACCATGTCTGCTGAGAGTGGAAGATGCAATTCGTCATGAGGTGCACTCAGAATACTTGTGAAAGTAAGAAGATATTTACTTTACTAATATAACAGGCAACAAATTCTCTTTAATAAAAACCAGTTGACTTTACTGATTCTTTGCGAGCTTCATGTCGACTATTGTTCGGTGCTACGAGATCATGAGAGACGCATGCCACCCACACTGTGCCATGTGTGGCTCACGAAATAAGTTTTTTTACATGCTATATGTAGCAATTTTACTCATTGCAGTAGCAATGAACTGCTTGGTAGCAGATGAGCAGGGTAAAAACATATAAAGTCAATGGTGTCTATATACAGTTTGTTTTTTGAACCAGTTGCATTAAGTATAGTAACTACAAACATACACTCAGATAAAAGTGTGTTAAACTTTGTGGGGCAGACATTGCACATGTCACTATCGGTACAATAATTCTTCCTGCTGTGAAGGAGAATGTTGCAAAATATCGAAATATTCTATTTATTTGACACAATCCCTCACAATCTTTGTTTTATTTTTGCAGCCAGCATCGTAAGGTATAATTCCTCAAGACTTAAATATTCAGTGGTTACATCTGTTTATAAAACTAGGTAAAAGTGAGTAACCCATACTTAGAGAGTTGTTTTACTCATTCAAATATTTGCAATTTTGAGAAAATTGCTTGAGTCATTTAAATACATTATTACATTATAAAATTAGAGAGAGAAAGAATGACTGCCCAGTACTCATCTTCAGGAGCAAAATTCTAATATTTAGCTGACCTATGCTGGTAGTATGTGCACATACACAAAAAAGACTATGCTAGCATCAGGAACTGTTAATTTATTTGCCAGAAAAGAGGCATAAGTTCATTTAGATTAGAATGGAGGGAAGGCCATTCAGACCACAGGCTGAGGAAGACCCACCTACTGTGAGGACAAGGGGAGACAAAAATGAGGCAGAAGGTGCAATTGTACATGCCACTATGTGTTATAACCACTGGCAAGGTAACATTTAATCTTGTTTGTGCCTTGTTTCATAAGTATGTGTAGATGAATTTTCCTCAAAAAGATGTGGTGTTTTTTTTTTTTTTTTTTTTTACTCAAAGAGAATTGTTTCATATATAAACACGGAAGGAATTGTCAGTAAGTCAAGACTTGCAAATAAAGGTTTGCATGATTGTCTATTGTTTGTTCCAGTCATAGCTCTGAATTTTTTTCTGTAGCTTGAACACTCTGAGGTGGCTTCATTTTTCAACTTCCCAAAAAATTATGCCACATCTTACAACTGATATAAAATATGCATGATATACTATTTTCCTAACATCTAAGTCAGTTATTTTATTCAGAACCCTCATTGCATAAACAAAACTATTTAACTGCTTCAGTAAGCAACCCACATGATCAGTCCATGACAAGTTTTTGTTTATGGTCACTCTCAGAAATTCGACAGATTCTGCAGTTAGCAGTTCTCTGCCTTCATAATTTAACTGTGTTACATATTCAACAGTTTGTTTGGTACTGAAGTGTAAAATTTGTGTTTTTTAAAGTTTAGTTTCATAGCATTATTATTTATCCAATTTTCTAGTTCTAGAAGAGTCTGTTTTGTTTTCTGTGCTAATTCTTCAGTGCTTTTACAGCAAACTACTGCTGTTGAGTCATCTGCATACAGAATCGTATCTGAAATTACCCAGCCCTCATCAAACAATTGATTTATTATGTGACAGAGTCGGGGTGCGATATTATCACATCCTGCCTTTATTATTTTTGTTGGGACTTAATCCCAGCCCACAGATTTTAGATTGTTTAGGGATTTTATAATGTTAGCCACCTCAGTGCAGGATACATGAGTGAATTTGAATTCTACTGATTTATGCTGCATTATAGTGGGATGTACGTGGGGAGGAGCAAGTTTGTCAATTTTGTTAGAATTTATTAAATACCTGTTAAATTCTTTGCATATAAGTCTGAAGTTTGTAATCATTTCCCCATCTATTTCTAATTTATGATTAAAACTTTTTGTTTTTTCTGCACCGATTTCCCTCCTGACAGTTTGTCTTACAGCTTTTGATTTATTTGTGGCATCTGATATGTATTTACTGTTTGCCATTTGTTGTGCCTGTTCAGCTACTCTACCAAATATTCTTTTGTATTTGTTTACATAGCTGACAAACTCTGCATCATGGTTGTTCTTTGCTTGCATTTGCAGTTTCCTCTTTCTAATACTAGAGATCCTGGTGCCTTCAGTTATCCATGAGTTCTTTTTACAGTTTTTGTCACATGCTGTTATGAAGGGGAAGTATTCATTGAAAACACTCATGAATTCTGATATGAAAGCATTGTAGTTTGTGTGTACTGAGTACTGCTTGCTGAAAGACCTGGATGTTTCATTTAGTCTTGAGACAAATGTATTCACATCGTGTTGGCTGAAGTTCCTGATTCTTTTCAATGTTACAGTTTTATCTAAATTTGGCAATGAGATAAAAAGGGCTGAATAGTCAGATATACCTAATTCTAAGATGACTTTTCTGTAGCACCATAGCTGATGCTGCTCACTATATTATATAGACATGTTGCAGAAAATGCTGCTATTCAAGTGTACTCACTGAAGTTTAATGTTAAGCCATTTGTAGATAACATGTCCTTCAGATAAATGGCAAATTTGTTATAATCTCTTACATTTATGTTGAAGTCATGACCTTTTTACATAACTTTTCTACCTGCAATCTATACAACAAGGTGTCAAGTTTGTCTAAAAATGCACATGTAGTAGAATAGTCAGGGATGTGATATATACTAATAATTAATATGCTGTATTCCAAAAGTTCAATGCAGCAGCTTTCAAATAATAGTTCCTTGTTCAAGTAATTTAAAGTCTGCCTGACTTCAAAGCCTTGTGAGTCTTCTAATAGAATGCATGATCCTCCAAAACTGTTTTTTCTACAAAAACTCACTGCCAAATTGTAACCTGAAAGTGAATTTATCAAGTTTATATTTTCACTTTTAAGCCAGTGCTCCTTTAAGCATATAACTTTTACAGAACTTGTGTTCTTCAGAAATACTTCTAGTTCATACAATTTGTTCATCATTCCTACTGATAAACTGCCTATGTTAAGATGCATTGTGAAATTATTACGTTTTAAATCAAAGAGAGAATCATTTAATTGGTCATCGAATGTGGCACCTGAGTGGGTCTTTAATTTTAAGTTGCATTCCGTTATTTTGTTGCATTACATGGGAATTGGTCCACTCTGTTAGTTTCCATGTGAAGGATCACCCACCACAATAACAGACTTATTTTTACTTTCGTTGACAAGAGAGATCTCTTCAGGAGCATTGCTAACGTCCTTTTACCGTACTTGTTGAGATGCATTCCATGGTATGTGAAACAGTTTGTTTCAGAGTTACTAATGTCTATCCCCTTAACATTCACAAACTTGGTGCAGAAGTTTTTCAGCTTTAAAGTAGTAAGTCTGATTTGTTTGTTTACATATGACCAGTCTGGTAAGTCATACCTTAGTGGCAATGTTGTTCTGATAATTTATACCATCATCTTCAAAGTAGTTCCCTTACCCTTGTACTCAACGCTTCCAGCCTTTCTCCATGGTTGGAAGCAGTGCTAAAAGTCTGTTGACTGAATCGTGTTCTAAATTAGTTGTGATTACACATGAATCTTTTTTATGTAGTCAAAACTTCCAGTTCATTTTTCAGGATGAGGAAGAAATCACAAAAGGCTACAATAGATGAGTAGGGTGCATGGTGAGCAGATGTCAGGAATTCCCTCACAATGAGTGAGGCATATGAATAGGTGCATTGTCATGATTCAGCAACCAGTTTTTGTTATGGCATCTCTCACCTGTTTGCACCTAACATCTTCCCTCAGTCTCTTTGAAACGTTGCAGTAGAACTTCCCTGTGACTTTCTGACCACATGGAAGAAGTTCCTTACAGAAAGTCCTTGAATGTCAAAAAGATCATTAGCATTGACTTGATGATACTGCAAACCTAATATACTTTTTGGGTGGTGGTGAGTATGATGCCATCCACAGCAGTGATTGCTGTTTTATTTCAGGGTCATAACCATTTCATGCACTTTCGTGATTGTTTCTGGAGTTGTCATGTTGACAGCCATCCCAAATGTTTGTCATCCTCCACAGACTTCTGGCCATCTATAAATTGCTTAAATCACTCAGTTCTTACTTAGTTCAAGAGGATTCCCTGAGGATGAGATGCATTTCAGCTGAAGTTTTGTGGAGTTAAAAACAAAACTTCACAGATATCCTTTGGTCCTTCAAGTCAGTCATTTCGAAATTCACAGACAACATTCACACCAGTGCACTCACAAAGATGCCATGTGGCAGACTGGCAGTTGAAAGACACAACTAGAGGTGTGTAGCTATGAAAGACTGTACTGCTGACTGTGTGGGTGTGATACGCAAATTCTCAGCAATTTTGATCAGTACGTTGTATGTGTAGTATAGGATTCTTCCCTCTTTTGAATATCTGTATTCCTGCTGTGCATGGGGTGCTGTCCTTGACTTCTCTGCTTACCTAAATTGTGATTCTCCTTTCTTAAGACTCACTTCTGTACAATTGCTTAATCTTCTGTAGCTAAGTGGGTTTTATTTGTTGTGACTGTGCGCTCTTGTAATGTTTTTGGTTCCTAGCTGGATGAGGAGAGGGTCGTATGATGGGTAGGTGGCCAATTTCCTCTCACTACAAAACAAAATGTGTGCATTGTTAAAATAAACTTTATTACAGAAACCAATTGAGTACTTAACTTCAATGGTGTCCATTCTGAAGTTTTGTGGTTGACAGCAATCAAATGACATGTACTAATTCATGAATGTTGTCCGTGTCCATATCACAACTTTATACAATGGCTAACATTCCCCCACAGGCAGCCAAGGTGCGACGCAACGACTATCACTGTGGAAGACTAGAGCACAGTGCAAAGAATTGATATGCAATGCGAACTGAGTCCCGATGCAATGGACTGAGGTTGAGAGATGAGAGATAAAGCCAGCTTGTTCGGTGGCGGTGGCCTATATGCATCTTACCCAGGGGGTGTTATCAGCGCATAGCCTTGGGGTGTGTATTGGTCTTCTCTTGTCATAGGTGTGCCTAGTTTAGCGCCTCCTATACAATGTTTCCTGGTGCCGACAGGTGTGCTGGCAGAGGTGGACGCCAGGACAATATTCACTTATTTTTTTCTGTCTGGGCATCTTATGCCATAAAAATTTCTAACTATTCATTAATATTTCTGTCTGGTCATTTTCTTGAAACATACAGAAATATCTCTCTAGGAGTGCTTAGTAATTTATTGGTGTTTTATGTGCTTGATCACTCACCATGTTAATGCTAGATCTGTTCTTACCTCATTTAGGGAATGACTGCTTGATGCTTAAAAAAATACTGATGGATGTGTTGATGCAGGATGTTGTGATACTGAAGTTTTTGTTGACACTCATCTTTTCCTATAAAAGACTGGCTGTCCCATGTGTAATGATAGGAATTTCGCCATGGATGTTCCAAGTTCAAATCAATATATTCTGCTTAATCAGCTCTACCAATTTCTTCTTCAAAGTCTTTCATTATAAAGACCATGCCTCGTGAAACCACATTTGCCATTAGTGCCTCAAGGCATCACTATAGTGCAAAGTCAGCAATATCAAGACTATCGCTAAAACTTCATCTTTCTGTCGTTACTTCCATGCCAGAAGGTCATCAACGTTTTACACTTTTTTATCCCAATACTAAGCTACATCAGTGGCACTCTCACTTGCTTCCATAGATCTTCAAGACCACATTGAACTGAAGAAGCAGACCGCTCCAATATATACTTGTGTTGCATGTACTCATAGCTGATTTATCATTCTCCATGTCTCCCATAAAAGTTTCATGCCCATAGAATTATCCTCTTGAAATGAGTACCAGGTTGCAAGTTCTATGCAAAGCATCTCAAATCTGGAAACCAAAGGTCCCGCATTGAGACCAAAAATCTTTTCAGTGTCACACTGTATACAGCCAAAAATGTGACTGGCGTTGTGACATGCTGATACTCAACAGTGATTCTGAAATGGCTTTTAACAGGAAAGGGCTGATCACTGTCACTGATCAAACAATGATTATTGCAGGAAAGAGAAGGGAATCCCAAGTGCTTCCAGATTCATGAGAGACACTGAAGCCCTGGTATTGACCTGAAAATGAAATGGGCATTGCTGAGTTTGCAGTATGATATAGATTTTTCTGGGAACACTGAGATCTCGGCTGTGCACCAGCGTGACACTATAAATCTCAATAAACTCCAAGTCTATGGACAGGCCAGCTGGGGAACGACAACAGACAGCTGTCATATGACCACGTTTACAGCAAGTTGTGCATCATACTTGCCGGTGCAGACAGTGACTACAGGAGTGTGTTTGGAAACGAATGAAGATACAAGGGGAAACTGCATTGAGAAGAGCCACAGTCCAATTGTGAATAGTATGAATGAGTAAAAAATGATGACTGTGTTGCTGAACAACACATACACTGTGGAACCGAGTGCATCACCACTATGTCCGTCATATCCTCAAACTGTTTGGTTGCAGCTTGGACACTTTGAACAGCTGAGCAATAGCCAGGACCTCCTTGATTGTGAGAGCCTGTAAACACAGTGCCTCCAAAAACACAGTGCCTCCCACTGCACCTCTCTCCGTATAAAAATATAATTAATTTGGCAAGGGACAGCGTATGATGAAAGTATCATACTAAGCAGTGCTTGTTGATGGGGAAAGTTTTTTCTTTCTTTTATACAAACACCATGCAGGACATGACAATAGGTACTGCTTTCAATCTTCCGTTACATGAACTCAAAATAATTAGTCTTGAATGTTCTCTTCCTATGAATGATAATTACCATTTTTCTCTCATAGTACAACAATGCTGATGATGATGCGGTGGTTGTCTTCTTGAGGATTATTTCTGTGCATCCGAAGATTTGTTGCAGTGGCTCATGATGCACATAGAGGGAACAGGTGTACTTGAAGCTTGTAGAAATAAAATACTTTTCTTTCATGAGCTACAATAATAATAATAATAATAATAATAATAATAATAATAATAGTAATAGTAATTGATAATAAGTAAATAAATAATGAAAAGGAAATCTACTAAATGAAAAATAAAATGAACCTAAATATTTCACACACACACACACACACACACACACACACACACACACACACACACACACACACACATACCACTTTCTTAGTTTCTATAATGAAAATTATTTTTTGTCCGAAAATGCACACGATATTATCGACTATGTAAAATAAATCACTTCACTCCATAGTTAAATCTGCTCTTTTTTTTTTACCTTTTTTATTGTTTGAAGTGAATGTTGGTAGACTCTTGATGTGCTGAAAAATATTTAATTTGGGTTTCTATAATCTCAGGGAAATTACTAGCTGTCTTCTTGCCTTGCGAGAAAATTCAGAGTAGTTTAATTTAATTTCATGGGTATCGCATTGGCTTGGCAACATAAGAAAAAATGTAGTAAATCTGTAACATTTATAAATTCTGGATTGATGATTGTTACTATGAAATGAAAACAGAAATGCCAAATTAAACAATTATTATTTAACGAAAGAAGTATTTTATTCAGACATCTGACATCTCATGCAATAATCTCACAGTTTTGGACATAACAAAGAATTTTTGCCATATTCCGGTGAAATCCGTAGAAATTACAATAATCTTAGCCCGACTGTGTAGCAAAAGAAAAAAGTATTCATAGTAAAGTCATATCAGTAATCACAATTGGCAATAATAATGGCACAATTAAACAAATTCCTGACAGGAATACAATTTCAGTTCATTTGGACAAAATGGAAGAAAATAAGAGTCTGATAGTGTAAAATGCTGTTGGAAAGGTGTGTGACTAAAGAAGAGAAAGAAAAGCCAATCACGCATTCTTATATAGAACAAAATACAGATGATGATGATGCTACGCTGCTCTCATTATCCTGGGCATACTCACTGACGTGGAGCACAGTTCATTGACTCAGTGGTTAAATCATATCTTTAACTCTTGATATTTTGATAGGAAATTTAGAAAATAACATTGCGGGCAGGGCACAATATTACACTATCCACTTTTTAGTTGTTAGACATATAGAAACAAAAATATGTCTGTACAACACGGCAGACAAGAACAGAAGAGCTATATAACAAGCATTAAGACAAGAGAGGTACTGTAAAAAATCTGAAGTTGCATCGTTTTTAATTTTTCCTCCACCCTCTCAGGTTAGGTTAGTGTTGTTTAACGTCCCGTCGACAACGAGGTCATTAGAGACGGAGCGCAAGCTCGGATTAGGGAAGGATGGGGAAGGAAATCGGCCGTGCCCTTTCAAAGGAACCATCCCGGCATTTGCCTGAAATGATTTAGGGAAATCACGGAAAATCTAAATCAGGATGGCCGGAGATGGGATTGAACCGTCGTCCTCCTGAATGCGAGTCCAGTGTGCTAACCATTGCGCCACCTCGCTCGGTCTCCACCCTCTCAGATCATATTAATGTGTCACATTATGAATTAATATATCTTTGGTGCATTCAACTAGTGCCTGTATGAATTAATATGTCTCATTTGTCTACGTAGAGCAACCTTATAGGTACCTACACAACTGCTCCCTACTGTGTACCGACATTGTCCATTATCACTGGATGACAGTATACAGTGGCGGTGCAATACAACATGTTCAGTTGTTTTATCTTTAAACACTTTAAATTATGATTTTTGCCCTGAATGGGTATGAAAGAACTTTAGCGGTGGCTAAAATATTAATATCTTCTTTGCTAAGGACATTTCAGTGTTATAATATGTACATTAATGCTTACAAATAATTTATAACAATTTGAAAGTCAAAGTTATTGCTCCAGTTATTGGAGTATAACTGCTGCCTTCTACCGGCAGGGTTAAGCACATGCATGTCACAGGGTGTACACCGTGCGCAATTTGTGTGTTCATTGGTCCTGCAGCTACAGATAGGCTGTCTGAGTTTGTGATATCAGGCTGTCTGAGTTTGTGATATCATTTCAGTTTTCACCACAAAGTTTGCTGGGGAAGTGTTTATCACGTTGTTTCAAAGTAGTGCACTGTGGCGCATGTATACTGTTCGGCTACGATAATTTGACGATTGTGCTTTTGCTGCTGGAAGCAGAGAAAATCAACACCATTTAAAAGATATTCATTTATCTTCGAGCACTGCCAACATCAAGCTGCCCTAGATGCGATGTATTATGAAAGGCTTGTGTTTACTAACAAGTAACTTTTGTAAGCACTTGGTGAGATGTTTACATTAGAACAAAATGTTACTCAAGTTACTCGTTCAAGTAACTGGGGCAAGTTTATTTCAGGAAATTTCTGCAAGTACTTGCTGCAGAAGTGTTGTTGTTCTTTAAAACCAGAGCAGTCTTCACTGTTGTTGCATTGTTATTAATGAATAAAAATTGACGAAAAACAAAAATAAAAAAATAGAAAAAATGTTAGCACAGTGTATATTGATGTTACCAAGAAACACTATTCAATTAAGTAAAACCAGACAACTCTACTTAGATTAAAAACTTCGAGGATGTCACATGCAAATTTCAAACATCTCTTCTGTTGTATAATCAAATATTCAATAACAGGAGACAAAAATGTGGCACAATATCTCACCAATAGTTTTAATTACTTTTTGATTTTTGCGAGCAGTATTTACTGCTTTTTTTATAAATGTGATGCATTTAGGTTTACAGTAACATTTTTAAAAAAATCAGCTAAAATTTAAAGACATCTATACTGCCATTCTACTTTCCCTTCTCATGAAATTGATTGGTAAACTCATTTTGCGTTTCCTTGATTGGTGGTTCCAATGGTAACTTTGTTTTGACCCATCTGTCTTTGTGCCATTCTCATTTTCGACACTGACTTTTTCATATCAGTACTGAACACACACAACGTCTGTAAGTTTAAGAAAAACTGCCACAAAATGACAAATTCGGCAAGTACTTGCAGCAAGATGCAAGAAACTTGAATGAATTTTCACTCTAGAGTAAAGTGTGTATTTATCTGAAAGTTCTTGACAAATTAAATTGTGTGCCAGGCTGGAACTCAAACATGGGAACCCCATCTGGCATACAGTTTTAGTTTGGCAAAAATTTTAATGCAAGAAATTGTTTTCACTAACTTGCGAATTTCTTGAAGTTACCAACCGAAACTACTGAACATCGGTGGAGGGGGCCAGGCTGAGGGGGGGGGGGGGGGGGGGGGCGTTTGCAGGTACGATGGTTCCTATATTCCACTATTCCACACATGCATATTATTGTATGGATAAAGTGCCATACCACAGCAGGAAGTTTGACAGACTGCCTAACAATTACGATTTTAGGATTATCACGTTAGAGTGGTTGCAAGACAAGCAAATAAACTGCAACAGTTCATTGAGGAAGACTGAACTGTTGTCTATAAAGGAAACAAACTAGCAATGAAAGTGTACATTGTGGATAAAATCACTGATAGCAGAGGCCACAAAATATTTCGTTTACTGCACTATAACTGCGATCTAATAGAATTGACATGGGCGAAAATAAAAGACAATTTCAAGGAACAGTTCACTGGTGACATGTCGAAGGAAGACTGACCGCAGAATATTGTTAATGCAGCATTCCTATCAGTTGCTGCAGGAAGGTGAAACATCTGGAGCAAGAGTATTGGACATGGGATGGAATAAAGGAAATGGCCATTGATTAAGCTATGATAAATACTGTGCTCTCAAGCTATGACAAAGATGATCTTGAGTCAAATACAGATGACAGTGACCTATAGTGAACATCATTTTGACAATTTCTTTCAGGCACAGTTAACCACACTTTGTAAGCATTACTGCTGTGCTGTATTTAACAGATGCAGTGCGCAAACAGTTTCATAAATCATGTTTTTGACTTTTGATTCATAGTGTTGCAAGTTATATGTTCATCTACTTTCATTTTTCATTATTTGTGATTAATAAATAATACATAAGTTGTAGACAAAACTCTTGAGCATGAATATGTCAACAAATTACGAGTGTCTTTTAAGCGCACAGTATTTCTGAGTGTGCCGTCTCCGATTTCGTGTTAAGTATGAAACATGGATAGTGGTGCCAGTATTGCTGCAAGCAGCCGAAACTGGCTTCCCCTCCCCGCTCCTCCCCCATTGACAGCCATAATGTGGGGGCAGCCTGACAGCCACTGCACCAGTCGTCAACTTGTCGTGGACAAACAGTTCTTGGATTATCAATGCTGCAAAGAGTAGGCTCATCATTTATGGCCCAGGGCAGTGGTTCACCATCGTAATTCACATATTTCAGTGATCAAACCCATCTTGTTCCTTTAGCACCGCATTGACACTTGATTGAGGTCAAGGTAAGTTTACAATGTTTTCTATGTTATTCTGAACCCTCTACCGAATGTTGAAATGTTTTGCTTTTGGTAACCACTCACACTTGTTTTTCACTTTGACACACAGGTCCGCTAGTTTGTTGCATTTGTTAAGTGTTCGTATAACTTCACAGTCTTGTTTTGAGATGCCATCTTTCAACATAGCCCTGGTCTTACAATATAATACATATAAATTAATTTTATAATACCTCATTATTGTATTAAACTAGGTATTTACATCTGTGTGTGTTTGTGTGTGTGTGTGTTAGTTACATTTCTTTCTACACACCACTCAAAACTATTACTACTATACTCATTCCTTTATACCCTCTCGATCCCAGCACTACAATATAATTTTACAATGTTTTACAACCTTTTCCTCAAGGTCGATATCTTTTATTTTATATGTTCATTACAAGCAGTTGGTATTTTTAAGTTTCATATTCACATATTTTTGATTTACATAAGACATTTGTCACCCCAAATTAAGTTTCATCTGTCAATATCAACAGGACAACATGTTTACATAAGTTTCGCATGATGAGCATAAACCTCCGTTCATGCATCCTATTGACACGAGCATAAACCCCCATTCATGCATCCTATTGACATAAGCATCTGTCTGGGCGCTAATGACCATTGTAGTTGTGCGCCCTAAAACCACAAAAAAGAAAAAAAAGCATCTGTCATTCCAGATACTGAAGAGAAGAAAATTTCATGGCATATAAATCACAGTAAGCCAACATAGCTACACTTACCCATGCCTATTGCAAGTCTACTAGGTGTCTACTAGTCTACAGGAATGGTTATATAGAAAGGAAGAAGCATTCATTTTACTCTGCTACGACAGTCTTCGTATATCTATAAGAGAACTACTGAGTACATTCTTTGTTAACAAACAATCGTTTTTGTGTTAACTCACTTATTTAGTGTTTCCTACCTATTGGTAATTCTGACAGTACAGTACCATATTATACTAGTCATCAGCACAACTGTTTGAAAATGCCTGCACTGAATGTTGTTCAGTGTTTGTGACTTATATCTTTTTCACTACATGATTTGTATAAATGTATCGCTACGTAGATTGTGTTAGTGAATAGCTGGAATAGCTCTAAGACAATGTTTGGGTTGCTTGTGATTATGTGCAGATGCACCATAAACACACATGTGATACTCTTATCAGCACCTTATAGTACGTGGTTTGACCCCTTGTGGATTGATAGTATGAGACTTCAATTTAACTTTTATAATGTCTGACATACTGTATATTTTCCATACACATACATTCACACACATATTTTTATACTTATAATTATTTATACACACATCAAAAAAAGTTTAGCGTCATCTCGATCCCGAGAGTTCTGGATCTTGTACAGAAAATTGGAAGAGAGATCAATATAAACATCATTTCTGCACTTTTTATTGCCCATGAAAACCACACGTTGCTTGTTGCCAGCGAGACCTTCAGGGAGGCTGTGGTCCAGATTGCTGTACACCAGTACCCAGTAGCACATCCTCTTGCATTGATGCATGCCGGTATTCGTTGTGACATACTATCCACAAGTTCATCAAGGCACTGTTGGTCCAGATTGTTCCAATCATCAACGGCGATTCGGCATAGATCCCTCAGATTGGTTGGTGGGTTACGTCGTCCATAAACAGCCCTTTTCAATCTATCCCAGGCATATTCGATAGAGTTCATGTCTGGAGAACATGCTGGCCACTCTAGTCGAGTGATGTCATTATCCTGAAGGAAGTCATTCACAAGATGTGCACGATGGGGGCACGAATTGTCGTCCATGAAGACAAATGCCTTGCCAATATGCTGTTAATATGGTTGCACTATTGGTTGGAGGATGGCATTCGCGTATCATACAGCCGTTATGGAGTCTTCCATGACCACCAGCGGCCTACATCAGCCCCACATAATGCCACCCCAAAACAGCAGGGAACCTCCACCTTGCTGCGCTCACTGGACAGTATGTCTAAGGCATTCAGCCTGACCGGGTTGCCTCCAAACACATCTCCGACTATTGTCTGGTTGAAGGCATATGTGACACTCATTGGCGAAGAGAACGTGATGCCAATCCTGAATGGTCCATTTGGCATGTTGTTGGGCCCATCTGTACCGCATTGCATGGTGTCGTGGTTGCAAAGATGGACCTTGCCATGGATGTCGAGAGTGAAGTTGATCATGCAGCCTATTATGCATAGTTTGAGTTGTAACATGACGTCCTGTGGCTGCACGAAAAGCATTATTCAACATGGTGGCGTTGCTGTCAGGGTTCCTCCGAGACATAATCCGTAGGCAGTGGTCATCCACTGCAGTAGTAGCCCTTGGGTGGCCTGAGCAAGGCATGTCATCGACAGTTCCTGTCTCTCTGTATCTCCTCCATGTCCGAACAACATTGCTTTGGTTCACTCCGAGACACCTGGACACTTCCCTTGTTGAGAGCCCTTCCATGCACAAAGTGATAATGCAGATGTGATCAAACCACGGTATTGACTGTCTAGGCATGGTTGAACTACACACAACACGAGCCATGTATCTCATTCCTGGTGGAATGACTGGAACTGATTGGCTGACGGACTCCCTCCATCTAGAAGGTGTTGCTCATACTTGGTTGTTTACATCTTTGGGTGGGTTTAGTGACTTCTCTGAAGAGGCAAATTAACTGTGTCTGTGATAGAATATTGACAGTCAACATCTATCTTCAGGAGTTTTGGGAACTGGGGCAATGAAAAACTTTTTTTGATGCGTGTATTATGGTGCAATCCTTTTGCTGTGGTACCTAACGCGAAACGATTGTGTTCCTCATTTATCTCAGGACACGTTCATGCAGCATTCGCTGGAAGGAAACTTAATAGTAACTTAAAACTAGGCATGTAGTTGCTCGATGGCTACTAATGCATCACTTTTTCAATATACACATATTCATTTTCCATCTGTATGCAGCTGTATTCATCAGTCAACTCATGTTACAAGAGTGCAAATGTTTATAGTGTAGCTGTCATTTTGATTTACCTTTTGCATCTGAAAATTAAAGTGTTGTCATCTCTTCTTCGGTAACGCTACAGGCCTTGGTGAGCCTTGGCTTCTTCAATGATCTTCGTCCACATCTCTTGGTTGTTTGCTGCTCTTTTCCACCCCTGGTGCCCCTTACTAGTGAGATCTGCTATTGCGTCATCAATCCATCTTCTTCTAGGTCTCCCTTTTCACCTTGCTCAATGGATCACAACTTTTATCATTTTCTTTGGAATTCTATCGTCTACCATTTTCTCTACATGTTCTGCCATCGTATTTTCACAAATTTTATTACGTACTTTGTATTAACACTTTAATAAAGGCGTGAAGCAAGGTGATAGTCTCTCCACTGTCCTGTTCAGTACAGCTCTGCATATCAACAAAAGAGGCACCATATTTATGAAAACTTGCCAGATATGTGCATACACTGGTGACATTGCTATAGTAGGAAGAAATATCAATACACTACAAGAAATATACTGGACAGTGGGAACAGAAGCCTTAAAATTGGCCTCATAGTGAATGAAAACAAAACAAAATATATGATAATGTCACAATCTAAGGCCAGAAGAACCACTAAACATCAATGGGAAATGCTTCAAAGGAATGCCCTCTTTCAGCTAATTGGGAGCCGTAATAACAAATGATAACAGATTGGAAAGGTTATAAGGGAAAGAGTACAAGCAGGAAACAGAGCTTACTTTGCATACATGCAACTTTTCAAAAATCACTTTGTTACAAGAAAAACAAAACTGCTAATATAAAACTCCTTGGTCAACCAGTTATCACATATGGGTCAGAGGTATGGATGTTGACAGAACATGACAAAAATGCACTAAAAATCATTGAGTGGAAAATACTACACAAAATCTATGGTCCAATAATGGAGGAAGAAGGCTGGAGAATATGCTGCAATGCTGAATTGCAAGTGTTAATACAAGTGTTGTCATATGTGGGGCACAATCTCATTATCTTGTAGCTTATTCAAAATTTTACATCTATTCCTTCCTTCATTGTACGTAGATATCCTCCTATAGTGTTTAGTGTAGCTTGTATGTAGTAACTTCTTAATGTTTAAATACTGTACATAGTAATACTATGTGTAGATATTTTTTCATAGATAGATTTTTTATTTTGTACACTGTAAATATTCCTTAGATCAATTCTTCTCTCCATTAAGTTTCAGCTTTTTAGTGTAGACTATTCAGTTCTATAGTAGTTAACTTATATTGTAAAATTTCTAAAGTACAATTTGGTTGGTGTTCATTTGCTAAGCTGCTTCAGTCAGCCGGCTATGCAGTGTGTTGTACTATGCTGTGCTGTGCGCAAGGGACGGAAGTGTTTTCAGAGCTTTCTATCGCTCATGGACATTTAATTGAAATCTTAAATAACTAAAACTTACGTTCTATTCAACTAACAAACATGAAATAAGTATATGAATATCTTTCCTTAATACTAAGCATAAAATTGCGATGTACAGGTTCAAATGAACTATGTCATTATGTGTATATGTATATGACTTCTTGGTTTTTTAACCTATGCTAACTTTGCCTAGTGCACAAATTCCCACAAATCCTTATGTGTCTAGAGTTCTTTGTCCTTTCCACCATTCACATAGAGTCAAAGATCAACCTATAAGCACCTGGATGTAAGATTTTAGATATGACAAATGGCCCTGTATACAAAGCTGCCATTTGTGGTTTAATTCCCATTCTTTGTGGATTTTTGGTATTTTCTTAGGAGTACCTGTTGACCTGCATGGAACTGAACAGTGCGTCCTGATTTCTTATCATATGATCTCTTTCTTTGCTTTGCCTTTTTCTCAAGATTGACCAACACCTGGTGTATTTTATCCTCAAGTGGAATTTCTTTTCTAGGAATTTTAGGCAGTGGTATTTCCCAGTCATCTACCAATCTTCATTCCAAAGATTAATTCAATTGGTGTAACGCCAGTAGAGGTATGGAGAAGATTGATGATTTGTTGGAATGGCTTAACATACTTGATCCATTTTGTATGTTTTTGAGAGGTGTAGGTGCGGGTGAATCTATTGAATTCTTTAAATATTTCTCTATCAGGCTTCCCTTTAGGTGGAATTGAGACGTGTTTTGTTTTGTTGGTGTTAATGATTCCTTTCTGTCATTACCTGCAAAATATGATGCATTATCAGTTAATATTTCTAGCTCTCCTACCCACAAGATATAGTCTTTTGTGATTCTTGTAATGATGATACTTGCAGTCACCAACTGCACAACATGCAGTTTGATGTATTTTGAAAAAAAAAAGAAAGTAATACAAAGCTACAATATATTTTATACCCCATTTCCCTTGTGGGCAGGGTCTAGCTGCATCCAAAGATACTATTTCTAAATGTCTTTTTGGCAATGTTGGGTACAGCTCAGTTAATTTTTGTATTATTACAGGAATGTCTACAGTACCACTACCTTCAGTTTAAATGTTCTCAATAACTAGATTTTAGAATCTTTATTTTGCTGAGGAAAATCCACCCATAATCCAATTGTTCAGTAATGTTTGCTCTAGTTTTCAGGAAAAAAATCCAGAAGCAATGTTTCTCATGACAATATTTTAGATTTAGATAGATAATTAATTCACAACAAATGCCAGGTAACAATGAGTTAAGAAAATATATAGTTGATTTATGTGTTAGTCATTACTAGAGAGAAATGACCATCCTTTTATTTTTTCTGTTCCAGTTTTGTTGTTGTAAATATCAGTGTTTTTTATTCCTTTTCTGCAGTATTGTACAGAAAAATATGGGGAAACCACCACTAACATATCAGAAGTTGCTGTCATTGGTTGACAACATTGGGCCACCTGAGAAACCAGTGAACTCACCATCTAAATTGTCTGAGAGAATAACTTTAAATTCTGTGAAGATTGATGATCATAATCATTGTGTACCAACCCTTATTGAGCTTGGAGTGAATGAGAAACTATTAAAACCAACAATTTTTCCTGGTGGGGAATCTGCTGCTCTTGATCGACTCAATTTAAAGATGAAAAATAAGGTATGCTACTTTATTATGTTAACTTGAATATATCTTAAGTACATTTTCAAGAACATTTAATCAAGTCAACAATAATCATGTGAAATAGTAGTTTGACTATTATAAATAGAGTCCACCAGAATAACATTATAGCTAATACTATAATACAGTGTAGCCAGTAGCTTACTATATCACTCACAGTGCGCAACCCTCGCTGCTACCCCTGGGAGCGACCTCTGAGGGAGAAGACACAGGTGGTGGTGGTTGTTGGGATGTTTAAGGGGGACTAAACAGCTAAGGTCATCAGTCCCCCATTCCAAAAACAGGCCAGACGAAAATTTACGGAGCAGGTAAAACCCCAAGGGGGAGGAGATGCCCCCCCCCTCCCCCCAGTCACTGATAGAACACAAAAGTGGCAGCGAACACTAGAGACAAAAAGAGTACAGACGAACACCGGACAGAAAGAAATGGAAGAAAAGAAGAGGGCCGGAGACTGGTTGACTGACCATGAGAACAAAAAAGGGAAAGAGTCAACCATCCGAATACACACTAAAATCTGCAACCAATTATGAGAGACTCGAGGACAAGGGACACAGAAAATGAAAGGTGCAGGACCTCCCTAAATGGAACCATAAAAAGGACTACCATGGATAAAATTTAAAACGTTGTCAGCCACGGAGGCATCGTCGCATAAAACCAAAGGCAACGTGCCTGGGAGATTAAAAGACTGCCGGAGGGTGCGCAGTCGGGGACACTCCAGCAAAATGTGGGCGACCGTCAGCCGGGACCCACACTGACACAGGGGGGGATCCTCCTGACGCAAAAGATGTCTGTGCGTCAGGTAGGTATGGCCAATGCGGAGCCAACACAGGATGACAGAGTCCCTGCGAGAAGCCCGCAGGGAGGACCGCCACACATCGGTTGTCTCCTTAACAGCCCGCAGTTTATTCGACGATGTCAGGCTACGCCACTCGTCATGCCACATCCCAAGCACCTTACGGCGCAATGCCAGCTGCAGATCACAAGCCGAGAGGCCGATCTCCAAAGCAGGGGCGTCGATCGCCCCTTTGGCCAGCCTGTTGACATGTTCGTTCCCTGGGATGCCAACGTGACCTGGCGTCCAAACAAAGACCACCGAACGATCAGAGCGGGTAATGGCAAAAACAGACTCCTGAATAAAGGATACCAGAGGAGAAGAGGTATAGCAGCGATCGATAGCCTGGAGGCTGCTCAGGGAGTCACTGCAGATGGCGATGGACATACCTGAGCAGGAACGCATATGCTCAAGAGCGCACAATATGGACACCAGCTCTGCAGTAAAAATACTGCAGCCAGCCGGCAAGGAGCGCTGTTCAACATGGGCAGCATGAGCAAAAGTGTAGGCAGTATGACCATCTACCAGGGAACCATCAGTGTAGACAGGCTCACAGCCTGAAAATGAGGCGAGGAGCGCAAGAAAACGGCGACAGAGGGCCACAGGCGGAACCGAGTCCTTGGGTTCCCTTGCCAAGTCCAGGCAGATGGACGGCTGGGGCATACACCAGGGAGGCGTGGGTGCACGGACCCGGAAGGGAGGCAGAAGAGGGAATGACCCCAGTTCCGACAGCAGGGACTGGACGTGGACAGCAATGGAAAGCCCAGACCTAGGTCGCCGTTCAGGCAGAGGGAGGACCATGGCAGGGAAAAGCAGGCGATGATTGGGATGGCCTGGCGAGCAATGCACGTGGACAGCATAGTCGGCGAGCAGTCGGTGGCTGCGAATCCGCAGCGGGGGAACCCCGGCCTCCACCAGTAGACTATCCACGGGGCTCGTACGGAAAGCGTATGTTGCCAGCCGAACCCCACAGTGGTGTATGGGGTCCAACAACGTCAATACTGAGGGTGATGCAGACCCATAGGCCAGTCTCCCATAATCAAGCCTGGACTGCACAAGGGCTCTGTACAATCGCAACAGTGTGCAGCGATCTGCACCCCAAGACGCGTGGCTCAGGCAGCGGAGGGTGTTGAGGTGCCGCCAGCACTTTTGCTTCAGCTGAGTAATATGAGGAACCCATGTGAGCCGGGCGTCAAAGACGAGTCCTAAGAAGTGGCTAGTGTCCATCACTTCAAGTAGGTGGCTGTCGAGGTAAAGTTCAGGATGAGGGTGGACCGTCTGTCGCCAGCAGAAGTGCATAACTCAAGTCTTGGCTGCAGAGAACTGAAAACTATGAGTCAGAGCCCATGATGCTGCCTTGTGAACGGCTACTTGCAGCCTGCGTTCGGCGACTCCCGTAGTCATTGAGCTAAATGAGATGCAGAAGTCGTCGGCATACAAAGAAGGAGACACCGACGACCCCCAGGGCTGCAGCCAGACCATTAATGGCCACTAGAAATAAGGAAACGCTGAACACCGAGCCCTGCAGGGCCCCATTTTCCTGTATATAAGATGAAGCAGAGGCGGCACCGACTTGCACCCAGAAAGAGCGGCGCAATAAAAAGTTTTGAAGAAAAGCTGGGAGCTGACCATGAAGACCCCACTCATGCAACGTAGCAAGGATGTGATGCCTCCATGTGGTGTCATATGCCTTCCGCAGATCAAAAAATACAGCAACGAGAAGCTGACGGCAGGCAAAGGCCGTACGGATAGCATATTCCAGCTGCACCAAATTGTCCGCAGCAGACCGGCCCTGACGGAAGCCACCCTGGGATGGAGTGAGGAGACCGCGCGACTCAAGGACCCAACACAAACGATGCCCCACCATACGTTCGGGCAATTTGCACAAAACGTTGGTGAGGGTAATGGGACGATAGCTGTCCACCGCCAGAGGGTCCGCACCGGGCTTCAAGATGTAGACAATAACACACTCTCGCCATTGCGACGGGAACCCACCCTCGCTCCAAATGCAGTTAAAGATGGTGAGGATGTGTCTCTGGCAGTCCCTGGAGAGATGCTTCAGCATCTGCGCGTGGATGCAGTCCGGTCCTGGTGCTGTATCAGGGCAATCGGCGAGGGCAGCGAGAAATTCCCTCTCGCTGAAAGGAGCATTGTATTTTTCAGTCCCTGGAGAGATGCTTCAGCATCTGCGCGTGGATGCAGTCCGGTCCTGGTGCTGTATCAGGGCAATCGGCGAGGGCAGTGAGAAATTCCCTCTTGCTGAAAGGAGCATTGTATTTTTCAGAATGGCGCGTGTAGAATGATAACGGCGTCCGCTCGGCGCGCTCCTTTAGAGAGCGAAAGGCGGCGGGGGGGGGGGGGGGGGGGTAAGTTGCAGTTGCAGAGCTCGTAGCAAAGTGCGCGGCAAGGTGGTCAGCAATGGCGGCAGCGTCCGTGCAGACAGCGCCATCCAGGGAGATTCCAGGGACACCCATAGTGGTCTGGTATCTATAAATCCGCCGGATACAGGACCACACAAGTGAGGGGGAGACACGGGAGCCCAAGCATGAGACATACCTCTCCCAGCACTCCTGCTTACGCCGTGCAATAAGACGACGGGTCAAGGCACGGAGCCTCTTAAAGGCGATGAGGGTCTCCAGAGACGGGTGCCGCCTATGACGCTGGAGAGCCCGCTTACGGTCGCAAATAGCCTCAACAACCTCTGGCGACCACCAGGGGACAGCCTTCCTCCGAGGGAGTCCAGAAGAGCGGGGGATGGCAGCCTCGGCCTCAGAAATAATTCACGTGGTCAAGACACGGACCACCTCGTCAATGTCGCCCTGTGGGGGAGAAGCAATGGTGGCAGTGGAAGTAAAAGCTGGCCAGTCAGCCCTGTTGAGAGCCCAGCGGCACAGGCGCCCAGAAGAATGACACTGGGGCAGTGACAAATACATGGGAAAATGGTCACTACCACACAGGTCAGGATGAACTATCCGGTGGAGGGATGGGACAAGTCCGGGGCTGCAAAGAGAGAGATCAATGGCCGAGAACGAGCCATGGGCCACACTGAAATGTGTGGGAGCACCAGTGTTCAAGAGGCTAATGTCGAGCTGAGCCAACACATGCTCCACGGCACGACCGCGGTCATCGGAGACAGTCCCACCCCATAGAGGGTTGTGGGCATTGAAATCGCCCAGAAGCAGCAATGGTGGCGGGAGTTGAGCCAGCAGCGCAGCCAAGACATGTCGGGGGAGCTCCCCATCCGGAGGAATGTAAACAGAGCAAACAGTAATAGCCGGCGAGAGCTCAATCCTGACAGCGACTGCCTCTAAAGGCGTCAGAAGGGGTACAGGCGAGCTACAGACAGAGTGGTGAACAAAGAGGCAAACTCCACCTGACGCTCGTTGACAGGCAGCGCGGTTCTTACAGTATCCCCGATAACCGCGAAGGGTGGGGGTCCGCATTGCTGGAAACCAAGTTTCCTGAAGAGCAATGCAGGGGAAACACTCAGAAGCAGCCGGAGCTCAGGCAGGTGGCAGAAATAACCGCCGCAATTCCACTGGAGAATGGAAGCAGGAAGGAACTGGAAGGGCGTGAAGGCGACTAAGAGGCAGATGGCGCCTCAGAGTCAACGGCCGCCACTGGGCGAGAGTCAGCTGCGTCCATAGGAAAGGCCCCCGATGGTTCCGTGAGGGCGAGATCCGCGGCAGAGGCGAGGATCTCCACCTCATCCCCAGAGCCAGAACTATGTACAGCAGGCGGTACTGAAACTGCCGGAACGTCCTTCTTCTTGGACACGTTCCGTTCCTTCTTCTTGCGTCTGTCCTTTGGGTTACAGGGCTGGGAGAGCTTCTCTGAAGGAGCATCGGAGGCTGACGACGACACAGAAGCCCTACGACCAGCAGGTGGCGGAACCTTCAGCCACTGGCTGACATCCGGCTGGGTAGGAGAAGAAACGGAGGAAGGGAGGGCCCCGAGGGACCCCTTCCGCGAGAAAGGAATCGGCAGAGGCAACGCCGGCGGAGAAGGAGGGGGAGGGATCGAGCCCCCCGGTTTTTGAGCAGATGTCACTCCCGAAGTAAGCGCGGGGGGAGTGACAGAAGAGGGTTTGCCCCCAACTGCTAAGGGGGCAACGGAGGAATGCTTGCCCCCAGTCACTAGGGGGAAGACAGAGATGCAAGGCCCCGAGGGCCCACTGGAGGCAGCACAGATGAGGCGACAACTGTCGCCCGCGAGGGCGACGATAACGTGGCTGCAGCATAAGATGTTCGAAGGGAAACAGGATACAACCTTTCGAATTTCAGTTTTGCCTCGCGATAAGTAAGCTGGTCCAGCGTCTTAAATTCCATTATCTTCCGCTCCTTATGAAGAACGGGGCAGTCCGGCGAGCATGGAGAGTGGTGTTCCCCACAGTTGACACAGACAGGCGGAGGCGCACATGGAGAATCGGGATGAGAGGGGCGTCCGCAATCTCGACATGTGGCGCTGGAGGGGCAACGGCAGGACATATGACCAAACTTCCAACACTGGAAGCACCGCATCGGGGGAGGGACGTATGGCTTGACATCACAACGGTAAACCATTACCTTGACCTTCTCGGGCAATACAGCACCCTCAAAGGCCAAGATATAGGCACCGGTGGCCACCCTGTTGGTCTTGGGTCCTCTATGTACACGACGAACAAAATGCACAGCACGTCGTTCCAAGTCGGCTCTCACCTCGTCGTCGGATTGTAACAATAGGTCACGATGGTAAATAATCCCCTGGACCATATTTAAGCTACTGCGGGGAGTGACGGTAACAGGGACGTCTCCCAGCTTATCACACAAGAGCAACGCCCGTGACTGGGCTGGAGAGGACGTCTTGAGGAGGATGGACCCATTCCTCATTTTAGACAACCCCGACACTTCCCCAAACGTATCCTCCAGGTGTTCCACAAAAAACAGAGGCTTTGTCGTAAGAAAAGAGTCACCATCAGTTCTGCTGCAGACAAGGTATTGTGGTACGTAAGACTCCGGCTTGGCACTAGATCTGCGTCCCTCCCATGGCGCAGCCAAAGAGGGGAACGACTGAGGGTCATATTTTGCAGCATCAAAGTCAACTCTGCCTCGCTTAGAGACGCTGGTGGCCGTGCGACCACCAGCTTGGTGTGATTTATTGCGCTTCATTGCACCACATCCGCCCAGATGCCACCTACTCCGAACGAGGGCTCTCCCCAAAGGCGCCACCCAGCCAAAGCAACGGGTACCTGGCCGATATTCCGTTGCCCGGAGTCCCCGTGCCCCAGACAAGATGGGCACATACTCCTTGGCATGCATGTGGAGGAAACAGCTCTGGCATCTGTAGTGCGATCCCTGCGTGGTCAGGGGGCTACCACCAAGAGGGTACATGACGACCCCACCACAACGGACTGGCTACCGTGCTGGATTTTAGGTGTTGAAAGGGTCCACAGTTGTCGTGGGCGCTAAGAAAGGGATTGCGAAGATGAGAAAGAGGCAAACCAGAAGACGTTAGGTGTAAATCCCGCCACACGGCAATAGGTAGCATGCAAGATGGTTATGCATGATGGACCAATAGAAAAACACCACATAAGGTGTCCTTTCCCAAATGGCACGCACTAACAACGGAAATTTGGAAAAATTGGAGGTCAAACCCAAGAGAGGATCATCACATAAGGCCGAAAAGTTTGAGACTCCTTTTAGTCGCCTCTTACGACAGGCAGGAATACCACGGGCCTATTCTAACCCCCGAACCCGCAGGGGGGAGACACAGGTGGTGCTTACTCTTAAGTGCATTTGTGTAAAATGCTGAGACAGGATAAGGCTTGACGGGAGATCTGAAGATATTTGAGTTGCCATGGGACTGAATGGTCCACTGGGGGTGGAGAAGCAGTTGGCTGCTGAAAGGGATGGTGGTTACGAAGTTGGTTTAAGTGGTACAGCAGAAGTCCGTAGTCAGAGCCCACAATACACAAACTCAAACAGTGGCAGGTGGAGATCATTGTGCGGATCCAGTTTAGATGTGGCACAAACTGACGGGCACAATTAGGAACATAGTGTAGTTAGGCAATACCATCAGCACTGGTCTGGAGTATGTTTCAAGCAATTATTACATTAGGAGACTCTCAAACAGCACAAGTTTTTTGTTATAAAATCATCTAATATTCATGTGTTATGTCTGGCTTTATTCCTGAATTTGACCATAACTGTAAGCTGTATTGCTGCTTTATGCCGTAGAGATAGCTCCTTGAACCAAAATCCGTTTTGACAGAGATTCTATAAATTAACTGACTTGAAATGTTACAGCAAGCAAAATCTCTGTTTTTTAAAATATATAAACTATAGTTTCATTTTTCATTATTTAGGAGTGGGTACGCAAGTTTGAAAAGCCAAACACCTCTCCCAATAGTTTGGAACCCAGCACAACCGTTCTTAGCCCATATTTGAAATTTGGTTGCCTTTCTGCACGGACATTTTATTACAAGTTAAAAGAGGTAAGAGAAATTGCTCATAGAATCATTTTAATAAAAATACATGTAAATAGTTATGTGAATACTAGCACTGTTACTAGGTTATTGGCACATCTCCACACACGAAACCTCCTGTGTCACTGTTGGGACAACTTTTATGGCGAGAATTTTACTATGTTGTTGCTGCAGAGACTCCAAATTTTGATAAAATGGTTGGAAATCCTATATGTTGTCAAGTACCATGGAATAAAAATGAAGAACATCTTGCAGCATGGGCAGAGGTTTGCACCTGTAATTGGAATAATAATTTACAAATACCAGTTTTAAATGCTGCATATTGTAAAGCATTAATTATTTCATTCTTAAATTACTTGTCATTAAAAATATTATTATATTCTCTAGGGTAGAACAGGATACCCGTTCATTGATGCAATAATGATTCAGTTACGCACTGAAGGGTGGATTCATCACTTAAGTCGTCATGCTGTAGCATGTTTCCTAACACGCGGAGACCTTTGGATTTCATGGGAAGATGGACAGAAGGTATGTTTTACATGTTTATTTTTTTTTCATGGTTAAAATTTCTTAATGCAAAGCATTTATGATGTGTTCTTAAATGAATTGTCATAAATTATTATTATTATTATATTACTAGATTAGAACAGGGTGTCTAATTATCACGGTTATGTTTAAATGTTTTCTTTAACATTGTCTCGTGTATGTTTTAAGGTGTTTGAAGAATTACTTTTGGATGCTGACTGGGCACTAAACGCTGGTAACTGGATGTGGTTATCAGCTTCTGCATTTTTTCATCAGTTCTTCCGGGTTTATAGCCCTGTCGCATTTGGCAAGAAAACTGACAAACTTGGAGAATACATAAAGTAACTTTTATTTTAATGTATTGAATTGCATCATAATAAATGTAAAGCCAAGTTACAATGAAATGATTTGAGAGATTACTGTGAGGACTGGGGAAAGTTTTGCTTAACACCTGTGAAGGTACTAGAGCAACTTGGGCAGTGCCAACAGAAACATGAAAACTATAAATTAATTTTTCTTGTATAAATCTCAGTGGATGTCTGAAGCATTTCATAAGTCCGATGAAGGATTAGATACAAGTGGCAGAAATTTAAAATCATATTAGTGCATCTAGTTAATATCTGTCAATAATACTGTTTCTGAGCAGGTCAGACAAACATAGAAATGAAAAGAGTTGAATATCCGGTTTTCAGAATTAAAAAAAAATCTCTTTAACCTGGATACAGAGCTGGGAACAATAAAGGGAAGAATATATGCAGAGGAGTGAAGGAAAGCAAAAGTAACTCCAAACATTGAGATACAAGAGTTACTTGTTTTACTTCAGAGCAGACACAGTGGTCATGTGTGTGTGCGAGAATTTGTGTGTGTGTGTGTGTGTGTGTGTGTGTGTGTGTATTGCCTAATTTGGAAGGAGGTCTTTTGGCCAAAAGCTTACTTGTTTGACAGTCTGTTTTGTTGTGCCGACCTGTAATTCAGCACTTCCGCTCCATTGTTAAGTATTGTAACATTTACTCTTTGCTTTAATTTTGAGCATAAATTTTGCAGTAAACTACAAAATTCCTGACCAAAATTACAAAATACATAATTGAAGAATGTAATTGATAAAAAAATATTGATACTGCTGGTGAATTAAAACAAATATCAGTTCAGCTTTCCAATAATGTTATCTAAACACTGAATTGATATATGAATAACGTTGATTCAGAAAAATGCATCGACTTTTTGGATGTGTTGCAGGCTAATGTTTCCTACTAACAGTTTATTAAAATTATTTGACTTAATTTCGTGTATGGTTGTTTCCTAATATTTATTGGTACAAAATTAAGAATCTGTTTGTTTTATAGAGATAACCCTCCTCATTATTCAAAGCAGATGTTGTGAGATTCTTGCTCGGTTTCATAAATTTGCGTTCCTTATTGGCACATCAGATAGCAGAGGGATAATGAAGTGAGGTAGGGGTAGACTGCTAAGAAAATAGGGGAATTCGTTACAAAAAAGGAGTGTAAACAAGTTAAAGTAACCTTAAAAAGGCAGAATGGGATGTATAACAAGATATCTGGAGAAGTGTGAGGAGATTAAGCATGAGCAGAGGCAATTGAATATGTTGGAAGGAACATAGGATATATTAACTACTTTTATCTTTCATCTATTTTCATAGTTGGCAAATCAATGTGAAGTGCATGGTAGACAATACTTCTCATTGTTTTTTGTATTAGGGTTTCTCCCCATTCCATTTCCTTTCAAGAGTGGGAAGAATCATTGCTTAAAGTAATAAGGAACTGAGAACAGTAGGGCCATATGAATGCACAATGGAAATGGAAATGCCATGTGGCTAGGGCCTCCCGTCAGGTAGACCATTCGCCTGGTGCAAGTCTTTTGAGTTGATGCCACTTCGTTGACTTGTGTGTTGATGGGGGTGAAATGATGATGATAAGGACAACACAACACCCAGTCCCTGAGTGGAGAAAATCTCCGACCCAGCCGGGAATCGAACCCGGGCCGTTAGTTATGACATTCCGTTGCATTGACCACTCAGCTACCAGGGGCAGACAGTGCACAATGATATTACATAAGTTAAGATGGCAACATAATAAACATTCGGGAGAAGCAGGAATGATTTTAGGATACTGTTCATCATTTCACAACATTAAAAAAGGCATCTAAAGCTTAGAAGAGGATGGGGCTTATTTTACTCTATCCTGACATGGTATTCATTACAAAGTAAATTCTTTCTCATGACGGGTTAATAGGTTTGTGACTAGTATTAGGAAAATAGAAAGAAATGGCATGTGCAATTAGTATGTAGGCCAGGATGTCCAAAAGTTAGAGGTTTTGCGCTAGCAGTGAAAATGAGCACAGGGTTGAATGTAATGTTTGAAAAAGTGGTAGAAGCAACAGAGGGAAAGTGTATTTTTTGTGTGGGGATTCATATATTGTTCCCATTTGGTAATTTATTGTGCTTTAGTTGTAGTTTCATACTGAACAAATTTTTCTATCAGAAAAAACCAAAAGTCTCTCAAACAAAATATGTAAGCTGCTTGTCTTCTTTGCTACCCCTTACATGTTTATGCATATATATTTTATAATATCTAGTTTTTAACAATGATGTCTTATGAATCTAGAAGTTTAATCTTAGCCAATTTGTCTTGGCACTGTCCAATTTGCCATTGTTCATGCAGCTTGTAAATACCTGATTTGTATTACTTGAGTATGACATACTGTTTTTTTTATAATTTTCCTTATGTAAGAGGAAACAGTGTGAAATATAAATTGTTACAACAGAAAAAAAACTGCCACAGTAGTGAATATTGAAACTAGTTTATTAAAACTGTAGTTATGTGCTCTTTAACCAACAAATGATAATACTGAATTTTGAAAAATATGTGAATGTTTGATTCGAAACTACAGACCATGTAAGATTTTAAATATTAAATAATGTAGGAAAAGACAGATTACTATTTAATGTGAAGTAGACACATCAAGTTGCAGACAAGCATAATTAAAAAACACTCATATAAACCTTTCGGGCACACCTCACGCACATACGAGTTTCAACTCCAGCATCTCAGGCCAAAACGCTGGTATTGGCGTTCGTGTGTGCATGAGGTGTGCTTGCTGTGTGTGTGTGTGTGTGTGTGTGTGTGTGTGTGTGTGTGTGTGTGTGAATGGTGTGTGTGTGTGTGTGTGTGTGATGAAAACTGTGGCCAAAAGCTTTATGCGAGTGTCTTTTAATTGTGCCTGTTTGCAACTTGACATGTCTTCTTTACAGTAAGTTGCAATCTGTCTTTTCCTATATTGTTGATATTCCTATCTAGATTTACATTGTTTTTTAAATATTAAATAAAATATTTATGGTCACCATTTATGCATTTTAGACTTATGTGCCATATTTTTATATGTATTTTTCTTGTAGTACCTGACAGTTACTGAGGTAAAGTTTTGTTGGCTTGACATCCTACAAAGTGTATAATTTATCAGTAATTTATGCAAATTAAGTGCTGTATTACTGGAATCTGTCACTGAATAAGAATTTTTAAGTAAATCTTTATCTTGCAGGAAATATGTCCCAGTTTTACGTAAATACCCTCCAGAATATATATATGAACCATGGAAAGCACCACTCTCTGTGCAGAAACAAGCTGGTTGTGTTATTGGAGAAGATTATCCGAAAAGAATTGTGATACATGAAGATGTTTACAAAATTAACATAAGCAAAATGTCTGAGGCATACAAAAGGTGGAAAGGTGGGTGAACTTAGTGTAGTGAATACATTTTTATCACCATCGTCCTTGTCATTATTATCATTAAGAGTGCTTGCGAAAGAGATAAGAATGTCATTACCTGTTAAGAAAATTACTGTGAGAGGGAAGACTCGGTTGTTATTATGTGGAAACGTATAAACCACTCCTATAGTTTACCAGAATATTTAGGTTTGGTGAGGAAAGTTCTTGTTAACACTTATGTTCATATTAAACAGATGTTAATGTTTCAGTTAGTACTAGCCATATACAGTTTTTCATACAGTCACCCAAACTAGTCTGCAGTGGTTAGTTCTGTCCGTTAATATTGAACTTGATGCTTCCTGCATCCCTGAAAGGCCTCCTTCTTGATGTAATTTAAAGAACATGATGTTGAATGAGTAAACATTGATCATGGGGTACTAGGAAATATTTTTGAATGTCGCCCCCCCCCCCCACCCCTTATGGACCAAATACTTCAGCACTCCAATAACTGTTTCATATAAAAACATTTAAAAGTATGTCAACCATTATTTGAAACTCCTTGTTATCTTTCATTGCCTTTGTGTGACAGAGATCTCAAAAATATGTTCAGTTTTCCTGGCAAGAACTTAACTCTTTGGTAGGAAATATAAATCTAAATGACCCACTGGGTAAAATAAAGCCTTCATCAGTTGTGGTAGAGTGTTGTGTATATTCCATTATCGTTGTTTTGTTTGTTTCTATGTATTTTGTTAGCACTGCTTTATATAGTAAGAAACACTTTAAAGCATACATATGGAATTCCAGACTCGTTTTTCATTTAAAGTGATAAATTTAAGTTCTTACTGAATCTGTACTAATAGTCCTTGAAAAGCAAGCACTGATTAGATCTATGTTAGATACTGAAGAGTCTATACCTTAATATTATCACTTCCACTAGAAGTCATGAGGATAGTGGAAAATTAAAATACTATGATAAATCAATCAAGTAAAGGCCACATCACCAATACTGTTCTCATCAGTCCTAGATGAAGTTTTCAGATTTCTAAACTAGGAAAATAAAGAAGGATATGTTGATGGAACATACTGAACCCATTTTGTTGATAACAATGAGCTGTAACCTCTAGTGCACATAAACTTTACAATGAATGAAAGAATTTACTCTGTTAAGGTTTAAAGTAAGCCTGAAAATCATTTATAATAAGAGTGAAAGAATGTATAATTTACATCTAAAGGTACATAGATACTCCGCAAGCCACGATAAGGCGTGTGGCGGAGGATAACCTGTACACTGTAAGTCATTTCCTTTCCTGTTCCACTAGCAATTACAGTGAGCAAAAAATGACTGTCTGTATGTCTCCGTATGAGCCCTAATTTCTCGATCCTTGTTTTCATGGTCCTTACCCACAATGTATGGTGGCGACAGTCAGCTTCAAAGTTTTCTCCATAAAATTCCTTGAAAAGAACATTGCCTTCCCTCCAGGGATTCCTATTTGAGTTCCCGAAGCATCTCCATAACACTTATGTGTTGTTTGAACCTACCAGTAACAAATCTAGTAGCCCACCTCTGAGTTGTTTCGATGTACTCCCTTAACCGGATGTCAAATACTGAAGCAGTATTTGAGAATAGATCTCACCAGTCTCCTGTATGCAGTCTCCTTTACAGATGAACCATACTTTACTAAAATTCTCCCAATAAACTGCAGTCGACCAATTGCCTTCCCTACCACAGTCCTCACATGCTCGTTCCATGTCATGCCGTTTTGCAATGTAACACCCAGATATTTAAACGATGTGACTGTGTCAAGCTGGCACTGTTAATGCTGTATCTAAACATTATGGCTTTGTTTTTCTTATTCATCTGTATTAACTTACATTTTTTTCACATTTAGAGCTAGCTGCCATTCATAATCAACTAGAAATTTTGTGTAAGTCATCTTGTATCTTGCTACAGTCACTCAACTCAACACATTACCATATGCCACAGATTTCTGCCCACACATCTGCCAAATCATTTATGTATATAGAGAACAATAGCAGTCTTTTCACACCTCCCTGGGGCACTCCTGACGATACCCTTGCCTCTGGTGAGCACTTGCCATTGAGGACAGCATACTAGGTCCCATAACCTAAAAAGTCTGCGAGCCACTCACGTATCTGTGAACCTATTCTATAGGCTCTTATCTTCATTAACAACCTGCAATGGGGCATCGTGATCATACTTCGCTGGGCACTCCAGATGATACTTTGCCTCTGATGAACACTCGCCATCAAGGACAACATACTGGGCTCAATAACTTAAAAAGTCTTTGAACCACTCACATATCTGTGGAACTATTCAATATGCTGCTATCATCATTAACAGTCTGCAGTGGGGCACTGTGTCAAATGCTGTCTGGAAATCTAGAAATATGGAATTTGCCTGATGCCCTTTATCCATAGTTTGCAGTATATCATGTGAGAAAAGGGCAAGCTGAGTTTCACACGAGCGATGCTTTCTGCAACCATACCGATTCGTGGACATAAGATTCTCGGTCTCAAGAAAAATTACTATATTCAAACTGTGGATATATTCAAGGATTCTGCAGCAAACCAAAGTTAGGGATATTGGTCTGCAATTTTGCAGGTTCGTTCTTTTACCCTTCTTATATAAAGAGTCACCTGCACTTTTTTCAAGTTGCTTGGGTGAGAGATTCATGCTAAATGCAAGTTAGGCAAAGGTGCCAATGCTGCACGGTACTTCTTGTAAAACCGAATTGGGATTCCATCTGGATCGTGGTGATTTATTTGCTTTCAAATTTTTCAGTTGTTTCTCTACACCAGGGGTGCTCATTACTATGTCGTCCATATGGGAGCCAGTATGATGGTCAAATGACGGTATGTGTGTACCATTCTCGTGCATGAATGATTTCTTGAATGCAAAATTAATCAACACGTTGAAAAGAAAACTGTAGAAATTAACAATTTATATACAAGCAGATGAAAACAATGGGTGGACGTGAAAATAAATAAGGGGAAAAGAAATGGACATAAGAGCTTTGTGAAATCAACTACAGTTTTCAAAATGAAGATTTTGATGTGTCTGGAATAGAAAGTTTAAAAGCCAGCATGTATTAACAGTTTTGATTTATGTCAGTTGACTCACTTTTGTCAGTATCAGAGTTCAAATTATCCCCCACCTACTATGTTATAGATATTGCATGGTTCCCTAAATTATTTGAGAGGAATATTGGTCTTGTTTCAGCAAGAGCATGGGCAATTATTTCACCTGTCCTTTAGGTTACTGCTCTGCTTCTTATTATCTTGGTAATAGCCTAGTAAAATGTCAAACTTAACCCTCTTCCTTTCATTCCTCTTTGTAAAGGCTGGAAAACCTCTCATAATATGTAAGACAAAAAGGAGTGTCAACAACATTATTGAGGAGACGAGGACTCGCAGACAGGCACAATGAAAAGACTGCTATAAATTTAAGTTTTTGACCAAAAAGCCTTCTTCTGAAGTAGAAAACACACACAAATTCACACAAGAACAATTAATGCACACAAGACCACTGTCTCTGGGCACTTGACTGAAGTTCAGCTGCTTCTGGTGTGAGTGGTGGGGATAAAGAAGAAGTGTGGGTCAGGGAGGGATATCAAAGTAGATGTGGGGGAAGGTGTAGTGCTGATTGTGGGAGAGTGTGGGGACTTGGTGAAGATAGGGTTGGGCTGTAGTCAATTGATTTGGGGGGGTATCAACGAATTTCTTTCATTTTGTCTGTGCAAGCTCTTTATTCAACTTGTAAATTTTTCAGGCCTTATGCATTCTTCTGAAGTAACACAAAATATTGTTTCAAAAGTTTGATAAGTTCTCAGGAACTCTTCACTCTATGTTCCCTTCTAACAAACATAAACAGGCAAAATTCCTTCTGCTTACCTTAGTTGAATGATCTGTACTTTTCTTTTGTCATATTTGCCTGTTTTCCTGTACCAGCTTTCATGTAAATGTATAAATCTTCTAACTTCTGTCTCGAAAATGTCGTGCTCTCCTGGCAGCACAGCAATCAGAATTTTGTTTCCCTCATCATTAATGGGAGAAATACCAATAATCTTACAATTCTGGCAGAAAAATGTATAGTGAGGTATAGTAAAGTTGTATAGCATTGTGGACTATGATACCTTGATGGGCAGCACCAAGGGGGCAACCAAGCTTTAATGTCCCCATCTGACAGGTAGTACATTCAGTGTCCATTTGTTAGGTCACTCTGATAGTTGTAATATGTAATTAAAAGTCTCCTCAAAGAAAATTGACTGCTCCCAACACATTTTTCAAACCACATTGGCAGTGTTGTACAAGAATGCTCTGGAGTCAGATGCAGCTGTTTTCAATACCTTTGAACTATTCATAGGGATGGTGTCCTTTGCATTCCAAAGAGAAATAAATCACAAGGAAACAGATATGAGTTACTAATTGGCTGCAGAAGTGCCTGGATTTAAGAATTTTCAATATATGCTCATGGTTCGTTCATCCTGATTGCAGGCACATTGTTGTGATGATATAAGATACCTGGTGAGATAATCTTTGTCTACGACTACTAAATTTTCTTAAAAAAACATAGAAAAGAATGTCTCAGCACGTCATCATTGACCATTGTTGTACCTTTCCAAATCTAACTATGGCAGTGTGTGTGCATGAGCAGATGGAAGTGCACACACTATTCCAATTCATATTTCTTATTCTCTTTACTTTTGATGGACTAGTAATAATGAGTACAATTAAGGCACCTGATTGTAAGTCTAACTTAGTGATCCCTTGATGCCTCAGAACATGTCATACCTACCGATCCCTTCTCCTAGTCTTGTTGTGCCACAAACTCCTCTTCTCCCCAGTTCTATTCAGTACCTCCTTATTAGTTATGTGATCTACCTATCTAACCTTCAGCATTTTTCTGTAGCACCACATTTTGAAAGCTTCTATTCTCTTCTTGTCCAAATTATTGTCCATGTTTCACTTCCATACATGGCTACTCTCCATACAAATACTTTCAGAAACGACTTCTTAACACTTAAATCTCTACTCGAAGTTAACAAATTTCTCTTCTTCGGAAATGCTTTCCTCGCCATTGCCAGTCTGCATTTCATATCCTCTGTACTTTGACCATCATCAGCTGTTTTGTTCCCCAAATACCAAAACTCATCTACTTCTTTAAGTGTCTCATTTCCTAATCTAATTTCCTCAGCATCTCCTGATTTAATTTGACTACATTCCAGTACCCTCATTTTTCTTTTGTTGATGTTCATCTTATATCCTC
Source organism: Schistocerca gregaria (assembly GCF_023897955.1). Lineage (NCBI taxonomy): Eukaryota > Metazoa > Arthropoda > Insecta > Orthoptera > Acrididae > Schistocerca > Schistocerca gregaria. Next base: position 729,209,020 of record NC_064921.1, read on the forward strand.
CTTTGAGACATTGTCTATTCCAGTCAGCTGCTCTTTCAAGTCCTTTGCTTTATCTGACAAAATTACAGTGTCACTGGCAAACCTCAAAGTTCTTATTTCTTCTCCCTGGACTTAAATTCCTATTCCAAATTTTTCTTTTGTTTCCTTTACTGCTAGCTCAATATATAGATTGAATAACATCGGGGATAGACTACAACCCTGTCTCACTCCCTTTACAACCACTGCTTCCCTTTCATGCCCCTAAACTCCTGTTACTGCTATCTGGTTTCTGTATGAATTGTAAATTCCCTTTCGCTCCCTGTATTTGACCCCTGCCACCTTCAGAATTTGAAAGAGAGTATTCTGGTCAACATTGTCAAAAGCTTTCTTTAAGTCGACAGATGCTAGGAACATAGGTTTGCCTTTCCTTGATCTATCTCCTAAGATAAGTCGTAGGGTCAGTATTGCCTCACATGTTTCAACATTTTTACGGAATCCGTACTGATCTTTTTCGAGGTTGGCTTCTACCAGTTTTTACATTCATCTGTAAAGAATTCTTGTCAGTATTGCAACTGCAACTTATCAAACTGATAGTTTAGTAATTTTCACACCTGTCAACACCTGCTTTCTTTGGGATTGGAATTATTATATTCTTCTTGAAGTCTAAGGGTATTTCACATGGTAGAGTCTTGTCGTGGCTAGCTCTCTCAAGTTCTAATGGGAGGTTGTCTATTCCCTGGGCCTTGTTTCAACTTATGTCTTTGCTCTGTCAAACTCTTCACACAGTATCATATCTCCCATTCCATCTTCATCTATATCCTCTCCCATCTCCATAATATTGCCCTCAAGTACATCGACCTCTGTATACTTCTCTCATCTTTCTGCCTTCCCTTCTTTGCTTAGAACTGGTTTTGCATCTGATCTCTTGATATTCATACAAGCGGTTCTCTTTTCTCCAAAGGCCTCTTTAATTTTCCTGTAGGCAGAATCTATCTTACCACTAGTGATATATGCCTCCACATCCTTACATTTATCCTTTAGCCATCCCAGCTTAGCCATTTTGCACTTCGTGTTGATCTGATTTTTTAGAGTTTTGTCTTACCATTATTATATAATCTGTCTAAACCCTTCCAGTGTATCCAGGCCTCTTCCATGTGTACAACCTTCTTTCATTACTCTTAAACCAAGTGTTAGCAGTGATTTAAGTAATGCTCTGTGCAAAATTCTACCAGGCGGCTTCCTCTTCCATTCCTTACCCCCATTCCATATTCATCTACTACTTTTCATTCTCTTCCTTTTCCTACTATTGAATTCCAGTCCCCCAAGACGATTAAATTTTCATCTTCCTTCACTACCTGAATAATTTCTTTTATCTCACCATATATTTCTTCAATCTCTTCTTCATCTCCAGAGCTAGTTGGCATATATACTTGTACTACTGTGGTAGGTGCAGGCTTTGTGTCTATCTTGGCTACAGTAATGCGTTCACTGTGCTGTTCATAGTGGCTTACCCATGCCCCTATTTTTTTATTCATTATTAAACCTACTTCTGCATTACCCCTATCTGATTTTGTATTTATAACCCTGTAATCACCTGATCAGAAGTCTTGTTCCTCCTGCCACCGAACTTCACTAATTCCCACTATATCTAACTATAATCTATCCATTTCCCTTTTTAAATTTTCTAACCTACCTGCCTGATTAAGGGATCTGACATTCCACACACTGATCTGCAGAACACCAGTTTCATTTCTCTTGAGTAGTCCCTGACCGGAGCTCCGAATGGGGGACTATTTTACCTCCGGATTATTTTACCCATACAATAAAGCTGCATGCCCTCAGGAAAAATTACGATTAGATTAGATTAATACTTGTTCCATAGATCACGAATACGACACTTCGTAATGATGTGGAACGTGTCAGGTTAATAAAAGATGTCTGTACAAGAAATTACATTACACAAAATATTGCATGACACTAATGATTAAGTTTTTTTTTTTTTACTTAGTTTATATCTAAAAATTCAGCCAATGAGTAGAAGGAGTTGTCATCTAGAAATTCTTTTAATTTATTTTTAAATGTTAGTTGGCTATCTGTCAGGCTTTTGATGCTGTTTGGTAGGTGCCCAAAGACTTTTGTGGCAGCATAATTTACCCCTTTCTGTGCCAAAGTCAGATTTAACCCTGCATAGTGAAGATCATCCTTTCTCCTGGTGTTATAGGTATGCACACTGCTATTACTTTTGAATTGGGTTGGATTATTATCAACAAATTTCATAAGGGAATATATATACTGTGAGGTTACTGTGAGGATCCCTAGATCCTTAAATAGATGTCTGCAGGATGACCGTGGGTGGGCTCCAGCAATTATTCTGATTACACGTTTTTGTGCAATGAATACTTTTCTACTCAATGATGAATTACCCCAGAATATGATGCCATACGAAAGCAGTGAATGAAAGTAGGCATAGTAAGCTAATTTACTGAGATTCTTATCACCAAAATTTGCAATAACCCTAATAGCATACGTAGCTGAACTCAGACGTTTCAGCAGACCATCAATGTGTTGCTTCCAGTTTAACCTCTCATCAATGGACACACCTAAAAATTTTGAAAATTCTACCTTAGCTACAGACTTCTGTTCAAATTCTATATTTATTACTGGAGTTGTGCCATTTACTGTACGGAACTGTATATACTGTGTTTTATCAAAATTTAAAGAGAGTCCGTTTGCTGAGAACCACTTAATAATTTTGTGAAAAACATCATTTACAATTACATCACTTAGTTCTTGGTTTTTGGATGTTATTACTATACTTGTATCATCAGCAAAAAGAACTAGCTTTGCATCTTCATCAATATGGAATGGTAAGTCATTAATGTATATCAAGAACAGTAAAGGACCTAAGACCGAACCCTGTGGGACCCCGTGCTTGATAGCCCCCCAGTTTGAGGAATCAGCTGTTGTTTTAACATTACACGAACCACTTATTTCAACTTTCGGCTGTAGTTTCCCCATGCTTTCAGCTGTTTTTAGTACCTGCACAGAAAGGGTGTTTTGGTTGATGTTACAAGGCCAGATCGGTCAATCATCCAGACTATTGCCCCTGCAACTACTGAAAAGGCTGTTGCCCCTCTTCGGGAATCACACGTTTGTCTGGCTTCTGAATAAGTACCCCTCTGTTGTGGTTACACGTACAGTACAGATATCTGTATCACTGAAGCAAGCAAGCTTCACCACCAACAGCAAGGTTCATTGTTCATAGGGTGGATGTTTGATTTAGGAATGTTGTACTCAGTGCTGGCAATAATTCCAAAGTTACATCTAGCCAATACAACTGTAGTTGTGAGATGTTCACTTGTGTGATTTCCATAATCGTGTGTGGAATGTGGATGGTTGGCCATGTTATGTCACGTGTAGTCCCATTGATCAATAACACATTTCATTTAATTTGAATCTGTCTGGCCTCCATGAACTCATGCTCATACCAACTCCCACATGTGGGTGTAAATCCAGTGAAAACTTGCTTGTGGAAATGCAGTCTGGGTTCTACAATATCCCCAGACAGTCTAGCTAAGAACAACTGTACTGCACATGTGCTTTGGGTGGCTTGTAGTATCCTGGTTAGACACACCATGACTGCCCCCCTTCGATAATGTTGAAACTCCTCCTCCATCATTACTGCATACCTGCTACTATCTTCCAAAATTAATAATATCGCTTGGATCCTCAACTGCTCAAATTTCACAAGAACTCCCCATTTCAGTGGGTATGTGTGAATGGTATAAAACTTAAATGGTGTGTGTTTCCTTGTTTCTGGGAATCAAATTAGAATGTGCAATTGTACTTAGTCAGTTTTGTCTACTGAGTTCCATAATCACTCAGCCGATTGCTCATGTTGTGCTCCCTGTAACCACAACAGGTACTGTTCAAATGACAAAAGATTAGCACTCAGTTGTCCATGCTACGCATAATATATGGCTTCTTGCAAGCTTTACACTACCACTCATGCATGCCCCCATATGCTACCCACTAATGCTTGTAGCAGCCTTGTCACTACAGTTCCCTTGTCCCATACTTTTACTCACACTTGAAGCACTCCCAAATTCTGATACATCACATCCTCTAATGCTTTAGCATAATCTATTACTCTGCAAGTTAATTTCCATAACAACCATGTGTTATTAAGCACTTCACTTATCTGTGTAGCATGCCTTTATTCTGCTGAACTATTTCGCTCACCAAATTTTTGTAATTGTTTCCACACCTTTGTTTAATTCTCTATCACTCTTCTCTGGCATTCCTAACACTGCTTTCAAAATTTTACCCCCAGCATTCAACCATCCTCTCTTCTGCCATATATGTGACACAACTTCCACTACTTGTCTCATTTGTTCTTGTAGTTACTTGTAGGATCTATGCAGTTTATCACCTCCCCTGCCACTTTCTTGCGTACCCCAATACTCTTCGTACTTTACTTAAGTCTGTTGAATGCTTCTACTAACCTCCTCAGTTCATTCAGCATTTCCCATGTATTAAAAACCACCTTCAGTGCCCACCGATTGCTGGTAGGTATCACATCCTCTTGCTTCAAGAACAGCACTCCTCCTTCCAGGTGATGATTCTCTATTGCCTGCACCTTGATCCAGGCGATAAAATGCAATAACTCACATTCTTTCCATTCTTGCCCTAGATGTATCACAACCTTAGGACCACCCTTCCCAGAAGGCTGCTGCCATTAGCAAGCCTATTCACATACAACAACTATAAGAGAAAAAAAAAATCGCTACACTAATATAACTTCCCACCATGAACCATGGACCTTGCCATTGGTGGTGATGCTTGCATGCCTCAGCAATACAGATAGCCGTACCGTAGATGCAACCACAACAGAAAGGTATCTGTTGAGAGGCCAGACAAACATGTGGTTCCTAAAAGGGGCAGCAGCCTTTCCAGTAGTTGCAGGGACAACAGTCTGGATGATTGACTGATCTGGCCTTGTAACATCAACCAAAATGGCCTTGCTGAGCTGGTATTTCAAACAGCCGAAAGCAAGGGGAAACTACAGCCATAATTCTTCCCTATGGCATCCAGCTCTACTGTATGGTTAAATGATGAGTGCATCATGCTGGGCAAAATGTTCTGGAGGTAAAATAGTCCCCCATTTGGATCTCCGGGCAGGGACTACTCAGGAGGACGTCGTTATCAGTAGAAACAAAACTGGCGTTCTACGGATTGGAGTGTGGAATGTCAGATCCCTTAATTGGACAAGTAGGTTAGAAAATTTAAAAAGGGAAATGGATAATGTTAGATATAGTGGGAATTAGTGAAGTTCGGTGACAGGAGGAACAGGACTTCTGGTCAGACAAATGCAGGGTTATAAATACAAAATCAAATAGGAGTAATGCAGGAGTAGGTTTCATAATGAGTAAAAAAAATAGGAATGCAGATAAGATAGTATGAACAGCATAGTTAACACATTATTTTAGCCAAGATAGACATGAAACCCACACTCGCCACAGTAGTACAAGTTTATACACCAACTGTCTCTGTAGATGAAGAGGAGATTGAAGAAATGTATGATGAGATAAAGGAAATTATTCAGATGATTTAGGTAGCTGAAAATTTAATAGTTATGGGAGCTGGAATTCCAAAAGGAAGAGTAGTGGGGGGAATATGGACTGGAGGAAAGGAATGAAAGAGGAGGTTGCCTGGTGGAATTTTGCACAGAGCATAATTTAATCACAGCTAATACTTGGTTTAAAAAAATTGAGAGAAGGTTACATACGTGGAAGAGACCTGTAGACACCAGAAGCTTTCAGATTGATTATATAATGGTAAGACAGAGATTTAGGTTCCAGATTTTAAATTGTAAGACATTTCCAGGGGCAGATGTGGACTCTGGAGAAAAGAGCACCACCTATATGAATATCAAGAGCTCAGATAGAAAACCAGTCCTAAGCAAAGAAGGGAAAGCAGCAAGGTGGAAGGAGTATATAGAGGATTTATACAATGGAGATGTCTTTGCAGGCAATACTATGGAAACAGAAGAGGACGTAGAAGAAGACAAGAAGGGAGATATGATACTGCATGAAGAATTTGATAAATCACTGAAAGATTTAAGTTGAAACAAATGGCCTGGGAGTCGACAACATTCCGTTAGAGCTACTGATAGATATGGGAGTGCTAGCCATGACAAAACTCTTTCATCTTGTGAGCAGGATGTATGAGACAGGTGAAATTCCCTCAGACTTCAAAAAGAATATAATAATCCCAATTCCAAAGAACACAGGTGCTGACAAGTGTGAAAATTACTGAACTATCAGTTTAATAAGTCACAGCTGCAAAATACTAACAAGAATCCTTTACAAAAGAAGGGAAAAACTGGTAGAAATTGACCTTGGGGAATATCAGTTGGATTCTGGAAAAATGTAGGAATATGCAAGGCAATACTGACCCTATGAGTTCTCATAGAAGATAGGTTAAGGAAAGGCAAACCTATGTGTTGTGATAGTGCCACGACATTTAACAGTGCCGCCACGACAGTACGCACAAACGGCGATAAAGGCGCTCCGCAAATCAGATGAGCGCGGGAGCGCCACCTAGCTACGAACGGCACCGGCCGCATGTCACGGCACAGCAGTCGTATACGAGAGACTGAGTTGTAATCATGTGATCAGCTATTGTTTCTAAGAGAGAGTGTGAAAATCCACGCAATTATTGTGATTAAAGGTTATAACACTTTTTGGCGACGAGGATGGGATATTTTCACCGCGTTGTGGATTTGCGTGTTCGTGACGGGGCAGACATGGAACAGCTTATGCAAGCGCTCATTGAACAACAAACACAGCTGACGGCAGCGATTCAGGCGTTGTCGACGTCGCTTACTCATCGTCTGTCTTCCTCTTCTCCGCCTCCATTCCCTCCTTACGACGAGGCCGCTGAAGACTGGGAGAATTATGAGAAGCGTTTGCGGCAACACTTCTTGGCTTCTCGGCGTTGTCGACGCTCCTATGTGTAAGTCGTTATTTCTATCTTGGATTTCCCCTCGGGTCTATCAGCTGCTATCTCAGTTAGCCCCTCTGCGGGAACCAGCCTCCATGTCCTTCCAAGAAATGTGTGACTTATTGTCTGCCTATTACCGAACAAACACCCACGTCGTTGCCGCCCGCGTGGCGTTCTACCGGTGTCGTAAACAGCCCCATCAATCTTACCGGGCTTGGGCGGCGGAACTACATGGCCTGAGTAGGAAATGTCAGTTGTCACGGACACTCATCACGAGTCTTATGCGGATTCAATGGTTAGGGATGCTATTCTACGGCTTGCTCCTGATAAAGAAGTTCGGCAACGTGCCCTACAACTGCCAAACCCGTCGTTGTCGGAAGTTCTAAGCATCGCTCAATCCTTTGAAGTGTCTCACGCTGCTGGCGCGCAAATAGACGCGTGGTGTGATGTAGGCGCTGTACAGTCAACTCTCGACAAGGACAATTTGCCTGTTGCACAGGAGAACGAAGATGTGGCGGCGGTTCACTCGCGTAAACAACGTCGCGTTGGGCCGCAACGCTCGCAGCGAAACCAGCAACCACAGAAGCCGGTTCGTTCCGCGCTTCCTTCTTGCCCCCGTTGTTTCGTACAGCACGACAGGGCAGCGTGTCCAAAACGTTGGGCCACGTGTAATTCATGTAGGAAAAAAGGCCACATTGCTTCTGTGTGTCAGTCCCATAAAGTTCCTGTCGACGAGGACGAGGCGTCGGACATGGATGTTCACTGTGTGCTTTCTCAAACAAATAAGTTGTTTGTTACTGTTCGTGTTCTGAATAAAGACATCCGCATGCAAGTGGACACTGGCTCTGCAGTAACTCTCATTAATTCTCGCACGTATTTGGCGTTGGGCTCCCCTCCTTTGTCTCCAGTTACGCGCAATCTGAGGACTTATAATCAGCAGAAAATTCCTATCATGGGCCAGTTTGATGCTTCCACTGCCTACAAGTCTGTTGTTCGGCCCCTCACGTTTTATGTGGTGGATCATGCGGGCACTGAAAACCTGTTCGGTTATGATGCTTTCCAGTTGTTTGGGTTCTCCATTGATGATGATGTGCACCTCATATCTGAGGACATTCCGTATCAACAGCTTGATGGATTGTGTTGTGAATTTTCGTCCGTGTTCTCTGCTGGTCTGGGTTGTGCCAAGGATTTTGCAGCCCACATTACTCTTAAACCTACGGCTCGCCCTAAGTTTTTCCGGGCACGCCCTATTCCAGTGGCGTTGCGTGCTCCTGTCAAGGCTGAGCTAGACAGGTTAACAGCTTCAGGGATTCTCCTTCCGGTTACCTCCAGCGAATGGGCATCGCCGATCGTGGTGGTTTCTAAACCAAACGGGAGTCTGCGATTGTGTGGTGACTTTAAAGCCACTGTCAACGCTCAGAGCGTCATTGACACTTATCCTCTTCCTCGTCCTGAGGAGTTGTTTACCAAGCTCGCTGGGGGCCAGTTCTTTTCCAAACTTGACTTATCGGAGGCGTACCATCAGTTGCCGTTGGACGCTCCTTCCAAGGAATTTCTCGTTATCAACACTCCTTGTGGGTTGTATCAGTACCAGCGATTACCATTTGGCGTCGCTAGCGCACCGGCCATTTTTCAGCGGTTTTTGGAACAGCTCACGGCTTCCGTTCCCGGCTGCATAAACTATCTGGATGACATTGTTGTCACGGGAGCCTCCACTGCGGAGCACCTTCGTAATTTACGTTCACTGTTTCGGGTTTTGCATTCGGCTGGGTTGAGGTGCAATCTGGACAAGTCACAGTTCTTCCAACCCTCCATTGAGTATCTTGGTTTCCAGTTGTCCCGTGAGGGCATACGCCCTCTCCGTGAGCACGTTGCGGCCATTAACGCTCTACCCCGGCCGTCTACGGTCAAAGAACTTCAGGCGTTTCTAGGCAAGATTGCTTATTATCACAAATTCATTCCATCCGCAGCAGCGGTAGCTTATCCTCTGCATCAGCTGTTACGCAAAAACGTCCCCTTCTGTTGGTCCGACGGGTGTGAGCAGGCTTTTCACCGCCTGAAGGCTCATTTGCAGTCGGCGCCTTGTCTTGCCACATTCCGTCCGGGTCAGCACTTGGTTCTGGCGACTGACGCGTCACAGTATGGCCTAGGGGCTGTTCTCGCCCATCGGTATGAGGATGGGTCGGAACGACCCATTGCCTATGCTTCCAAGACCCTCAACGAGGCGCAACGGCATTACTCTCAAATCGAAAAGGAGGCGCTCGCTATCATTTATGCTCTAAAAAAGTTCAGCGTTTTTTTGTATGGTTCTAAGTTTCACCTTATCACCGACCACAAACCGCTGGTCTCTCTGTTCAGCCCCTCGGCGTCACTTCCGGATAAGGCAGCTCACCGCCTGCAACGTTGGGCCTTATACTTGTCTCGTTTTCATTATGAGATTCACTATCGCCCCACGGCCCAGCACGCAAACGCGGATGCATTGTCGCGATTGCCGATGGGCCCCGACCCTGTTTTCGATCGCGATGAACTCCTCTGTTTCCACATTGATGAGGAAGAACGTCGTGCAGTCGAGGGCTTTCCACTTACAGGTTCGCAGGTCGCGTCAGCTACTGCGCGGGACCCGGTCCTGCGTCGGGTGATCGGTTTTGTTCAACGAGGTTGGCCAGACAGGACCGGGGGCCGGGCATCGGATCCCCTTCGCAACTACCATGCCTTGCGCCTTCGTCTGTCTGTTCGTGATGGTGTTGTTCTTCTGGCCACGGATGGCGCATCTCCACGGGTCGTGGTGCCAGCCTCTCTTCGCAAAGATGTTCTCAAACTGTTGCACGGAGGCCATTGGGGTATTTCTCGGACTAAGTCCCTGGCCCGCAGGCACGTTTATTGGCCCGGCATTGATTCGGACATCGCCCATATGGTTGCTGCATGTGGCCAGTGTGCTCAACAACTGGCGGCACCTCGTACAATGCCCTCTCCGTGGCCTGATCCAGCTCAGCCATGGGAACGGGTGCACGCCGACTTTGCTGGCCCCTTCCTCGGTACTTATTGGCTACTGTTGATTGACGCCTTCTCGAAGTTTCCATTTGTTGTTAGATGTCCGTCGCCCACCACTGCGGCGACGACGCTGGCTTTGTCCAAAATCTTTGCGCTAGAAGGTCTTCCATCCACGATCGTCACGGACAATGGCCCTCAGTTCTCTTCGCAGGCCTTCCGTGATTTTTGTACTGGACAAGGGATTCATCATGTTACCGCACCTCCCTTCCATCCGCAATCGAATGGGGAGGTCGAGCGCCTTGTCCGCACTTTCAAATGCCAGATGAAAAAATTCCTTAGTGATTTTTCCACAGATGACGCCCTGCTGCAATTTCTGAGTTCTTATCGCTTCACGCCTCTGGGTGATCGCAGCCCTGCTGAACTCTTGCATGGCCGCCAACCGCGCACTCTACTGCACCTGCTTCACCCTGTCAGGCCTTGTACTGTGTCCCCTAGTGCGGGAAAATACTCGGTGGGCGCCGACGTGTGGGCACGAGGGTATGGATCTCGCCCTAAATGGATTCCAGGGGTGGTCAAGGCTCTTCGCGGCCGCCGGCTTTGTGAAATCCGTACGGGCGACGGCACGGTTGTTCGCCATTATGACCAGATGCGCCCACGAGTGGTGGCCACGCCTGTGCCACCGCCCCATCCTTCGCCTCCACCAGCTCGAGACACCAGTCCTGTCGCTGCTGCCGATCTACCGTCCGTGTTGATGCAGCCGCCGTCGCTGCCGCTTCCAAGTACTCCGGAACCGGCCCCAGTCGCGACGCCGCCTTCTCCGGGACCCATCTCGCTGGAGCACACTCCCAGGTCAATGACACCTATGGATGCTGCTCCGGAGTTTTCACCCATCATCTCATCCAGGAGGCACGTTCCTCGCACGAGCTTCCGTCCTGGACATTTTCGACCATACTCCCGTGTCTCTGCGCGGGATCTCCTCGGGGCCTCACAAGAGGCCATGGATGTCTCTGCGCTGTCCATGTCTCCAAGGAAGTGAGTGTTTACTTTTTTCAAGGGGGGAAAAGTGTTGTGATAGTGCCACGACATTTAACAGTGCCGCCACGACAGTACGCACAAACGGCGATAAAGGCGCTCCGCAAATCAGATGAGCGCGGGAGCGCCACCTAGCTACGAACGGCACCGGCCGCATGTCACGGCACAGCAGTCGTATACGAGAGACTGAGTTGTAATCATGTGATCAGCTATTGTTTCTAAGAGAGAGTGTGAAAATCCACGCAATTATTGTGATTAAAGGTTATAACACTATGTTTATTGCATTTGTAGACATAGAGAAAGCTTTTGACAATGTTTGCTGGAATACTCTATTTTAAATTTTAAAGGTGGCAGAGGTAAAATACAAGGAGCGAAAGGCAATTTACAATTTGTACAGAAACCAGATGGCAGTTATAAGAGTCAAGGGTCACAAAAGAGAAGCAGTGGTTGAGAAGGGAGTGAGACAGGATTGTAGCCTATCCCTGATGTTATTCAATCTGTATAATGAGCAAACAGTAAAGAAATCAAAAGAAAATTTTGTAGTAGGAGTTAAAGTCCAGGGAGGAGAATTAAAGACCTTGAGATTTCCCAATTACATTGTAATTCTCTCAGAGACAGCAGAGGACTTGTAAGAGCAGTTGAATGGAATAGACAGTATTTTGAAAGGAGGATATAAGATGAAAATCAACAGAAACAAAACAAGGATAATGGAACCTAGTCAAATTAAAACAGGTGATACTGAGGGAATTTGATTAGGAAATGAGACACTTAAAGCAGTGAAGGAGTTTTGCTGTTTGGGAAGCAGAATACCTGATGATGGTTGAAGTAGAGAGGATATAAAATGTAGACTGGCAATGGCAAGGGAAGCGTTTCTCAAGAAGAAAAATTTGTTAACATCAAGTATAGAGTTAAATGTCAGGAAGTCGTTTCTGGAAGTATTTGTATGGAGTGTAGCTTTGTATGGAAATGAAACATTGACTATAAATAGTTTAGAGAAGACTAGAATAGAAGCTTTCAAATGATGTGCTACAGAAGAATTCTCAAGATTAGATCGGTAAATCACGTAACTAATGAGGAGGTACTGAATCGAATTGGGGAGAAAAGAAATTTGTGGGACAGCCTGACTAAAAGAAGGAACAAGGTAGTAGGACACATTCTGAAGCCTCAAGGGATCACCAATTTAGTCCTAGTATGAAGCATAGCGGGCAAAAATCATAGAGGGAGAGATGAATACAGTAAGTAGATTCAGAGGGACACAGGTTGCAGTATCTACTCGAGATGAAGAGGCTTGCACAGGATAGAGTAGCATGGTGAGCTGTATCAGACCAGTCTTTGGACTGAAGAACAACAACAACATAACTTATTCTTTGTAAGCCTATACAAATGCAAACATATAAACAAAGGAAATCCTTGGCAAACATCCCTCATCTTCTTTATCCTAATAAATACCGTATTCTATGCACATACTCAACCATGTCTTCTTGTCTCTTCCTGCATTTCTATCTCTTGTGTTCTACTCTGACTACTCCTTGGAAACTTCTGGTATCGACTCCAGACTTCCTCAAAAACATCGTAGACCTGCAACACATACTATCATCATTTTCGTTGGCATCTGAAGCTTCATGTTAACTGGCAAAGAAATCTCCGCCACCTGATAGGATCCTTGATACCTTGTGATGACTTCTTCATCTTCCCTTTTGGCATCTAAGGGCAGGATAACATCACCCATTGTCCTACTTAATATACCATGCATCTCTCTGATTTCTCGTGCCTCTCTAACACTTTGTATTTGTCTTATATACTCATTTCCCTACTTCCTGTACTGTGTTTGCAAACTTGCTTACTGAGCCTCCAGATTTGTCTACCATACACCACCTGATATACAAACAACCCAGTACTCATGTGTACTTTCAAATTATACACTGACTTGACATGCCTTAGATAAGTATCCCTGTTGATATGATGTTTGTTCATGTAGTAACTTAACATTTGCCCATTTGGTCTATGTACCCATTCTGTTCTAACATTGGTCTGTGGCTGAACAGAACTAGTTCTTAACTTCTTCACATGCAATAACCGACACAGCTCATTCAATAAGTCTGACATGAAATTCGTCCTAGTTCATAATTATTATACCTGGTTCTCCAGACCTCAACATCCAGTTACTAACCGTTGATTTGTGACTGTCACTTCCTGCTGATTCAGTATATCAACCATCTTCACATAACAGTAAAAATGATCTGTTATTGTTTATTCAAATTGGTTTTCTGGTTGCTTATGATTTAACAGTCCTAATACATCATTTCAAACGGTCTTGATGGTTCCAGTAGCCTCTACAGTGGCGTTCACTGACAATTCAAGTCAGCTCACTGTGCACACTGTGTGCATTTCCTCACATATTGATCTACATCCACTTTTCTTCTTCTCCACCAGTATCTCTCAGCCACTTTCCTTTGTTGCTGTGCACCCTCCATGACCAGATAACACATGATCATGTGCTTTCTTCAAAATATTCTCCTCAGATTCACTTAAACCTGTGGCCCTGGCCTTGTTTCTTTACACAAAAGTCCATTGTATGTGCTAAACTGTGATTGCATCCTGTACTGTTTAGTCACTGTCAGTGACTGCACTGCACAGCCTGCCACTCTGCAAGACCACAACCCAGAATTTTCAACACTGCTGGCTACCTGCTTAACATGTCTGCATTCCCATGCCTCTTCCCTGGCCTGTATACTACTTTTTACTCAAATTCACAAAGTCTCATGACCCATCTTGTTAGCCTTTTAGATTGGAGTCTAATGTCCCAGTAACCACTTCAAAGCAGAAAGGTAAGTCACTACTCACATTTTTCCCTGTTAACATAACATCTAAAATATGTGACACCATAAATGTGCCTCAAGATTTCTTTCTCTGTCATTGAATAGTTCTTCTCCAATACATTCAGCCGTCTCGACACACAGGCTACAGGATGCTTTCCACCATTAATTTCTTGGCTTAAAATACATCCCAAAATATGATTAGATGAGTCGGATGAACTTCTTCTGAAAGTCTGGAAATACTACAACTGGGCTGGATGTCAATACATACTTTTAATTCTTCAAGAGCACATACACTCTTGTCCATATGAATTTCACATCTTTCCTTGGCAACTGCAAGAGTGGTCATGCTATGTCAGCCTTTCATGACTTTTCTGTAGTAATTTGAGATCCCCCAAAAATATTGTAGTTATTTAATCTCTGTTCTGGATGGCAGATGTGAAGTCCTCAATATCTTAAACACTTCCTTCCGACATTGTTTGTGCTGCTCCATGTCTTCTGAGAAAGCAGTGATATTGTCTGAGTAAAGTAGACACTGACACAGTTTCAAACCTCTCAAAACACGCTCTAATAACTTCTGAAATTTTGCAGCTGTAGTTTTCAATTCAAACAGCCTTCTCTTGAACTGATAGTGCCCCCATGGTACTAAAAATGCTGTGGTTGGACGGTCTTTAGTCTTTGGTCTTTGGGTCAGCCTCCAGTTTATGGTAATCACATTATCAACGGTCCCAGTAATGTTGGAGATCAGCTGTGCATCCATTATGGCCTTGCTGTTCAGGTGATAGTAATCACAGCATAAAACCTGCTGTAATCAGTTGCAAATACACAGCCATGCGATATGTTTCTGATATACTTGTGCTTCATTTCCTGTTGGTATTCAGTGTTGAGTCACAGAAGTTACTGTCAGTGGACACTGTTGAAAAAAATAAGTCCTCAAATTAGAACAATGGTTCTACCATCTGCTCTGTTTATCTATTCACTTTAGGTGCTCCACTTTCCTAGGTAATGCAGCCTTAATGGCAGCTCGCAGTTTAAAAACAAAGATTCCAAGACTTACCAAGCGAGAAAGTGCCGGTAGATAGGCACAATAAATAAAACGCACAAACACACACACAGAATTTCGAGCTTTCGCAACCGGCGGCTGCTTCGTCAGGAAAGAGGGAAGGAAAAGGAAAGATGAAAGGATGTGGGTTTTAAGGGAGAGGGTAAGGAGTCATTCCAATCCCGGGAGCAGAAAGACTTACCTTAGGGGAAAAAAAGGATAGGTATATAGTCACACACACACACACATATCCATCCATACATACACAGACACAAGCAGACATATTTAAGGCAAAGACTATGGGCAGAGATGTCAGTCGAGGCGGAAGTGTGGAGACAAAGATGATGTTGAATGACAGGTGAGGTATGAGTGGCGGCAACTTGAAATTAGCGGAGATTGAGGCATGGTGGATAACGAGAAGAGAGGATATATTGAAGGGCAAGTTCCCATCTCCGGAGTTCGGATAGGTTGGTGTGATAACTCGGACGGTGTAACACTGTGCCAAGATGTGCTGGCCGTGCACCAAGGCATGTTTAGCCACAGGGTGATCCTCATTACCAACAAACACTGTCTGCCTGTGTCCATTCATGCAAATGGACAGTTTGTTGCTGGTCATTCCCACACAGAAAGCGTCACAGTGTAGGCAGGTCATGTGGAAGTACTCTTGTATGCATATAATACTTACCTTAATAAAATAACTGGCTGGATAAAGTTCGTTATTCTTTTCCAGAGGCTCTGCAACACTTAACATACCCACAGGAACATCTTGGTGCCAACTGATATTCATGCGAATCAATCCGTAGGGCAGTTGTACATGGTTCAACTGGTTTGTTCAATACAATAGATGTCCCTCACTACAGTTCTACACTGTCAACAGCTTCCTCTAGCTGGGATGTTATTCTACTAAATACTGTTCTACTTTGCCTGCTGTAGCCCTCACATACATACAGTACTACCTCCACACTGCTTAAATCAAACAGCCCACATACAAAAATTTGTCTCCATTGAA
This sequence comes from Schistocerca gregaria, assembly GCF_023897955.1. Taxonomy (NCBI): domain Eukaryota; kingdom Metazoa; phylum Arthropoda; class Insecta; order Orthoptera; family Acrididae; genus Schistocerca; species Schistocerca gregaria. Next base: position 729,224,894 of record NC_064921.1, read on the forward strand.
CCTAACTGTCTCACATTATTATCCCCGGCCTCACGTCAAATATAGCATGGTGGGTTCCATTGGCTTCAGTCCACTATGTGTCTGCTGGTAACCGATACATGCACCCCTGTGCCCAACAAAAACTTGCACTTTTTGCCTATTACAACATCCATTACTGCATACCACACCTCTGCATATGTATTCATTGCATCTGATTTTAACAGGAATATCTATAGGTGAACTTTGGATTCGCCCTTGTGTTTAACAGCTGCTTGCCACTTCCTCATTCACCACTACATCCATTACCAAAATTCTGCTGTGGTGACCCTCCAGTTCCTGTATTTCCATGTGTTTGGCAACACTACCTCTGTAAAAGCCTCTTTCGTCCACACCTGTAACACACAATGTTTGCTCAAAATACTCCATGTCTTTCTCTTCTCCCTGCTGATATATCTATTTCTTTGCATTATCACCAACCTAATAGCAGAATACAGATCCTTTCATACACCTGTATGCACCCTTCTTGACATGTCCGATGGCAGTCCTCTCAGAAAAGTGCCCTGTGCTCAGCTCTCAGTCACTTGTTTTTAGAGCTGTAAGTGGTATCCGGCAGTAGCAAGTTCATTATATACAGCTGATAGCATCGAATCTTGGGAGCCAGGAAGTGATGACCCATTGAAGGTGCATAATTATACACTGGATGCATTTGGCCCTGTTTGGTTGCCAAATGCTTGTCATAGCTGTATATGTTTGCCTTAGGTGTTGCTTGCTGGTGGCTTCCGGGTAGTAAGTGTCCATCTTAGAGTGTGGAAACATTGATGGTGATCTGTAGTTTGACATTCTACATCTACATATATACTCTGCTAGCCACCAAGCGGTGTGTGGTGGAGGGCACTATTCATGCCAAAGTCATATTTCCACCCCTCTGTTCCACTCGCAGATCGCGCGAAGGAAAAACTGCTATCTGGATGCCTCAGTATGAGCTCTTATTTCCCTTATCTTTGAATGGTGATCATTGCACAATATGAAAGTAGGTGGTAATAGTCTATGCTCTACATCATTGGTGAAGATTGGATTTTGGAATTTAGTTAGCAGCCCCTTACGTTTAGCGCATCGTCTACTTGCAAGTGTGTCCCACTTCAAACTTTGAAATGCCCTCATGATGGCTAAATGTACCAGTCACGAATCTTGCCACTCTTCTTTGCACCTTCTCAATCTCTTGAATCAGACACAACTGGAAAGGGCCCCACAAAGATGAACAGTACTCTAAGACTGTATGAACTAAAGTATTATAAGCAATTTTCTTTGTTGAAGGACAGCATCACTTCAGGATTCTACCAATAAAACACAGTCTAGAGTTCGCCTTACCTGTTAGAGTTCACCTTACCCGTTACTTGTATAATCTGATTGTTCCATTTGAGATCATTTCGAATAGTCACACCCAGATCCTTGATGGATGTTACCGCTTCCAAAGACTGGGCATTTATTTTGTACTCGTACATTAATGGGGATTTTTGCATTATTATACGCAGTAGGTTACACTTACTAATGTTGAGAGATAATTGCCAGTCATTACACCACACATTTATTTTCTGCAAATCCTCATTGATTTGTTCACAACTTTTGTGTGATACGACTTCCCTGTAGACTACAGCATCATCAGTAAACAGTCTAATGCAACTGTCAATTCCATCAACCAGATCCTTTACGTAAATCGTAAAAAGCAGCAGATCTATTATGGTGCCCTGGGGCATACCTGCTGTTAAGCTTTTTTCTGTTGAAGTCTCTCCATTCAGGACAATATACTGCTCTCTGTCTGTTAGAAAACTTTCTATCCAGCCGCATATGACATCGGATAGACCGTAAGTGTGCACTTTTTGGAGTGTGTTACAATGCAGAAATGAGTCGAACACCTTTTGAAAGTTGAGGAATATGGCACCAACTTGGGAGCGGGTATCTAGAGCCTGTTGTATACCATGCACAAAGAGGGCCAGCTGTGTCTCGCATGACCGCTGTTTCCTAAAACCATGCTGGTTTCTGCAGATGAGCTTCTCAGAGTCTAGAAAGGTCATTATGTCTGAACACAAAATATGTTTCATGATTCTACAACAAATTGATGTCAGTGAAATTGGCCAATAATTATGTGTGTCTGATTTTCTACCTTTTTTATATATTGCTATGACCTGGGTCTTCTTTACATGAGTCTTTCATTCGCAGTCAAGAACATTTGATTAACATGAGGCAATTCACTTTCCTATATTGCCCACAACGTATTGTCCGGCATCCACTGGATCCACTATGTTCTGTAGATGGTACAGGGCTGTGAAGACATTCCTCCTCCTCCTCCTCCTCCTCCTGCTCCCCCCCCCCCCCCCCCCCCCCACTTAAACTGTTATGAATAAATTGCCTGATGAACTAGTTGGACATGATCTGAGGAAGGTAAGACTGTGATCTGCCTAATCCATGTTTTCTTGTACATGAGTGAGAGGAAAATTGTAATCATTTCCATTTGTAGCTTCATTTGTATATAGTGTTCCATATTGTTCATTGCACTCCACAAATCACAAGAAAACACAATCAGTACTTGCACAAAGAAATCTGATGCAAGTCCAGGAACACCTGAAACTTCCTGGCAGATTAAAACTGTGTGCCCGACCGAGACTCGAACTCGGGACCTTTACCTTTCGCGGGCAAGTGCTCTACCATCTGAGCTACCGAAGCACGGTACTCACAGCTTTACTTCTGCCAGTATCCGTCTCCTGCCTTCCAAACTACCAGGAACACCTGTTTGTATTTGTCTCTTTTGCTCATCTTCATAAAGAAATCTACACAATCCGAGGAAGGTATGACAGAACAGTGATCTGTGTGATCTAAGTGCTCTTAAACACGAGTGAGAGAAGAATCGTGCCCATTCACAGCTTCATTTATATATAGTGTTCGTTTTGTTCATTGCACCCAACAAACCACAAGAAACACAATCAGTACAAGTGAAAAGTCCCAATAACTTTTGTTGGGTATCAGTGTTCATTACTTGGTTGTCAGGTAATGCTGCACATTTCCTGAGTCCATAAAAATTGTGCGGTCATCACAGATTGCCAGTATGGTGAGTAAGTGGAATAAGATGCACATACTGATATGTAACCACTTTATTAGACAGGAATGATCGTGCAACACAAAACTCATGTGTTAGCACAGACAGTCCAAAATGAACTAGACAAAGACCAAGAATAAAACAAAAGACATTACACACATACAATGTTCTTAGAGCTTGAATTTGCTTGCTCATATTGACCTCAGCAGGTCCAAGTTTCAAGTTCTTTTGTAGATCAAATACAGGCCATACAGGCAATGCTGCTAGCTACAACTGTTTTAATCCCAGACAAGACCAAACAATTACAATTACACTGTAGGTTTCATTAACTGATAAATATTGTGAAATTGATCACCAGTTGAGATCAATAATTTATTACTACCTATCCCCAAGGTGGGGAGTACACAACCTTAAACCTGCATATGGATTGTCCACAAATTAGGGGTTCGGTCATACACTTTTGCTTTAAACCCCTAAAGTAGTACTGATTATTTATATGATGTGCCTAGCAGACACTCAATGAGTAGTTTACAAAAGCACGCAAATAAATAAATAAATAAATAGATTGTAAAATTTGAAATTTTCCCGGCGAATCAATTGTTCAAATAGATTTCGGGCTTGCAGCCGGTCGTCGTAAACTTCTTCGCACGATATTTCGGCTGGACAACTGCCAGCCATCTTCAGGTGAGCCGAACGAGGACTGACGAAGATGTTCTCCGTTCCGTCTTATATAGTGCGCTGATAGTACTGCCGCACATGCGTTGCAGTCGCGGAGACAGAAGAACCACACCGCCCAGCAACAGCGCCCTCGCTGGTGGAACTGCGAAACTCAGGTGCCGTCGGTATTGTCGCTGGCCGCAGGTATCGATGTCTTCTGGTGTCTTGAACCGGGACAGTGGTTACCAACTGAATAATGCATGGAATCCCGTCGTCACAGAAATTATCTCGAGACGAAGACGCCAGAAGACATCGATACCTGCGGCCAGCGACAATACCAACGGCACCTGAGTTTCGCAGTTCCACCAGCGAGGGCGCTGTTGCTGGGCGGTGTGGTTCTTCTGTCTCCGCGACTGTAACGCATGCGCAGCAGTACTATCAGCGCACTATATAAGACGGAACGGAGAACGTCTTCGTCAGTCCTCGTTCGGCTCACCTGAAGATGGCTGGCAGTTGTCCAGCCAAAATATCGTGCGAAGAAGTTTACGACGACCGGCTGCAAGCCCGAAATCTATTTGAACAATAAATAGATTATTAAATGAAGGGATTAAGAAAGGTTAATGATGTAGCCTAACCACAGGATTAAAACTGAATATCATTTTGTTCAGATCAAACACAAATTACTTCAAATGGTGGGTTTACACAGGATAACATTTAAACACAGTGAAGCAATAAGAGATTAAATAACTAACCTAGCATTCAGAGGCATTGATGAATGTAAGCCAAAGCTTACAATTAGTGCAACTAAATAACTCAAACTGAATAAAATTCCTGAAGTTCAATAGGTTCATTCAAGACTATGAACAATAACCAATTCACCATAGCAAACTTCAGCCACTGATACCTCTACTAGTCCCTACTTTTCAATTACTTACTTAAACACACACGGCTCACTGGCTGCTCAGATCTTATCAGTGGCCTTGCACAGCCAGACACAAACATCAAAAGACCATGAATTATGCCTTGCTTGCCTAATTAAAATTTATTTCGCATGATGTACAACTACAGTCATGTAAGCATCATGGATCTAGGCCACCATTCTCATAAGTCCATATTTTAAATCTTTACATATTTCAGACACATGAGGGGTGTTCCAAAGAAAAGGTACGAAACAACACTGTGGATATAATTGAAGTATTTACTCAGAAATAAGCCTAAGCACAACTATCCCACTGTTTCTCGAGCCTAAAGATTCCCTGTGGCTGTTACAGGAGCCAGTCCTCCACTGTGGCCCTCAGTTCGTCATCTGAGTTGAAGCATTTAGCTTTGAAATGTCTTTTTAGTGGATCAAACACATGGTATTTACAGAGTAACATGTTCGGGCTATAGAGCAGATGATCAAGCTGCTCCCACTTGAACTTGGCCATTACCCTTTGTGGGATGTTGGAGACCTGTGGACATGCATTATTGTGGAGCAGAGTCACTGTGAGCAGCCCAGGCCATTTGCTCTTGATGGACTTGCATGGGCTATTGAGTGTACATGTCATTGTTAATGGTTTTTCCCTGTGCTCGAGGAATTTGATGAGTATCGTACCTCGGTCATCAAAAATGATGGTGAGCATCACTTTGCCTGCTGAGGGCAATTTTTTTTAATCTTTTTAAGGGAGGTGATGAGAATATATCCATGTCCCTAGATGCCTCATTACTTTATCCCAAAGAAGCATATGCAAATTTCAAATACCTTTTCATTTGAACACTACTTATATACACCCTACCTTCTTTAGACAATTTGCAGACAGTTATTACTTTGTTACACATTAAACATTGCAGAATAATCAGCTGTGATATATATTTACACACTGCAAAACGGAATGACAAGAGCTAGTCAAACACACAACTTTATTTAGCTTGCAGCTGCCATACTCTTCTTCTCAAATATCAATCTTACAAATGCTATATTATAAAAATTCGTATTTAACTTGCATAAACAAACTTGAGTAATAGAACAAATCATTCATGCTAATGGTATCCTTTATCTGTGAAGAACTCTTTGTTACTGCACTATATTAACAACTTTTGAATAAATTACTTATAACAATTACAGTGAGGTGACAAAAGTCATGGGATAGTGATACACACATATACAGTTGGCGGTGCTACTGTGTACACAAGGTATAAAAGGGCAGTGCACTGGCAGAACTGTCATTTCTACTCAGGTGATTCATGTGAAAAGATTTCCAACTTGATTGTGGCCACATGACGAGAATTAACAGACTTTGGACTTGGAATGGTAGTTGGAGCTAATGCATGGGACATTGGGAATTCAATATTCCGCAATCCACTGTGTCAAGAGTGTGAGGAAGATACCAAATTTCAGGCATTACCTCTCACCACGGCAAAGCAGTGACTGCAAGTCTTCACTTCACAACTGAAAGTAATGGTATTTGCATAGAGTTGTCAGAGCTAACAGACAAGCAACACTGCATGAAGTAACTACAGAAATTAATGTGGGACATATGACGAACGTATCTATTAGGACAGTGCGGTGAAATCTGGCATTAATGGGCTATGGCAGCAGACAACCAGCAAGAGTGTGTTTGTTAGCAGCACATTATGACCTGCAATACCTCTCCTGGCTGATGACTGTTTCGGTTGGACCCTACATGACTGGAAAACTGTGGCCTCGTCAGGTGATCCCCAATTTCAGTTGGTAAGATCTGATGGTAGGATTCGAGTCTGATTCAGACCCCATGAAACCATGGGCTCAAGCTGTCAACAAGGCACTGTGCAAGTTGGTGGTGGTTCCGTAGTGGTATGGGATGTATTTACATGGAATGGACAGGGTTCACAGGTCCAACTGAGCCGATCATTGACAGGAAATCATTAGTTTGGTTACTTGGAGACCATTTATAGCCATTCATGGACTTTGTTCCGAAAAAATGATGGAATTTTTATGAGTGACAATGCGCCATGTCACCATGCCAGAATTGTTCATGATTGGCTTGAAAAACATGCAAGCAAATGGTTTGGCCACCCATATTGCCCGATAAGAATCCTATCAAACACTTATGGGACATAATCAAGAAGTCGTCTCATGCACAAAATCCTGCACCAGCAACATTTTCACAATTATGGACAATTATAGAGGCAGACTTGTTGAATCCATGCCATGTAGAGTTGTTGCACTATGCTGGGCACAAGGAGGCCCGACACAATTTTAGGAGATACCCTTGACTTTTGTCATCGCTGTGTATTGTGTGTTCAGTATTAAAATAGATATGGTTGTCTTGCAGCTGTCTTCCAAGACCTATCCAATGGTGTTTCATGCACATATTTAGTGTTTCTGAAGCATTCGTCGTCTGTGGTGTTATAAAAAATTTGTGTAATGGAGTCACTTCATAGTTACTTACCAGCTATATGAAGCTCCACCAAACCTGCCATTTTAAGACTTTATACAGTGGACATACCACTTGTAACATCACCCTATTAGGCCACTTGTATGGCGCACCTTAATTAATTATGAATGTTCTTAAATATTTCTGTCATGTACTCATTGTGCTTGTACTTCCATGACAATTATTTTCCATGTAACCGATGTTCTGATGATGGGGCTATGTCCAAGACACATCTGTTGATTTTTCTGACCCAATAAAGCAATGATGTAAGAATGATGTGTTCACAGTGACAAATACACACACTAAATTGCATTGATGCCACCCCTGCATAATAGTGTGCTGCTCTCCATATCCAGGATAGTTGGCATATGGCAATCGTGCACCATTGATGCTAGTGATGACAGTCCTGTGAGACATATCAAAGATGCATTCTGGGAGCCTAATTCCTTAACATAGTTATTTCCTTTATAGAAAGGCATAAGACTCACACATAACAATATATGATGGAAGGAATAAAGTAATAACTCACCATATACTGCGAGGCATTGAGTGTCCAGATGACTACATTGGGTAACTCGATTGGGATGATGGATTTATCAGATAGTGTGCGAACAGAGGAAGGAAAGGATAGAGAGGAATTCAGAGAATGTTATCTGATGATTGAGAGGAATAGGCAATAAGTGCATGGAATAGGAGTGTGGTATTTGTTAGCTCATTTTGACTGCAGGCAGAGGTTAATGCATGCAATGCTTAATGGCATGGAGGAGTGAATTGGGAGGAGGGGGGAGGGGGGGGGGGGAATTGAGAGTGCATAATGAGTGAAGTGGCGGGCATGGAGATGGGGGCAGAGGCAGGGCTTGTGGAAATTGAGATCAGGAATATTGCGGGGTCAAGCAATATGTTGTAAGTGCAATTTCCATATGTATAGTTCAGATAAGCAACTGTAGGTGTGTGTGTGTGGGGGGGGGGGGGGGGGTTAATCCAGATGACACAGGTTATGAAACACGTCACAGCAGTTCAGCTTGTGTTGTGCTCAACAGTGTTTGGCTGCCCAATTCTGCTCTTGGCCATAGTTTAGCAGTGGCCAGTCATCTTGGTGGAGAGTCCTCTCTTCCACATCATTGTGTGCCACTCACTAGTTCCCCTACATTTACCAAAGTGAGCTCACTGGTGCCATTTTCCTATCCAGTGTGCTTTCTAATTTTCTTGCACAGCTGTCGCCCACCCATCTTTCCCTTCCCAGCCTCTTTTCACCTGATGCTCACTCCTCCCAATACAACCCCTCAGCTCAAATGATCTGTGGTGCTGATAAAATATACTCAGCCTGGACAATGTAACTGCATGGTTGTATGTGTAATATGTATTGTTAGCTCTGAAGAAGGAGATAATCTGAAAGCTTCGTAATATTTCCTGTTTGGTGTATGTGACTGTTGGCCACTTAATGCCTCATCTAAACAGTAAATTGTTGCCTTTAGTCCTTCTATTATTTATATTCCACCAAGGACTTTATATTACCATGCACACTGTTTCTAATAAGTTTGATGGATATGCCAAGATTAAACTAGTAGCCAAGTTACATGCTAGTTGCTGGTCACAGATTAGTTTTTCCAGAAGTGGAGATTTTATTCCATTTCATTCAGTCTCTGACCTTTTACAGTTGAATAGGAATCAAGGGAATTTCAAACAACTGGCCTTCATGGCCTCAGGGTACATCACTCCTGCAGGCCACACATATAGGTGAAGCATCTCACACTTCGGGTTTTTTGTGTAATAAAGATGTTGATAATCTACTTGCTCTGTGATAAAAATTCTCGGTGGGCTCATAAAATAACAGCCAGAAGCTTTTCATAACTGTATTAACAGCTGCTACTATTTCTGCCATTGCTATCATTCTCCATAATTTAGTATAGTGTCAGCCAATTCTTCACTTATATATAAAGTTAAAAAAACACAAATTAATAACAATTTGCCACTGTAAATATTCTGTAAGCAACAAGAATTAAATGGAGTTTGATGGCTCACCTCTGACCATTTTTGCAACCAATGTTGCATTTTGATGCAACATTACAACTTATATTCTGTATCCCATCTGAATGTTGGTTGTTTGTGAGACGATTTTTTGGGCCTTGTTTAAGAATAAGAAGCATCTACCAGTACATCTCGGAATTCGACAGCAGCAGGATTCCTGCCGAGATTACATACAGCCTATAGTTATATGATAATTGTTGTTTGTATTGGTTGGGATCCCATGACTGCCATATAAATATGGAATCAGTTGGTTCAGGAGTGCCATAATCCACACCATGGAGGATCTCAACAGCCCATGTGACTACTAACCAAAAGGACACATACATTATTTGCTTGGCTGTGTCGAATCATAGAGTCATATCGCATGCCTTGAATCAGGAAATGGGTTTGTTTGCGGGAAGTAGCCGCACAGATAGGGCGATGACATCTGGAGCACCACAGACTGTTGACTTGGTGGTTATTGTTATGGCTTCCCTTCACACTGCAGCAGAGAGAGAAGTGCCAACAATAATATGCCCAACAACCCTTAACACACGAACAGCACTGAATCATCTTTTGAAACAAGTACTAGTTGTGCACACATGATGGATGTATCTGAGTAGAATGAACATTGCCAGAGTGCATTTGTCATTGTCATGTTGAGAGTCCAGCATCTGACATGATTATATGTTGTGCTATTGTGTTCACAACATGATCACCTCTGATTTGCCTACACTGTAATTTGGACACCAAACATGACATATTTTATGGTAATGCTGCCTTACCTTCAAGGTTTCAGTGAAGTTGCACATGGTGTCGTAACATACCTTGAGACTGAGGGTGTTTGATTGCTGCTCTGACCAGCAGGTTCTCCAAATCTCTCAGCCATTGAAGTTACCTGCTCACGAGTTCCCGAGAGACTAGCATGCCACTCACTTGCCAAGCACAGTGACTGATACACTGTGGCATACAGTTGTAACAGCATGGAATGAGATACGTGTATCTGTCGTCCAAGCTCATTTCTATTTGATGTCCAGCTGGGGCAGAGCCGTTGTTACTGCTCTGTAAATAAATTTTGCACATTGAGTACCTCAAAATCAGACAAAGCAAAAGCAAAGTTCCGCATTCTGGCAATGATGTCTGACAGTCAGGACTGACCGACTGATGACCTCAGCGTCATCTGCTGCCAACAGCATCATTGGATGTGGTATGGAGTGGCCTCATGTCCGCCTACCCCAGCCGTTGTCGGCTTTCTTGATGTTGGAGCCATTACTTCTCATTTGAGTAGCTCCTCAATTGGCCTCACAGGGCTGAGTGCACCCCATAACACTTCAACCCACTGAGGTAAAATACCTGGCAGAACCGGGAATTGGACCTGGTTCCTCTGCATAGCAACCAGACACACTGACCACTGAGCTACAAAGGTGGACACCCCTAAATCACATAAAAATTTTAAAATGCATTCTTCCTACCATACTGTACACAGACAATAAGTAAAATTTGTTGTTTGCTGTTCTACCTGGTGTTGAAATTTTATTGGTTGGCAGTAGAAAGTGTTTTCTCCTGGCTTTCATTTTGAATAATAATTTTTTAAAATTTTTTTCATCTCTTTATCTTCATAAAATAAAACAGAACATGCCATAACACTTAATTCCCTAATTTCTTTACCTTTTCAGGTGGGAAAAGTAAGCAAGAGGACAAAATATCAAACACAGTCAAGAATAAGAAGATGAAGATTACATAGCGACTGGATTTTAATCATTTGTTCAAATGCTGGATCAGGTTCATAGTTTTGTAATTTTGTACTATGAAATGTCAGGATTCAGAGAGAAGCACTTCAAAATTTCATTTAAGACATTCTGATTCCTTCATAGCTTATGATTTGAAGGGGTCGGTGGAAGAAAGTGCTAACCCACAAGAGCATAGTTTTGAGCTATTGCATGTTATATGTTTGGTTAAATCTACAAATTGTATGTCACAATGGATTTAACTGTAACTTTTCTACAGATGGTTACAGTATTTGTTTAGCTACACAATATGTGTAAAAATTTTTTGGACAGTCCCAAAAAACTTCTTATTTGTAACATTGTCCCTACTTTTGTGGTTGAATGCTCATCATCAAAAAGTACTTGCAAAATTTCATTACTATAATACATCGGAGAATCGGAGAATAATATACGAAAGTTTCTAAACACAAGAAAGATTAAACAGTTACTGCAATAATGATGAAACATTCACATGTGACAACATCAGTTTTCATCCTCAATTTAGTCACTACACAAAATGTTTTGTTTTCTTTTGCATTACAAAATTGAATACTAGGCAACTAAATCTTCAAACATATATAAATTACAATGCAGTACGTATAACACACTCACAAAGAAACAACATATTTTCGTTAACTGTTGTCACAACATTAATAAAGTGGCTCTGGATCTCGAGTTTGTTCATTATTCACGTGAGGGCTTTCAAAATAGTCATGATGTGTAGGTGGTGCACACGCAAGTAACTTGCTTATATCATTCAATTTTTTTTTTTTAATTCATATGCTGTGCGCCACTGTAATTTCTGGCCTGCTTTAAGATGTTGAAAATTGCCTCCATCCCACTTTTTTGTTATGAAACATTTAAAAAGTTTGCAACCATATTTTGAAGAAGATGGTTGCTACTCACCATTTGGTGGAGATACCGGGTCACAGATAGGCTCAACATAAAGATTGTCAGAAAGTGAGCTTTTGGCCAATAAGCCCTTTGTCGAAAACACACGCCACTCACACATACATGGCGAAAGTTTGTGGCTGCTAAGGTCAGGCTTTGGTCATGTGTGTGTGAGTGTTTTGTCTACTTTCAATGAAGGCTTTTCTGGCCAAAAGCTCACTTTATGACAGTCTTTTTGTGGTGCCTGCCTACCTGTGACTCAGCATCTCCACTATATGGTAAGTAGCAACTATCCTTTTCATAATATTGTTACATTCCATCCTGGATTTTCTATAGTTTGATTTAAAAAGTTTGCATTTACTTGGTGTCTGATCTTCATTACTGTTGGGCTTTTGTGATCCAGTTCAGAACAATATTATTTTTGAAGTGATATTTTGATCCTCATCATATTTTTCTTTGCTGTGTTAAGCTTTGTTTTCAGTGTGTAGGAATTAAAAAGTCCTCACTGTTTAAATGTGTAATTATAAACTGTTTTAACATCCACATTTTGAAACGAGCTTTCTTCGCTGCCCTGTTGTGGAAAAGTATGACTGTTTCCTTGGATATTTCTCAACTTTTTTGGCATCTCGATCAGATGAAATAAATAGTGACCAGGTAATAGAAAGTAATGTTCAGTTTCTGCAAAGACGTATGTTAAGATAAATTAGTATACTAGGGAACCATGTTGTAATTTTTATTGTGGACACCACAGTTACCACCTGCATACTATTTCTTCATATTATGGACCTATTTCAGTAAATAGCTGTCTACCTCATTGCTGCCTCTAGCACCAACACTGTTATCCCACATAAATGTTATGTTGACATCTGTTGTGCAGTAATGAATTCTCACATTACATGCCCAAATTTTGCACATATAAAAAGTAGGACCAGATGGAAGTTTTGGTGGGATAGTGTCTGCTGGAGATCAATAGAAATTGTGAGTATGTTTCCTGGCTTATCTTTTGCTTTGGCATTCAATGCTTGAAGTTTCTCCCTAAAACCTTCAGGTCTCCTCGGGTACTGCTGTTTTTCTTTAAGGACTTCTTTCAGGGTTCATCAGGTTGGTGAGTATAACATGCAGTTTGTCATAATTCTTGAAAGTATCTGACTTTGGTAGTTGAAATCCATTACTATACAATTGCCAAAATATCTGCGTGTACTTGTCTTCACTGACAGATTGAATGTTTCTTTCGTCACAGTACTTTACAAAGTAATCATGATATAATGCTGTTATATTCAAGTCACTATTAAAATACACTTTATTTGGGCTTTGCATTTGTTATAATGCATCTCGTATGGAGGTATGCTATGATATGGTCATAGACATCCTGGACTCTGTATTCCAGGAATACAGTTTGGGAGTCTTTATATTTTCCGCTTTGACAACCAGAAAAAACTTTCTGTGCGCGCGCACACACACACACACACACACACACACACACACACACATTACACATTCATCTCTCTCTCTCTCTCTCTCTACAATTACCTATTTATATCGATGTTAAAATTATAGCACTTACGATTATAAGAAGATGGTGCTGAGGGCTGACCATACCTCCTTTTCACAGCATATGATTTTATAAGATCAAATAAATATGAATTTTGTATGTCAAATCAAGCAGATTCCAGGAGCCATTAAAAATATCATTCTTGACCTCTGAAAGTTTTTCGTCATGTTTCAGTTCTCCAAGAGCATGTTCAGGAACTATCTCCCATTTACAATTTCTATAAGGCCTGGTTTCATTTATTCTTTGCTCTTTTCTTGCCTTCTTAGAAATTATTCTTTTCCTTTTTCAGTTGTTTTGTGAGCTACCTGACGTAGGATGTGGTGACTCACTTCCTGTTTCTCTTTCAGGTGGGTGTAGACAGTGCTTCTTCCTGAAAATAGAAACATATATAATTGGATAGATAAAAAATCTACCTCCTTGCAGCAGAAGAACTCACATATAAAAGGCTGTTGTAATTGGCAAGCTTTCACAGCCAGTCTTCAGACAGAAGGGTTCAAGGGGAAGGTAGAAGGGTGAAGGAAAAGGACTGGACAGGTCTAGGAAAAGGAGTAGATTTTGGGAAAGTCACCCAAAACCACGGGTCAGGGGACACTTACCGTGTAGAATGAAAAAGAAAGACTGATTGTTGGGTACTGCATAGAACAAGATTTGAAAACCTTACATTCTGGGTGACTTTCCCAAAACCTGAGGTTTTCAAATCTTGGCCGATGCAGTCCCCAACAATCAGTATCACCATTTCTCTCTCTCTGCCTCCCTCCTTCCTTATAAATGCAAGTTGCTGTTCTTGGCCTCTTGGTAAGACCTTTAAAACTAAACATAAATCTAGTGAGTGTGGAAATGGGTTGTTTTGGTTACTAATTATGGTACACCATATAAATTTTGCACTAGAGGCATCCCTGGTGCCCCTCACACAACTTGGCATACCAAGCGGCTGCTTGTTTCAGTTGGACCTTAAACCAGCACGAGGTGAAATGGAAGACTGTAATAACATTACACACATTCACGCATATGTTTCACATTACATTTATGTACTCATATCATTAACGAAGTCTCCAGATTTTTAATAAATGATTTGCTTAAATCATTTGTCATTTGTGGTTAAACTGGTGGCAGTGTAATGCTAAGCTACACTTAAACAATGGTAAATCCGGTGCGGAATACTGAAAATATTATGAGGACAGATTGCTACTCACCATACAGTGGACATGCTGAGTCGCTGACATATACAGCAAAAAGACTGGGAAACAAGTAAGCTTATGGCCAAAAGGCCTTCTTCTGAATTAGACAACATACATTAACTCACATTACACATAAATGCAACTCACACACACATGACCACTTCTCTGGCTGTCCAAACATCCGTTTATTTATTCGATTAAAAGATTTCAACATAACTGCCATGTTTACTCTGTGGCATGGCATTGTTTTCATTCACAGACAAGAAGAAAACTATGACAAGACAAAATGATTCATATAGCCATCAGCACTTTCTAGGGGTGTAATTGGAACTACATATTAATAACATTTAGTGCAATCAGAACTATAATAGATAGCATTGTCAGACTAATTATCACAAAATTTCTTCCTCGCGCCTCATCATTGTGACTGATTAGTTCAAGAACTATGATGTTAGTAAGTCTTTAGCTCTTCTAGTGCTATTTACATTTTTACTTTTTGCAAGTATGATGTGATGTATAATAACTGTTTAAATGTCATGTTGCTTTTTCCCAAATTTGTTTGATGAATATATCTTGCAAATGAACCAGCATTTTTGAATCAGTCCATTAGTTTCATTTCCTCCCAACCTTCTAGCTTCAAACTGAATTCTTCTGCTATTATTTTTGTATCTTCTGCAACTATGCATTACTTTGTCTCCTAATTTTTTTAAAAAAAATGCAGAATTTCAAAAGATAAAAACAATGAAATTATTTGTGTATGTTACAATCTAGACCCCCACTTTTTCCTACCCTGCACTGTTCCCTCTCCCAATGCTCGCGGGAGAGAATGTCAAACTGCAGTATCAGTTTAATATTTGTTAATTTGTTGTTCACGGAGCAAGCTGCAGAATAGTACGAAAACTAAAAGTGTTCGCCCTAATTCATGTGACAGCTTAACGGAATGGGACATAAATGCTTCTGAAGATACTGCCTGTTTACAACTGGATAGAGAAGTTATTCTTTAATTATCTCCTCATTCCACTTACAGGTCTGTGTTATGAGTAACATTAGGTAAGCTTCATACTCGTGCACACTCTGTAGCAGTGTCAAAATTTCATCCCCCAGCTCTGGTTAAGCCATATCTTTACAATACCTTTCTTCCAGAAGTACTAATCCTGCATGTTTTGCAGGAAAGGTTCTGTAAAGTTTAGAGTGTTCAAGAAGAGGTGTTGGCAGAAATAAATCTGCAAGAATGGGTCATCAGTCATGCTTTGGTAGCTCAGTCAGTAGAGCACTTGCCTCCTAAAGGCATAAGTCCCGAGTTTGAGTCTCAGTCCAGCACACAGTTTAATCTGCCAGGAAGTTTCATACGAGTGCATACTCTGCTGCAGAGTGAAAATTTCACTCTGGAAACCTTAGGTAATATTGTCAAACAAGCTATTGTGATTTAAAATTTGGCTCTGTATATGTTAAATAAGTTTATTTTTTCTGTTTCTGCGAATTAATCTTGGGCTCAAATGTGGTCCTTTACCAAAGATGTTCAATGCGTAAAGGTGCTTGCTGTATTTTTTTAATCTCTTCCCCATTTATAAATGAAGTATGCAAACACACAAAAAATTGCCACTGGATAACTGCACATTGTTACAATGGAAAAATATATTTCCCTTATTGAATTTAGTAGATAATACTGGCTAAATTTGTTATTGTACCATGACAGGTAAAATTCAAGAAACACTGTATACTTTGAAAAAATGAAAATAAATTCTTTTCTCCACACAGCTTTTTTGTTGCATGCAATATTTTTGTTTGCAAAAGAATACTCATGATGAGAATTGCTTTGTATAAGCTATAATTGTTGACAGCTTAAAAAAAATCTACATATAATTTTAAATACAAACAACAGACAACATTTAAGTTGGGATTCTCTCTCTCTCTCATGGACAGAATGGATTTAGTCTTTCAAACAATTAGTATATTTAATTACAGTGGCATGATATAGCTCACACAGTTCCTCCTTTGACATCAAACAAAATACCCTGAGAGGACGTTTTTATGTTATTAAATCTATGTTTTACACTGAAAGCAATGGGCCTTTTTATTATTTGTACTTGTGGCCTTTGCTAGTTCATACCAAGTATATTCTGAACATTTGCATATATTTAAACTGTAACATTAATTTCAATAGGTTACATGCAAGTGACATTCTTCAGTGTTTGCTTAACAGTGTTACTCAGTCCTCTTACTTTATACAGTCAGTTCCAGTTCTCCCCTATGCCAGTGACATCCAAGTCCCTTAGGGTGTGTTTACAATGCTGCCTTGCTACTCGCCGGCATGACCTGGCAATGATGAATCAAATCCCATGCATGTTACCAGCCCATTTAACCTGCACCGACATTTTTGCCACATTGCTCATTACGCTTCTCGCCATGAGATGATATCAAACTGGTCTGTGTTTCGTTCTGTGTCTGTCGCCACCCATACTGAAATTTGAGCTGTCCTTGGCTACTTCAGGCTCAGTGTAGCATTATTGTCCTTTACTTCTTGTTGCATAGCATCTCACTCTCAGTTTCCCTCCACATCTGTGCTCCTTGAAGTGCATGGCAGAGGGTATGTCCCACTGCACCAGTTATTAGAGCTTCTTCCTCTTTCATTCACGTTCACAGTGCAGGAAAAATGATTGTTTAAATGCCTGTGTTTGTGCTCATTTACTGTTGTCCTAATGATACCTATAGGAGCAATATGTATGGGACTGGACTATATTCCTAAGTCATCATTTAAAGCCAGTTCCTGAAACTTTTTAAGTAGACTTTCTGAGGGTAGTTTCCATTTACCTTGAAGAGTCTGCCGGTTCAGTTTCAACATCATCTCTGTGACACACTCCCAAGTGCCAAACAAACCTGTGAAGGTGCCCTTTTCTGTATACATTCAATATTCCCTGTTTGTCTTATTTCGTAAGGGTCCCACACACTTGAGCAATATTCTAAGATGGGTTGCACAAGTGATTTGTGGGCAATCTCCTTTGCAGACTGATTGCATTTCCCAAGTATTCTACCAATAAATGGAAGTTTGCTAGCTGCTTTACCCATGACTGAGCATATGTGATTGTTCCATTTCATGTTCCCACTATGCGTACATCAAGGTATTTGTATGACTACGGATTTCAACTCTGGCTCACATATATTATATTCATAGGATACTATTTTTTTTTTCATTTTTTTAAAGTCACAGTTTTACATTTTTGAACACTTAATGCATAACTCTGTCATATGTCAAAAATCTGAGGTTACTGTTAATATTGTCCGCAAAGTCATTAATATGCAACATGAACAACGATGGACCCAACACACTTCCCCGGGTACACCCACAGTTACTTCCACATGTGTCGAAGACTCTCCATCCAAGATATGCTACATCCCCCCCTGCCAAGAAATCTTCAACCTAGTCACAAATTGTGTTTGATACCATACGTGATTGTACTTTTTATAATAAGCATTGGTGTGGTACTGAGTCAGATGGTTTATGGAAATCAAGAAATGTTGCATCTACCTGACTGCCTTGATCTATGGCTTTCTGGAAGTCATGTGATAAAAGTGAAAGTTTGTTTTCACACAATCCATCTCTTCGAAATCCTTGCTGGTTGACATGGGGGAGGTCATTTTGTTCGAAATACCTAATTACTTTTGAGCTTAGAACATGTTCTAAGATTCAACAACAAATGTATCTCAAGAATATTGGACAGTAGTTTTGTGGATCACTTCTGCTACCCTTCTTGCAGACAGGTGTGACATGTGCTTTCTTCCATCTTCTGAACACGTTTTTTTGTGCAAAGGATCTATGATAGATTACAGTTAAATGAGGGGCTAAGTCAGGTGCAAATTCAGTATCTCATTGGGCCCTGGAGTTTAGTTCAATTTTAATGATTTTGGCCGTTTCTCAACGCCACTGGCACTAACATCTATTCCACTCATATTTTCGTTGGTACAGGACTTACATTGGGGCAATACTCCTGGGTTTTCCTTCATAAAGGGACATTTGATAACGGAATTAAGCATTTCTGCTCTCAATTTCAACTCATGAGTGACTATATGCTAACTTTAGTGCCACTAACAGGCTTTACATATGATCTTTTTTTGGATTTTGTTTAAGGTCCTTTAACAATATCCTGCTACAGTAATCATTGAAGACTTCACACACAATGCTTTCGTGACTGCCAAATACATTTCATTCAGCATCTTTCTGTCTATAGCCCTATACTGCGTTTTACATATATTATGCAATACTCTCAGTTTCGTAAGGAGTTTCTTTACAGTGACTGCCTGCAATGGATGCTGTCATAGTCTACTTCTGCATCTTTATATACATTCATATTCTGCAAACTTCCATGAAGTGCATGGCAGAGTACTTCCCACTGTAAAACACATTAAAGTTCCTTCCTGTTCCATTTGTGAACAGAGCATGGGAAAATGCCTCTGTGTGAGCTGTAATTACCTTAACCTTGTCCTTGTGGTCACTGTAGAAGTGATATGCAGGAGACTGTAGTATACTCCTAGATTTCTGGAGATACTGGTCCTGGAAACTTTGTAAATAGTCTTATGAGAAAATAGTTTGCTACTCTTTCATGCATCTGCCATCTTGGATTTTTCTACATTTCAGTAAAGCTGTTTATTCGATCAAACAAACATGCGGCTGTTGGTGTTGTCCTTACATTTGTGTGTTTAATATTCCGTATATTCATATTTCATATGGATTTCACACACTTGAACAATATTCTAAGACTGACTGCATGATCACAGTACTGGTATCCTACCATACACTTACTTACTTACTCACTCACTCGCATTTCCTTTCTTCCTTCAAAACTGGCAAAATACTACCTCAGAGTGAGTAGGTCTATGAATTGTTCCTCCACAGAAATTATATTAATAATGTTGGGTTGAATCTCCATATCTTTAACTATTCTAGTATAATAAGATTTAAAATCAACTGTAAAATTTGTTTCAACATTCGTAACTGTCTGAATAATTGCTGTTGGCAGATCAGGTGAAAGTATCTGCAGTGTGGATAGTCAACATTCAAAAAGTGGATCCATCTCTCTTCTTCCTTCTCATATTCAATAATCACATTTGTAGCATGATAGACCACTATTACTCTCATCAGATGAAGTCAAAAGTATTGTTTTGAATCACACAGTGCAAGTACTCCACTCACCTAGTGACTTGAACAGATGCGTGGTAAAGATTTCTGGTGAGAAGCAAGATGCCCGTACAACCATCAAGTAATGATGTGCCAGCCGTGAGGCTGTGGCATAAATGCAACAAGGCTCCTGGCAAGCATCAAGATGTGAGCACCAGCAGCGAGACTGCACTGTAAACATACCCTTAGAATTCGCTTAACTAGATATGTGTTGCACAGTGATCATGAAAACAAATTGTGCACATGAGTGGTTAATCTCACTACATAGGGAAACAGACATGTAACACTTTGTTTTACTTTTAATATAGCTTCTTATTTCGGACATTTCTTTCACAACATTCAGGACACTGTAATAAAATGCAATTGAATTTACTCACAAAGAGTTGCCCAAGTTAATTAAATGATTGGAAACATCACAAATATTTTAATTTTAAACCTCATTTCAAAGCATTGAAGCCATAAAAAAGTAACATTACTGAAGCCCTTGGACTTTTGTGAGAAAAGAATAGTTGATCTAAAACATTAAATGGACTTAGTAGTAATCAAAAATTTGATCATGTGCAGATTGCACTTCACAGCAAATAAGGTCAAATTAAACACTGAAATAGATACTACTGACATTCATGCAACAATGGCATGAAGTACCCTTTGCCACACAACATTTGTACAAAGCATCCTTCATCATGTAACACTGATAGAAAGCACTCCCTGCTGGGATGATCCCAAGAAATCTGCTACTCACCACTAGATGGCAATGGCATCATTTTCACAGTGGTGTGAGGGTTCAGCCAGTTTGCATGGAATATGAATAAATTCTACACACAAACCTTCCTCTTGAATCAGTCTATGTATTAGTGAAAACCTTTATCGAAATCCCTACACTAGTTTCTGACATTAACCGGAACAATAGACCAAAACCACAGCAAAGGACATAATTTTATGTATGTGTAGATAGAAGGTGGGTGGACAGATAGATAGAAGAAGAAGAATAAGAAGATGATACATAGATGATCTGGTGGATAATGTCAAAAGTTCCATGAGACTTTTCACAAACAATGCCGCTGTATACAGAGAAGTCGCAATGCTAGAAAATGGTATTGAAATTCATAAAGACTTGCAGAACAGAAGAGCGATGCTATGTGCAGCGATTGGCAGATGGCCATTGACATAAACAAATGTAATGTATCATTCAGAAATAGCCAAAACCAATAACCATTTGTAATTGGAAAAGAAGATGGGGAGAAGCGACGGTGGTACTCAAAGTACCCTCAGCCACACACCATAAGGTGCTTTCAGAGTGTAGTTGTATATATAGGTATACAGACAACTAGTAAGTGAAGCCGACGTTGCCATATGCTGGACACAGAGTTCAATAGTAAACAAACAAAAAAAAAAAAACATAAACAGGCATCCCCAGGTGGCAGATAGGAGAAGGCCATTCAAGGTAGGTGGGAAATAAAACACCACCCACAGGCCAACACAGAAATCAAATTCCAAAGGTGGCTGTCACCGAACTGGGTGGCCTTTGATCAGCATCTGTTCATTCCCCAGGTAAGGCGTGGCTGAGAAAAACCTCCAGGGCTAACAACCATGGTTGTAAACCAGTGGCTCTAACAATAGTTTCCACGCCACCTTTAATATTATTAATCATGAAAGGGTGTGATGTGAAACAAATTACCCCAGGTGGGAAATCCACCACACCAAAGTGCACAAGCAGTCAGTCGGATTCTGTGGAGTCTGCAGTATTACACTGAGGTGAGTCGGAGCATTTTGGAACCTCAAACAAGATAAGTATAGAAAACCAAGTTATATAGCTACTTTCAATGTAAATCCTCTTCTAAAATCTGGAAACTTTAAACACCTTACTGACAACCTCAAGAAGCACGAAATTCTCATAACGGTCCTACAAGAAACTAGATTCTTGGATTAAAACAGTTTTGTTTCTGGAGGCTTCAGAAGATACAAAGGAAAGGTAGGCAATATATATATATATATATTAAAAACAAAGATTCCAAGACTTACCAAGCGGGAAAGCGCCGGCAGACAGGCACATGAACAAAACACACAAACACACACACAGAATTACTAGCTTTCGCAACCGATGGTTGCTTCTTCAGGAAGGAGAGGGAAAGACGAAAGGATGTGGGTTTTAAGGGAGAGGGTAAGGAGTCATTCCAATCCCGGGAGCGGAAAGACTTCCCTTAGGGGAAAAAAAGGACAGGTGTACACTCGCACACACACACACACACACACACACACACACACACACATATCCATCCGCACATACACAGACACAAGCAGACAAATATGTCTGCTTGTGTCTGTGTATGTGCGGATGGATGTGTGTGTGTGTGTGTGTGTGTGTGTGTGTGTGTGTGTGAGTGTGAGTGTACACCTGTCCTTAGGGGAAAAAAGGACAGGTGTAACCTCGCGCGCGCGCCCACACACACACACACACACACACACACACACACACACACACACACACACATCCATCCGCACATACACAGACACAAGCAGACAAATATGTCTGGCTCTAACAATAGTTTCCACGCCACCTTTAATATTATTAATCATGAAAGTGTGTGATGTGAAACAAATTACCCTTGTGTCTGTGTATGTGCGGATGGATATGTGTGTGTGTATGTGCGCGAGTGTACACCTGTCCTTTTTTTCCCCTAAAGGAAGACTTTCCGCTCCCGGGATTGGAATGACTCCTTACCCTCTCCCTTAAAACCCACATCCTTTCATTTTTCCCTCTCCTTCCCTCCTTCCTGACGAAGCAACTGCCAGTTGCAAAAGCTCGTAATTCTGTGTGTGTGTTTGTGTGTTTTGTTCATGTGCCTGTCTGCCGGCCCTTTCCCGCTTGGTAAGTCTTGGAATCTTTGTTTTTAATATATATATATATATATATATATATATATATATATATATATATATATATAAACGGACCATACCCTTGGAACAGTTTCATAACAGACAAAAATATTTTAGACTCGATTATCAACTCTGAATCACAATCTGAAAGACTCTATACACAGTTGCCTTCAAGTCAGCTCACGATTTGTACACCATTGGGACTGCACATGCCCCCATAAATAAAGACAATAGAAAGGACAGAAAAAAGGTGGAACGTTTATGGAACAACTTGATGTGCAAAAAATACCAGAAAAAGAATGTCCTGGTTCTGGGAGACTTCAATGCCCTAATAGGAAAGGAGAAAAACACAAAAAAATGTTGTAAAGTACCCAGCACATAAGAGAACTAACAAAAATGGCATCAGATTAATAGAATTGTGCAAAGCACACAAAATGATTGCAAAAACCACAGCCTTTAAAAAGTTACCTTGAAAACAGAAAATGTGGGTCTCACCAAATCCACCTAGGTGAATTCCAATTTGATCATGTGGCAATCAAACTAATGTTCCACAAAGAAATATAAAATGTCAGAGTCCTCAGAGGAGCCAAACTGGATTCTGATCACTACCTTTACAAAATAAAACTCAAAATCATTCCAAAAAGGTGAATACAGTTCAGAAAAGATAATAAACTCCAAGGATTTTCCCTTCACAACAAAGAAATGCAAAAAACCAAATCTGGGACCAAATAAAAGAAAGCCTGATAAGTAAAGCTGAACAGTTAGCTCCCATAGCATAAGACAAAAAACATGGCTGGTGGACAAAACTTGATAAATATAAGAAAATTATTGAGCAAGAATACCAAAAGAATAAAAAAGCCCAAGAAGACCAGCTCCTCTTTCAGATCAATGAAGACTTCATCAAAAACAACAGAAGGAACTTGTACAATACCTTTTAATAAAAATAACCAAATACAGCTCATCGACCCTACTGTTCCAAGACAAAAACTGAAATATTGCCTACAACAACAGGGATATTTGCAAAATATTGGCAGAATATTTCAAAAATCTTCTTAAGTGTGAAGAACCCATAGAAAAAACCACCCTTCACTGAGGAACTACAGTCATTCCGAACCTCAAAAACTATAAAGCCTCTAGAAGAAAATAAAAAAAGTTACAGCTCAGCTTTGGAAAAATGTCAACAAAAATGCCATAGACTCTGGCGAAAACATCTTTGAAAAAATCTAGACAAATGAAAGAATCCCAGCTGAATGAAAGATGACCCTCACCTACCCACTCCATAAAAAAGGATCCAAAACAGACCACAACAACTACAGAGGGATATCACTCATAACCATATCATTCAAGATATTCTCTAAAGTCCCACTGAACAGGGTAGAACCTCAATTAGAACATCAACTTGGAGAATAGAAACAAATCCCAAACTTCAAAAAGCACATGTCATACCAGAAATCAAGAGCAAAATCATATGTTATCACTTTCAGTGTCTTTCTGCAGGCATGTGACATAATCTACAGTAACAAGTTGCTAGTCATCTACATTGAAGTAGTGATTCATTTTTAGCCATAAGTGGTTAGCCACTTACATTACCAAGTAGTTAGCCATTCATTGTTTCAGATACTTTTTGCTAAGCATGGTTAGCCATATACAAGCTATACACATTTATTTTTATAGTGACAGGTGTTTTACCTTCTAGTTAAAAGTTTTGTTTACAGTTAACAAGCCCATTCAGTCATTTAATGTCAGTTGGTCAAATCTATTGTACTTATTTCATACAGTTAGTATGAATTTCACTAGTTACAATTACTTTACAAAGCACATTTATGACTTTGTATACAGTCCTGAACGAGTTATTTCACTATAACTTAAGCATATAACTATTCCCATGTTTCTTTTCCTCTATAGTTATTTTTTACCCTTCATTTTGCCTACTGACTAGGGATTGTTTCTCTACTTACTTCACTTATTGCTCCTCATGGTGCATCTTGCGTGTTATTTGCATGGGTGTGTTTCCTGTGAGCACATTATTGGTCCCTCTGCATCAGTTTAGTAATGTGTTCTAAACCTTACCATATAACTGGTATGAATGTTGCTAATTGCAATTGTTTCATAAATCATATTTGCGACCTACTACCGTAGAACAACAATTCTGCTGTGCTTCCTTTCCTCCACAGTAATTTTCTGACCTTTCCTATTAGCTACTGACTGAGAACCATTTCTGCACTTACTCCAGTTACAGCTTCCAGTCCCAAAATACGTTTCAAACTTTGTTTTTGCTGGCAGGTTTCCTGCTGGCAAGCTACTGACCTCCTTACACCGGTTTCAGTGATTGGTTCCTAAACTTCCCACCCATATCACTACACATTGTTTGTGTTACTTATTTTATCTGTCATTACCATGGAGAAATTCATATATATCAGTTAATACGCTGGCTATACACACTTACACTTTTGTTTGTGTTTTGTGGCACCTATAGTTGCACAAGTTTTTGTTTTATTACTTTATCTTACTTTTACCCCACTCTGAAATCAACTTAAGGAAATGCATCCCATCAGCTCCAGTTCTTGCATTATCTCTGCACTTCTTGTTTGGTGTTTATTTATACACGTACATATATATGTAGTAAGTGCTCTAGAACTCTTTCTGCATTATTGTAGACATAGTGTTCTTGTATGGAAACGAAAGACAAATGGAAAAACTGGTAGAAGCCGACCTCGGGGAAGATCAGTTTGGATTCCGTAGAAATGTTGGAACATGTGAGGCAATACTGACCCTATGACTTACCTTATAAGAAAGATTAAGGAAAAGCAAACCTATGTTTATAGCATTTGTAGACTTAGAGAAAGCTTTTGACAATGTTGACTGGAATACTCTCTTTCAAATTCTGAAGGTGGCAGGGGTAAAATACAGGGAGTAAAAGGTTATTTACAATTTCTACAGAAACCGGGTGGTAGTTATAAGAGTTGAGGGGCACGAAAGGGAAGCAGTGGTTGAGAAGGGAGTGAGACAGGGTTGTGGCCTCTCCCTGATGTTATTCAATCTGTAAATTGAAGGAAAGAAAAGAAAAAATTGTAGTAGGAATTAAAATCCACGGAGAAGAAATAAAAACTTTGAGGTTTGCTAATGAAATTGTAATTCTATCAGAGATGGCAAAGGACCTGGAAGAGCAGTTGAACGGAATGGACAATGTCTTGAAAGGAGGATATAAGATGAACATCAACAAAAGCAAAACGAGGATAATGGAATGTAGTCGAATTAAGTCGGGTGATGCTGAGGGAATGAGACACTTAAAGGAATAGATGAGTTTTGCTATTTGGGGAGCAAAATAACTGATGACGGTTGAAGTAGGGAGGATATAAAATGTAGACTGGCAATGGCAAGGAAAGCATTTCTGAAGAAGAGGAATTTGTTAACATCGAGTATAGATTTAAGTGTCAGAAAGTCTTTTCCGAAAGTACTTGTATGTGTAGCCATGTATGCAGGTGAAACATGGACGATAAATAGTTTAGACAAGAAGAGAATAGAAGGTTTCGAAATGTGGTGCTACAGAAGAATGCTGAAGATTAGATGGGTAGATCACGTAACTAATGAGGAGGTACTGAATAGAATTGGAGAGAAGAGGAATTTGTGGCACATCTTGATTAGAAGAAAGGATCAGTTGGTAGAACATGTTCTGAGGCATCAAGGGATCATCAATTTAGTATTGGAGGGAAGCGCAGATGGCAAAAATCGTAGAGGGAGACCAAGGCATGAATACACTAAACAGATTCAGTAGGATTTAGACTGCAGCAGTTATTCGGAGATGGAGAATCTTGCACAGGATAGAGTAGCATGGAGAGCTGCATCAAACCAGTCTCTGGACTGAAGACCACAACAACATTGTTCTTGTAATTTTATGTGACTATAGTACTATGTTGCTTATTTTTGACACTTGCTAATACTGCAATAATTCTAAGGATTCGTGACCTCTTTGTCTTTACAAATTAAATGACACAATTTTATAGACTTTACTGGTCTCATAAAGATATGATTTTTATGTATATAGACTAAAGTGACAAGTGAAAATTTGCACTAAGGCTGGGAATAGAACCCATGTTTCCTGCTCACTAGGCAGCTGTGTTGGCCATTAAGTCACCTCCTTTGCAACATAGTTACACAACTGCATGGATTACCCAGGCATGCCTACCTCCTTGATCCAAATTCTCACAGCCACCCCGGTCTACTTTAAATTGCTCCACACATCTGAACAGAATTGCTGAGGCTCTCCATATTCTGCAATAGCGCTTTAGCATCCTCCATTTACATTTGGTGCTGAGGCAGTATTCCTGAATATGGAGAGCCTTGGCACTTCTGTCCATGTGTGAGGGGGATTTAAAATAGTCTGGGGCGGCTGTGAGATTTCTGATTGAGGAGGGAGGCATTAAGTGTTTTTCTTGTTGGTTTAGGGTTTTACGAAGATGCTGGTTCACTCTTTGAAGATGAAGCTGAGTCAGAACACTTCATGAGATGTGGCACCTGAATTAATATCTGATGTATTCACCTTCATTTTTTTTTATTTTTATTTATTTATTTATTTTAATCTGGTCACCATAAGTGATTCTCTTGAAATAGTGTCCATGCTAATCAATGCCTCTGAAATCCCATTTGTAGCCGAGGGAAGGCTTGACTTCTTTATGTTCTGCAGCAATTGGAGCAAAAGAAAATAACTTATACTCATATCATGAAAAAGCACTTCCACTACTTTCCTTTTACAAACATATATTTCCTTGAATGGGTGTACGTATCATTAGCATGACTTGTGAATTATAGTAGAACACAACTTTTCATACAACATACACCTCGAAGGCTCAACATGAAATGCCAAATTACATTATATTTTATTCTGTTCCACAGTCACCCTATCTTTCGTTTTCATTCTTGGAGAGTGTGGTTGCTTTTTGGTGGTCAAGCTACCACCAAGCTGTGACCGCAAAATGTAAAAGGCCCTCCCACAGTAGGTGAAGTCTTTTACTTGTTATCACACTTTGCTGTCTTCTCGTATTCAACGCCTCCCATTTAAATTCTGCACATACGAAAAAAAAAAAAAAAAACCGTCTGCACACAGTGTATGTTCTGCGACTTACTCCCTACTTAACACTATTTTGTTAGGATCATCTTTCCTTGTACTTCACAACGAGTGTGAAATGTGGTGTGCCTTAATGGCATGTAACACTTCATATTCCCCCACTTAAAGGAAAGATGTTGGGATCTCTCCTAATCTCAAAAAAAAAGTTTGATTTCTCATTAACATACAACTGTCGACAACATACAAACTTAAAAACACTCTATGTGTGTTCCTTCTTTAAAAAGGAATAAAACTTTATTTTTAATAACAAATCTTTTTAATTTTGTTGTTTCATTTCAGATAAATTGTGCTAAACAGTGTTAATCTACTTTGTGCATCTCCATCTTACTTACTTTACATCCTGTGCAATGCAAGAAATTGTCCTGTAATGATCAGCCTTTCTACATAGATATATCACTTTAATATACTTCAATAAACTACTTCAACTTACTTATGGTTTTTGTAGTCATTTATTTAACAATGCATTGACTTCAAGCCATTATACTCAAGAGTTTCATGTCTACTTCTTGTATATATATGTAACTAGTTATCTTTTACTCTGTCTCACTTTATTGTTATCTGAGGAGTTGCTTGTTGGGCATATGCCTATTATTCAGTCTCTAGAATCAAATCTCAGTACAGGCTGTGGTGTCACCGCCAGACACCACACTTGTTAGGTGGTAGCCTTTAAATACGTCGGACCCGCGTGTCGCCACTATCAGTGATTGCAGATCGAGCGCCGCCACACGGCAGGTCTAGAAAGACTTCTTAGCACTCGCCCCAGTTGTACAGCCGACTTTGCTAGCGATGGTTCACTGACTTCTAGGCTCTCATTTGCCGAGACGATAGTTAGCATAGCCTTCAGCTACGTCATTTGCTACGACCTAGCAAGGCGCCATTATCACTTAGTATTGATACTGTGAATCATGTAATGTCAAGAGCGACGTTCATCATTAATGGATTAAAGTTAAGTATTCCACCAGCTATGTCCGTTTTTCTCAATTCTAATTCCCTTGTCATGTTCCAGACCTCACGCCAGCCTGCGTGAGCTAAAACGCGTGCATTTCGGCCTCCTTTAGTAACACGGTGTTGGCGCTCCTGCCAACCACAACACAGGCTGTAGTCAACCATTTTTGTCTCTACTATCAGATAAGTCTACTTGATTATAGAACTAGTTTGGATCCCATCCGCTAACGTACTTCACCATGTCTCTGGAGGGAGAAGTTGTTCGGCACAGGGTCACAACTAATTTAATGAAATCAGAGTTTGGAAAAGAAAAGGTCAGATTCCTGGCTCATATTATCTCGTCACAGGATATACACTACCCGATCCAGGAAAACTTGCGATCACACATTTTCCACTGCCATAGAATAAAAAATAACAAGACATATTTGGGTTTGCTTTCATTTTTTAGGATATTTGGACTCTTTTGAGGAAAAACAGTCCATGGCTACAAACTCATCAATGTCAAGAAACAGACTTAACCAAAATAAAGGAAGTCTTACTATGTTCTGACAAGTCACAGGATTTTTGCTTGGGTAGAAATGCATCTTCACTGGGACTAGAAGCATGATTATTTCAGATCACTGAAGATGAGGGGGAACCGACAGCTAAGATAATCAGTTTTACTAGTTGAACACTTTCTGAATCTGAGCAGTCATATTCCATGACAGAGCTTGAGGGTCTTGGGGTTATATCGCCATTTAAGAAATTAGAGTACTTCTTATGGGGCAAGCACACCAAAGTCTACTGTGACTATAAAGCACCTTCTTTTCTGTTGGCATGCAAATTATTACATCAATGGTTAGCCAGGTGGTGCATGTACCTGCAAGAGTTCAGTTCTGAAACCATAAACATCAAAGGTAAACAGAACATAATCACAGACACCTTGTCAAGATTACCTCAAGGGCTCCATGAATTCTTAGAATTCACAGAACAGAATTCTGAAATTAGGGTTCTGCTTATGCAGGACAGGACACAACAGCTACACTATGTAAAGTTGTGTAAGCGTTTGGAGCAACTGCAAGAGGAAGACCTGTTACGGGGAAAGGTAAGATCAAAACAGCCTGAAAATAATGATGAGAATTTGAAGCAATTCTATGTGTGTTACCAGATAGTTGTGGAGATGACTTCATTTTGTATACTCACATTGTATGGGGTCACCATGGAGTTTCAAATGCACCAACAAGATAAATACGTATTGCTATCTTCCCAACTTACGGAGATCACCAAGTAATTCGGGAGTGCATTACTGGTCAAAAGGTGAAGCACTCAAACAAGTCCAAATCCTATAATGCCCACAAAACCTTTAGAATTAATGTTCTTCAATGCTGCTGAACCGTCTCCACACAAGGGAAGGGAGGTGTCAAATATGTTATTGTCTTGTATTATGTTTTCACAAAATATGTTAACTTGTATGCAGTGCATTCTGTGACTAAGGTTCTATTAGTAGGAGGATTACAGAAGATTATCTCCTGAAGGTAGCAGAGATTGTTAACAGACAATGCATTGTATTTCATAGGCAATAAATGAAAGGAATTTACTACCACAAATAAGATAAAACATATATTAGTATCCAGATTTCACCCTGATGCAATCCCAATAGAAAGGATATTCAAAGAATTTAACAGGTTTATGCACAGCCATACACCCCAGGACATTTCCAGGGGCAGATGTGGACTCTGACCACAATCTATTGGTTATGAACTGTAGATTAAAACTGAAGAAGTTGCAAAAAGGTGGGAATTTAAGGAGATGGGACCTGGATAAACTGACTAAACCAGAGGTTTTACAGAGTTTCAGGGACAGCATAAGGGAACAATTGACAGGAATGGGGGAAAGTGCAAAATGGCTAAGCGGGAATGGGTAGAGGACAAAAGTAAGGATGTAGAGGCTTATCTCACTAGGGGTAAGATAGATACTGCTTACAGAAAAATTAAAGAGACCCTTGGAGAAAAGAGAGCCACTTCTATGAATATCAAGAGCTCAGATGGAAACCCAGTTCTAAGAAAAGATGGGAAAGCAAAAAGGTGGAAGGAGTATATAGAGGGTCTATACAGGGGTGACGTTCTTGAGGACAATATTATGGAAATGGAAGAGGATGTAGATGAAGATGAAATGGGAGATACAATACTGCGTGAAGAGTTTTTCCATTAGAACTACTGACGGCCTTGGGAGAGCCAGTCCTGACAAAACTCTACCATCTGGTGAGCAAGATGTATGAGACAGACGAAATACCCACAGACTTCAAGAAGAATATAATAATTCCAGTCCCAAAGAAAGCAGGTGTTGACAGATGTGAAAATTACCGAACTATCAGTTTAATAAGTCACAGCTGAAAAATACTAACGCAAATTCTTTACAGACGAATGGAAAAACTGGTAGAAATTGACCTCGGGGAAGATCAGTTTGGATTCCGTAGAAATGTTGGAACATGTGAGGCAATACTGACCCTACGACTTATCTTAGAAGAAAGATTAAGGAAAGCCAAACCTACGTTTCTAGCATTTGACATTGTTGACTGGAATACTTTCTAATTCTGAAGATGGCAGGGGTAAAATACAGAGAGTTAAAAGCTATTTACAATTTGTACAAAAAGGAGGTGGCAGCTTAAGAGTCGAGGGACATGAAAGGGAAGCAGTGGTTGAGAAGGGAGTGAGACAGGGTTGTAGCCTCTCCCCGATGTTATTCAATCTGTACATTGAGCAAGCAGTGAAGGAAACAAAAGAAAAGTTTTTCAGTAGCCATTAAAGTCCATGGAGAAGAAATAAAAACCTTGAGGTTCGTCGATGACATTGTAATTCTGTCAGAGACAGCAAAGGACTTGGAAGAGCAGTTGAACGGAATGGACAGTGTCTTGGAAGGAGGGTATAAGATGAACATCAACAAAAGCAAAATGAGGGAATTAGATTAGGAAATGAGACACCTAAAGTAGTAAAGGATTTTT
Organism: Schistocerca gregaria; assembly: GCF_023897955.1. NCBI lineage: Eukaryota > Metazoa > Arthropoda > Insecta > Orthoptera > Acrididae > Schistocerca > Schistocerca gregaria. The sequence continues at coordinate 729,256,510 of NC_064921.1, forward strand.
TTTATTTGGGGAGCAAAATAACTGACGATGGTCGAATTAGAGAGGATATAAAATATAAACTGACGATGTTCGAATTAGAGAGGATATAAAATATAGACTGGCAATGGCAAGGAAAGCATTACTGAAGAAGAGAAATTTGTTAACATTGAGTATTGATTTAAGTGTCAGGAAGTCGTTTCTGAAAGTATTTGTATGGAGTGTAGCCATGTATGGAAGTGAAACAAGACAAGAAGAGAATAGAAGCTTTCGAAATGTGGTGCTACAGAAACAAGCTGAAGATTAGATGGGTGGGTATTCAATAGAATTGGGGAGAAGAGAAGTTTGTGGCAAAACTTGACGAGAAGAAGGGATCGGTTGGTAGGACATGTTCTGAGGCATCAAGGAATCACCAATTTAGTACTGGAGGGCAGCGTGGAGGGTAAGAATTGTAGAGGGAGACCAAGAGATGAATACACTAAGCGGATTGTGAAGGATGTAGGCTGCAGTAGGTACTGGGAGATGAAGAAGTTTGCACAGGATAGGGTAGCATGGAGAGCTGCATCAAACCAGTCTCAGGACTGAAGACCACAACAACAACAACTGTTTGCTTAGTTGTAAGATAATTTTTTAAATTTATTTATATGATTTTAAATGGAAGCAAGGTAAACTGTAGTAACATATGGTGCCAACAATGCGATAATGCACTTGAGATGTAAATACGTAAAGTAGCAATACAAGAGGGAGAGGATGTGCAGGCATAGATAGTAGGAGTTAAGTATAGGTCAGCAACTTTAATGTTTGCAAAGGAACAGTTTAATCCAATACGCCACTTTCTACTTCGCATGCTGGATGCAACGCAAATTTGGTATCTAGCCACCAAATAAGCTACAGTCTGGAGATTTTAATAATTGTTAATTATTATTAAAATGAAGGAGTCTACAGTATAAGGACAAAACTAGTACAGTAATGGGGTTTAAAATAAAGGGAAATTTACACACAGAGAGAAAGAATGGCTAACTAAAGAAACCTTATCCACTACATTACTATTTAAAGTATACACGAATTTACACAATAAAATACTATAAGAACAATATCCATATACAAGGACAGTATCTATATACAAGGACAGTATCTATATACAATGAAACAATATTATCAAAAGGATAGTTGCTACTCACCATATAGTGGATATGCTAAGTCACACATATGCACAACAAAAAGACAAAATAAGCTTTCAACCAATAAGGCCTTTGTCAAACATAGATGACACACACACACACAATTGCAACTCACACACATATGACCAGTCTCTGGCAATTGAAGCCTATATGGTAAGTAGCAACTACCCTTTTCATAATATTGTTACATTCCATCCTGGATATTCTATATACAAGGAAACAAAGAATGATTGTAGCAGTATGGTCACACTCTGAATAAATTACAAAATATACTGAGGTTGTGGCTATCTACAACACTTATTAATTGCACATGTAATCATAGTATGAATATGGAAGGACTGAAAAAGGTAAATCAAAATGATGGACATGTTCTGAATATTTGCACTCTTATGAAAGAAGGATTGGTTTTAAGAATTAAAAAGAAGTTGATAAATTTACACATCCACGTACTTAAAGTAAAGAGATATGCGTGTTAGAAGAAAAATAATACATTAGTAAGCCATGGGACTTTCTTAATTGACAAGTTGCTATCAAGTTTCTTTTTCAGGTAATGATGTCAGTAAATGCCCTGGTACAGGCAGGAAGGAGAATTTAGGTAGCTGGTGCCAAAGAAAACAGGCCACACTACTATATAAGTAATTATATGTATGTAAATAATGGAAAATCCAGGATGGAATGTAAGAATATCATGAAAAGGATAGTTGTTACTCACCATATAGCAGAGATGCTGTGTCACAGATAAGCACAACAAAAAGACTGCCCCCCTTTCACTTTTCCTCACACACACACACACACACACACACACACACACACGCCGCACGCGCAAAGCCAACACACTCACACACAACCACAGTCTCTGGCAGCTGAAGCCAGACTGTGAGCAGCAGCGCATGATGAAAGAGGCAGCCAGGAGGTGTTTTGCCCTCCATCTAACCTCCTAACTGCACATAGCTGGATATATTTAGTTATGTTAAGTACTTTGTTACCAATACTATTCTTCAAGACATTTAGCCAGTTACATGTATTCACACCAGCTTCACCTTTTTCATTTCTAGCAGCAATAGCGGAATCAACATCTGTTGTAGGTGCAGGTTTTATTGCTACAGTAATGTCTGCAAGGCTGGGATTTTAGGGCCGCCAACTGCAAACTGATAACATCTGTAGGCATTTACATTTCTCATTTGAAAGGGACCACTTGTCTTGTTTGGCATTATTGCATTCACA